>NC_047529.1:104935751-105239304 GCF_012275295.1 Melopsittacus undulatus | reverse complement strand
CTGGCAGCATTCACTCAGCCCATCCCTGCCCCACATCTGTGTGGCTCTTCAGTACCCTGAATGGGATCAACCTCTAACTGTGCAGACAAACATCAAGTCATTTGCTCAAGCATCAGTCTCAGTCCTCACAGCTGATCTAGTCACTTCATTTTACAGCTGCTTTCCACCAAAGCACAGTTCCTGAAAAATCAATAATGACAGTGAAGTTGTTAGTAGGTTTTTTTGGGGTGTCTGGCTTTCCACACATCTCAGATAAAACACATCCTTTGCGATGAGTTTTTATCTGCCCTTGATTTCATTTTTTGTATCCTCTTAATTGATATAATTTCTTCATTGATACAGTTTTTAAAAGTATTTGCTTGTTTTGAGGTGATTCATGCTGCTTCGCTAGCAGTTTGAAGTGTCACATGCATTGTATTGTGAGCATGGGAAGTGGTTCACAGGATGCGTAATACTTGCATAGGAGGAGCATTGCTGCTTGGTACCAGCAAGGGTGCATAATCACTGGGAATGGGGAAAAGATCCCTTTGCCTCCAGGATATGATTCTTCATCTTTTTCAGTTGTTTTGTCCACACCAGGGGTACTATAAGCCTCCTTTCTCCCAAAAGAAAGCTGATTTCATAGGCTTTCATCAGGAGGGTGGTTTAATAAATCTATGCAAGCCCTCAGCAAGTTTGCTGATAACACCAAGCTGTGTGGTTCTGTTGATGCACTGGAGGGAAGTAATTCCATTCAGAGGGACCTTGACACACTTGTGAGGTGGGCTGATGCCAACCTCATGAAGTTTAACCATGCCAAGTGCAAGGTCCTATACCTGGGCCAGAGCAATCCCAGGCACAGCTACAGGTTGGGCAGAGAAGAGATTCAGAGCAGCCCTTTGGTGAAGGACTTGGGGGTGTTGGTTAATGAGAAAATGAACATGAGCCAGCTTCAGTGTGTGCTTGCAGCCCAGAAAGCCAACCGTATCCTGGGCTACATCAAAAGGAGTGTGACCAGCAGGTCGAAGGAGGTGATCCTGCCCCTCTGCTCTGCTCTCGTGAGACCTCACTTAGAGTATTGTGTGCAGTTCTGGTGTCCTCACCATGAAAAGGACATAGAACTGTTGGAACAAGTCCAGAGGAGGCCACGAGGATGATCAGGGACTGGAGCACGTCCTGTGTGAAGACAGGTTGAGAAAGTTGTGGCTGTTCAGCCTGGAGAAGAGAAGGCTGCGTGGAGACCTCATAGCAGCCTTCCAGTATCTGAAGGGGGCCTACAGGGATGCTGGGGAGGGACTTTTTATCAGGGACTGTAGTGATAGGACAAGGGGCAATGGGTTGAAACTGAAACAGGGGAAATTTAGATTGGATATAAGGAAGAAATTCTTTACTGTTAAGGTGATGAGGCACTGGAATGGGTTGCCCAGGGAAGTTGTGAATGTTCCATTCCTGGCAGTGTTCAAGGCCAGGTTGGACAGAGCCTTGGGTGACATGGTTTAGTGTGAGATGTCCCTGCCCATGGCAGGGGAGTTGGAACTAGATGATCTTAAGGCCCTTTCCAACCCTAACTATTCTATGATTCTGTAAAACTTGCCATTAGTTTATGCCTGAAGGCATAAGCTTGGTTAGTTTGTACAAGCCAGCCTAGCTCAGATGGGAGATGGGTGCACTGCTTCCTGTCCCAGTTCCTGGTCCTGCTCTGGGCTTTCGTGGGCCTCTTGGTGTGAGCAGCATCCAATTTGAGAGCTTGTGAGATTCAGGTGTGATTCATTGCAAACTGGAGTAGACAAGGTCCTTAACCTCTGGAAAGCAGAACCTCTGTGCCTTTGTGGGATGGATACTTGGGCAACGAGACTAAGTTTTGTCTTTTGCACTTCTTGAAGGAGATTGGGAGTTTTACAAAATGAGAAACTACTGCCTGTCTAGTGAATCTTTGTTACTCCTTCAATCTTAACTAAATCCAATTTGTCAGAAAAGGTTTTTTTTAGTGGTATTTAGGCATATATATTTATATTCCACCTTCTTTTTATTTTCTCATTTAACTGTGCTTCAGTGCTGAGTTGTATCAAACGTTTCTTCTTAGTTTAATTGCAGGGTCGAATAATTCATTCTTATAAATCAAGCAATAAATATGCATCAGGTAACCGAGCTGTTGCCGAACCATTAAGAGCCAGTAACAAGCACAAAGGGAAATAGGTGTTGGTAATGGCATGGCTTGACTGACAGGGGTTGGAATGTTTCAAGATTTACCCTCTGGGCTGCTTTAGCCCTATGGAAACGCTCCCTCTAGTGGGCACTTGAAAAATTAACTGGTTTTGCTGTTTGGCAAATGTAGGGAACCCAATTCCTCGATATTGAGAAAAAAGAGAAAAAGAAAAGAAAGAAAGGAAGGAAAGGAAGAAAAGGAAGGAAAAGAAAGACAGGAAAGAAAGGAAAGAAAGATTGCCACCGTTTCTTAAAATTTACCATTGAAAAAAGATTCTAAGATGATGGTTTTGAGAAGTTATAAACGTCACTAAAACGCTCATTCAGTGACTTTTGCAAACTTTTAAAAGCACTTTTATTTAGATTTTAAAAACTGAACATTGTTTTATATATTATCACAAGTATCATCTTGCTGTGAAGAAAAAGATTTTACTATTTTTGAAATACTTTTTGTATGTTCAGTAAAATAAAAGAAACCTGTTGTGCTTCCTTCCTCAAGGAGAAGATATAAATATTTTATTAATTTTTTTTTTAATTTTTCAATCTTTCTTGAGAGATTTCAAGAGATTTTATAAAAGTCAAACAGTTTACAACCAAGTGTTCCTTGGAATTATAAGCAATTTCAAAGAGGGACAGGACTAATGAGGTTTTTAAGTTGTCACAGTGAAACTGGTTCTACCTTTGTCAGAATGGAGAATTCCACTGTTAGGCATTGTATATTAAATGCATCAGAATAGAGAAGTCTGAAGCTTTGACAACAGTTGTGACTTTCCTTGATGTCACATAATAAATTAATATCTTGTGGCATTTTAGTTTGGATTTAAATCATGAGTGAACTAAAGGAGTTTGTCATGTTCATGGTTTACTTGACAAAAGTATGAAACCACTGAAATGTGTGGAATTAGCTCTAGTATTCATCACAGAATAAATGTTTGGATCACTTATTCACACCAGTCTTGCATTATATGGAAGTGTCTGGAAAATTATACTTGTTTTCTGTAATGAACGACTAAAATATTCCATCAAACTTTGGCTTCAACACAGGGGTTAGACTCATGAATGCAGTTCCAGTGAGTGCTGCCAGTAGACTTTCCCACTCATCTTTCCAGAGGATGACTTTTAAAATAGGTTGGGATTTCTTCTCTTCTAGTCTATGTATTTTCCCAAGGTGTGATGGAAACAGAGGGCTTGTCATGACTGTTCTGACTGTAATTTATGGGAGCTATTTTTCTAGAGATTGTGCTGAATTCAGCTGCTCATAGAAATCCTGTAAAAGGATGCTCCATGTCATGGAGAACAAAACAATGTGAGTGAGTGAGTTCGCACAGCAGTGACTCTTTAGAGTTGGGCAGGATCACAGCTGACATCTCTCTTTCTGATCAGGGGCATCTTGCAATAACTTGTCGAAGTAGAACACAGCATGCAGATGGAGCAGGTTACTGGTTTTGTAGAGGCTCCTTTGCTGTGTGCGCAGACCTTATTGCCTGGATGTGGCTGTATGTGGTTGTTCTATTAATAAATACACAAATTTAGTGGCAACCTTTTAATCTTCATCATTCATCTAGGAGGAACTGGATCAATTTCTTATGTTCAGTTCTGTATCTGTTGAAGCTGTCTGCAGGTAGCTGTTGTTTTCCTTAGAAATGAGCATCATTCGCAGAAGTCAGTTTTGTATTTGGGACTCAAATTCAAGGAAATTAAAGTTAGCAAGGCATTAACTGCTTATCTTAAGAGTTGTAAAATTTGACTTCTAGATGATCTACTTTTTGTAGGCTTCAGTAGAAGCATGACTTGCCCTACTGCACTGTGCAACCCTGAGTAATCAACATTAATATGTTAATTATGCAATGACATGTTTGCATTAAAGAATAGGGTATATGGGCTAATGATGCCTAATCTCTGCTGGCTCAACATTTGAGTTGTATATAGTGTACAGGAGGTGAAAGCAATCTATGCAATTATGTAGTCTGTCTAAGCAATCAGACCTGACAGACCATGAGTTTCAGGGGAGTGCTGTTATATGCCTCAAATGTACTTTTAGGCAGGCAGTTGTCTCCAGCAACACAAAGAATCTATAGACCACCCCAAAATACATCACCCACAGGGTTTCCCTTCTGTTGAGTTTTTGTTGGGTTGTTCTGTGTTGTTTTCTTTAATTATAGGTTATACCCTTGCAGTGAACTAGAAGCACAATGCAACCTTGTCATTGGCAATCACAAACTGTGCCCTGCCTTCTAAAATCACGTCAACAATGTAAACATCAACTGCTCCCAAGGTTGTCTTAGAGTGATGTGGGAAGCACTGTCTTTATGTAAAAAAAGCAGGTTAGTTCTACATTATTTTCTTTTAGAAGTCTTGGCAAATATTCCCATTGAACAAGAGTGTTCTTTTGCAAAGCTGAGGCTGAAAAGCTGTAGTTCATCTCTGAGCACAGGTGACAATCTGGTCTTTGAAGGGTTCACAGCACTCAAATGACTGGGGTATTGAAGGAATCAGATTTGAAAAGGGCAGACTCAAGACAGGGCAGTTTGGAAGAGCAGCTGTGTAGGTATCTGAAAACTCCAGGGAAAAGACTCAGCTTGGGCTGGGTTTTAGCTATGGCATGACTACTAGGGTTTTTAATGAAAGAATTTTAGAGTCTGAAGACATCTATTTCCCTTGAAGAAAATCAAACACTTGCAAGTTGTTCACTAATTCCAAAACAAAGCTGAAAGTCTCACATTTAGCTTGTGTGGTGGAAAACTGTAATTCGCTTTGGAAACCTTGCTGGGATTTAATCGTAAGTGAATTGAGCTACTTGGGTCATTAAGAATTCAGCCATTCTACCATCTTGGTGTAAAACTACGTGCCTGCTTTTTGTGTCAGCTGGGATGAGAACACTGGAGAGAAGAATACAGGATCTTGACTGGTGTTAAGGTACATCACAGTGCTCCCCAGCATGGGTTTGTCAGAAAGCTCTGAGAACAGTATTTGGACTTCCAGACTTCCAGCAGTTTAGCTGGGAAGGCTCACTTGGTATTTCTGGTTTCAGCCTCCAAAGGAGCATAAAACCGTACTTCTAAAACCATACTGAGCTGACTGTGGCTTCTAGCACTGCTTTAGGTTTGGGGACCAATCCCAAGTTGCTTTCCTCTGGAGTTCTCTGAAGAAATAGGGTGAGGGAGAAGAAAAAAGGCTAATTGCTTTAGTTCTCATAGAGAAAATTATTTTGTATAGAAATGTCAAGTATGTATACATTTTATTCTTTAGAATAATCTAAACGGTTGAACTTTTATTCTATGTTGGAATTGACTTAAACATAAAGTATTTTCCAATGAGTTCTGACTGATTGCATGCATGGAAGGGCTGGGAAAAGTTAGGTCACATATCTTATATAATCATAAGATTGGTTTCTGATATTTTCTGTTAAACTGCACCCTTCATATATTAAAATATATGAAGAAAAGGAATGCTACACAAATGATCATACTACTTTGACAGGTATGATCACGCTGGTCTCTTATGTGGCAAGGTGACATAGATGTCCAGTTCACAGCTAAAGCTTGAGTCTGTAGTGTGAGATTACCCTGAGTACTGCACAACATGAAGCACATGCATTCTGAAAGACACATGATACTGTATTAATGGGGAAAAAGTTAATTGCCAATTGAAGTGTGAACATAGCTTTCCTAGAAATATTACTAGATGGAGCACAGTTCAGGAAAATGGGATGTTTCTTTATATTTTTATAGGACAATTCGGTGCAGTTGTGACTAGCACCATGTTAGGTTCAGCTTTCTTTGAATTTGCATGGGAAGATGTATGTGACTCCATCTTCTATCACTTCAGCTCTGCAGCTTGTTCCACATTCTGCCTGAGCAACGTTAACCTGTGCTGTTTAATATTGCCCATATAACACAGAAAGATCCTGAAATGTAGTCTTAGTAGAAGCAGGCTTTGTGTGTGCTTTCGTTGGGTGATGTATAGCATCTTTACTCGTGTCATGCCAGTGTAAATGGAGAGATAAAGTGTATAATCTAGTCTGCTATTGTATTGAAGAACAACTCTCACAATTCTTGTCCATGTTATGGGTAAAGAAACATATGGTTTTGACTTCGTCAGTAACTTTGAATATTAAGCATGGCATTCTATGGCACAAAGAAGAAAGGCATAAAAACAATTGTTAATGGGAGTGTGCAACTATGGAAAACTTCTCTGGGAACTGGGAAAATTGCTTGTAGGAGATCCTTCTGTTGGGGTTTGGAGAAATCAGTTACAGTGTATGTTTATTTATATAAATATTTCTTCACAGTCTTGAGGGAAGGAAGTAGAAGAAAATCAGAGATGGACAGAGTTGTTACATGAGATTTCACATGCTGGTTTGTTCTGAGCAAGTGAAGTATATTCTTATGCTTACATCTTCCTTAATCTTTCATTTTGAACTACCTGGTATTTATGACATGATTTTGCTGTTAATTTTAACATTCCATCAGTAAAAATGGAAAATTCTTTAAAGCATAGGTATATATAGAAAGTCCATGTAACGTATAGGTGCTGAATATTTTGTACAGGTTGTTGTTTTTCTCCATGTACGAATATGTGTACACATATGTAAAAGGTTAATGGATAGTCTGGATTTTCCAATATCACATTATACACTTTCAAGCATATTTCAAGGCTCAGCACGTCTCTCACATTCTGTCCCAAAGCCATAGAGACATCTTTGTCCAAGGATGTGTATACAGTTATGGAGGGTGTGAAGTTTTCTACAGTTTCCTTGGCAACCCAACAATATTTATACCACTACAACTTTCTTATGCAACAAATTTTTGCTGTTCAGCTGTCCAGGGCATCCCTGCTCTTCCTTTGAGCTGTGTGGCTGGGTTATCCCAGATAACACTTTTGAATTGTCATTTCCTCGTCATATGCATGGACAAAGGACATGTTTGGTCTCTTCATTGTCTTGGTGTTGCTGTTTCCTGGAGATGCAAACAAAAGTTCTTTGTGGATGCATAAAATATTAGGGGTCCTTACAGGAAATGGGGAATATTTCCCTGGAAAGATACTAATTCTGTGGCTTTTCTTGCCGCTTTTCATATTTCCTACAAGGAGTTGTAAGTCCTTCAAAGTATTTTTCCTCATTTGCTGAGGCCTTCTTCAGTTCATTCATGCAGCATTTCTGCTTTTCAGAGTAAACTCTTTAAATGATGCTGGCATTTGTGCCTATGTACAAAATCAAAGAGTACATTCAAATAGATGGAGGAGGGCATTCATGTTCAGCTTGCACAAGGAGATGTATAGATTCAGAAGAGCCTTTTGGGAGCAGGTGCACCAAGACTGCTGCAAAGGTTTCTCTCTGATCTTACTTGGGATCCAGGCTGGAGAACCAGCAGGAGTCACCTTTCTCCTCTGCAGGACAGGACTTCTATTTGTGGTACCCAGTGGCAACTAGGGACATTAGGCAGGCTTGGAAATGTAAACAAATAATGATTTTAAAGAGGGAATATTATTCTTACAGGAATAGACTGGTTTAGAAATTGGAAACTTGCTAATCACTGGAGAATTTACTTGTGAGTTTCCTAAGTGGTAACCCTCCTCCTCTGGCCTGGGAATGCTGTTTATTTTAAATGGTTTAATGTAAGCCTGCATTGTAATGTAGGTAACAGCTCCTGAGGTTCATGGTTCGGCTGTGGGTGCTGGTTTGTCCCTGTGTCAATATGTGTTCTTGACCACAGACTATCAACATAGCCTGAATTTCTCTACCCCTTTTATTCAGATCATTTTATGGCCTGAGGAAAACACCAGTAAATATACTTTCTGGAGGGGGAATACTTCAGTATCTGGGACATGCAAAAGTTAAGGGCTACCTCAGCTGGCAGAGGAGTGATAATGAGGATTGAAGGATGCCACGCAAACATGAATATCAAATATCATTAATAAACAGAAGGCATTTGTCAATGCCAAATAGATAAAGCCGTATGGCCACAGGAGGGCACCAGAACCTCAGGAATGGCGATAGCTGTGTCTGCTCTCACAAGCTGCAAAAGAGACAGCTCACGGCACACATTTGGACACAAATCTGGCAATAACATTAGGTAGTCAGAGGGCTAAACATGTCCCACAGTCATAATAATAGACACTCAAATTTGAATCACTTCTGCTCTTACTTACTTATGGGTCACTAATTGTCTACACTGTGTCCATCTAGATTAGACTGTAAGGCCAGTGGGTAGGGACTTGTCTAAACAATGTATTGCTATGCACACCTATGACACTGTGTGAATAATTAACTGCTGTAATTATCATGCCTGTAAAGCACCCTCACTTGACATTGCCACTAGGCAGTTGCTATCATCTGAATGTGACTGTGTCAACCAGACTAAGACCTTGATTCTAACACTGGAAGAGGCAAACCCCTCATTCACTAACATTCTATTCTTTTTAAGTATTTTTAGAAAGAAATTCTCCTTAAATCTTACTTGGTGTGAATGACCAAACAGGCTGGGACTGACATTTCACAACAGTGAGCTCCTGTAAGATCAGGTTTCTAGCCCATGCTTCACTAAATATTAACATTTATATTTGAGATAGAATGGAATGTGTTCACTGTGTGGCTCTGAGAATTTGGCAAGCTTTTAATCTATTTTGCCATCTTCCAAGGTGCTCTTCAGCAGCAGATGAGGTTTCTGGGGGTCATGGTGTCTCACAGTTGCTGACCTTCCTCAATGTACTGTCGTAACGCTCAATGTGTTGCATTGGGAATAGCCCAAAGCAGAAGCTGTGGTCAACTCCTGCCTCACTTGGCTCTAGAAGAGCTGCATAGGATATTCTCCATCCCTTTTCTGGGCTTCTCAGATGGAGTCCCTTGAGTAGACACTGTCTTTACTAGACCTATATTTTTGCTTCCAGACAGTTAACACATGAGGAACAAATGTTTTTTGTTCACAGACAAGAGCAGGTAAAATATCATGAAGCCTTAAGGAAGGAGGATAGAGCAGTAGAAAAGCAGTGCTAATGCTCTGCTCCTACTACCTGAGCTTTTGGGGTGAACTTGGGAGCTTCTTCAATATGTTTCCTTCCTAGTACTCCTAGCAGCTCTGCAGTGGAGCCCACTCTTGTGCTGGAGAAGAGGACCCCTGAGCTCTTGCAGAGGGGTAATGGGGGACTGCTGGTTGGTGAAGGTGACTGTCGAGATATCCAAAAGTAACCTTATACTTGGAATATGCAGAGATCAAACAGGATTAATGTTGTAGAAAAGCAATGGAGGCATGTGTGTGCTTGTGTGTGCATGTGAAGTTTCACCCTGTGATTGCAGGGAAATGGTGTTTGCTGCAGAAAGCACACTGGTGCCAGAAGGAGGTGGCCTGATTGTGTCTTAACTGCAGGCAGAATTAAGAGCTTGAAACCAGCACCTAGGGCAGTGATTAAGCTACTCAGCTGGAAGTGGTAATTTGGGGCTGGTCACTGCTGCCTGGGTTGTTCCCTTCTTTATCTCAACATATCAAAAGCCCCATAAAAGGACAAAACAGCCCAGGTCTCCTCTTCTTAGCTGAGCACCTGCTCAACTACAGGACTAGGCTGCTTTCACTTCTTTTCCTTATGAGTTCTACCTTCTTGGCTATCCAGTGAAATACCTTCAAGAAGGGAAAATAGACTAGGATCTCTCCTGGTTTATTCCCTGCTTGGGAGGGTGGATACCATGGATTCACACCCCTTGTGGGCTGAAGAGGCCTTAGGTGTATGTGTTAGTGCACTTTCATCACCTGGGGCTTGAAATAGGTTTTCTTTACTACAGGTCCAGACAGAGGGGTCTATTTGGCACAAAGGAGACAGTGCACTTCAGATATAGATTTATGCTACATCTCATCAGTCATCCTTCAACTACATGATGCTGTACTGACAGTTTTGGGCTGGAGAGGTTATGTGTATGTATAAAGGTACTTGATTAAAACAGGCCAATAAGCATGTTTGTACAAATTTATACTGAACAGGCTTTGTCCTATGGACATGGTCTAGTGTTTTGGTGCTCTTGGGAGTCAGGCTGGTGTCACTTCCTCTTTAAAAATGAGTTAATTGACTTTCTCCTAAGGGCTACAGCAGATCACAGCTACACTGAGAACAGAACTGTGTGCTGTCCTTGGGCTGTGCTGCCCTGTTTTGGCATCCCCTCTGTGTCAAGCCCAGAGGTCAAGCTCTTCAGCTCTGTTGAATTCAACTGGATCACTTATGAGAGCAGAATTGGGTCCAAAACATGAAAAAGCTTTAAATGGGTGGGTTGGGACACAAGGATAAGAGAGGGACTTCTGAAAAGTAACAAAAGGTTGTGAAATTGTGAAGGGATTAAGTTGTTTGAATCATTGTTCCAGCTCTATTAAAAAGGTATAAATTCATTTCAATTCTTAGTGGATTTTAGGCTGCCAATTTCTGAGCTTTCACAGCCTTTGATGTGATTCCAGCTTTCTATGAGGTAAGTGGATTATTTTTTTCCTTAATTCTGAAGAGGCCATTTCCCTCCCAGCCCCCTACAGAACAGCATTTCAGCAATCGGCCTCTAACCAAACGCTGATTTCTGGCTCATTGTGGATATTAACCCACTCTCCACAGTAGTCTATTTCTTATTGTGTGCTTCTTGCAATACTTGAGTACAACATGAAGATACCAGTAGCAAACTGCTATTTTTAAATAACAATGATCTAAAACAAACAATGGACAACACTCCAGTTCCAAATTGCAAACATAAAGAACAGTTAATCCATCCCTTAAATACAGCCAAGTTTAGGGGTGGAATATGGCAGCTTTCTAGCATGTGGAGCAGCAAAGCACTATCTATGCTGCAGCATGAGGAATAGTTTATCCAGCTGAAGGCAAAAGGGAAATGAGGACAGGAAGAATGCAATTATGTTCCTGGTTTTAATCGAAGACACCTGAGCTGACATTTCTGCTCTAGCTGAAATACCTCCAGAATCCTTAAATCAGGGTAAAACAGTCAAGGTCTGCAGTGGCAGAGATCTCTAGTGGTACCAGGGTCCTTCCTGCTGACATGGATGAGAAGGATCACTTCATGTTCAGAGGAAGACATCTGCTTGTGGAATTATCAGTGTTACAGCCAGTACATCTCTAGCACAGTAATGCCTCTGACAAGAATGATGCACCATGTCAGAATCTCTGAGATCACAGCTTAGACAAGTGTGGCTGCAGATACTGATGTATATTTGGGACCAAAATAATACACCTTTTAACTGAGTTGCAAGGACAAACTTTGGACAGGTACTTCCTTATGGAGCATCCAGCACCTCTGAAATTGCACTGACAACTTATGTACTAAAGGGTCTGGTAGAGCACCCATGGGCAGGGGGATGAAGAAAGCTTCCTATGGGCATTGATGAAGAATGACTAATCTGTGATGTGGTTATAGGGGGATGGACCTCCCTTTTCAGAGGCTGTCACACACTGTGATCTATCATACCATGAGCAGCAACTTTGCTATTATCCAACCTAAAGAATGGTTTAATTTTATAATGGAGCACACTTATGCAGGCTAAGCTCTTGGAGTAGACCATCTCCTTTACTTTGCATAGTACTAAGTGTGTACTATCACAGCAGAGATGTGGAGAACTTAGGCAAATTCTTCTTGGGTATGAGCTCACTTGCTGAGTATCACCTTCTGCTGCTCTGGCACTCCTTATTTTTAGTCTTCTGTGCTTTACGAAACATCTTTAGGTTTTCTGTATTAATTTCTGTATTCTGTAAATGTTGTTGTCAATAGCAAAAGTGTTTGTAAAGTTAGATGTTTAGCTCTTAAATGCCTTAACAGAAGGTTTTACGGAACAATCATAACCAGTCTCATTAGTCTTCAGCAAAACTCTCCAGTGATTCTTCTTTGTTTGCTTGTCTCCTCCTTAGGGGAGACTCCAGTGCACAGGATGGGAAACATATTGTTGTGGTAGCTATATGCCTAATTTTTGGGGTGGCAAGGAATTTGTTGTTTGTTGTAAGGAAAATGTTTTCTCTACATAAACATGTAATGGAAGAACTAGAATGTTAACAGATACAATTAATTTGCATTAATCCAGACCTAAATTTTACAAACAATTGAAATCTGAGATTTTGTGCTAAAGATGTGACCAGCACTTACCTTCAGAGTGTTTTCCCTTGGGGGGAAAAGTGGTGTTTAACATTCAGTATGCACTAGATGGCACTATCTTATAGCGTGTGTACCTGCCGCTTGGTCTGCAGAGTTTATTACTTCGTGGGGAAAGTTAGTGCTCAGACAGTTGTTAAGTTTTAAATACTGGTAAACAAAAGCAACATCTTTCACAGGATCGGTTTATTGCCGTCGAATATACAAACTGGCTCAAAGCAAAATACTGACACAACACTTGGTCAGGGATTTTTGGCTTGGAATCTGGAAACAAAGTCCACAACTGAAGCTTTAAATCACACCGAATAAACCAGAATCAGCTAATGTTTCTGGGAGGTTTATACTGCCTTTGAACACTCACAGCCCTTGTTAGGCCCTGGTCTGAGCAGTCCTGGAAGTTGTGGATGAGCATGACATGAGAGACCATGTAACTGCGGTCATCACTGGGCTCTGGATTTGGCCTAAAACATGCAACATAAACATACCCTGACTGACTTTGTAGCTTCATTGCTTTCATCTGTAAATGAAGATTTCTCTTAACTTTTCCTCTTATCGGATTAAGCTGTAAATCACCTATGCTCAAATTTCCTTTTTTTTATGGGGCCTCATGACTGCTATTAATATGAATAATGCTATGTATTCATAATTTATTATTGTCCCAAAATAACAATGATCTACATAGGAAATTGTGTCCCATGATAATACCTGTGTATGGTTTACTGTCCAAGTTGGTACTCATTTGAGTTTCCACTTGTGGAATAGCGGTTGCTGGTTGTCTAAGTTTGGGTGTTATACCCTATGTACTTGGGCACATAATGACTTTGATTTCTTCACTGCTCTGTTGCATGCAGTTACTGCTAATACCCCTTAGGATGACTGTGAGATTCAGCTACTTGTTTGTTTTCCTGTGACACAGAAGAGCTTTTGGTGGCTCTGGATTACTGGTCACATTCATTTGCAGTCCTTAGGCTTTGAAACTGACAATCCATCTGTTTCCAAGAACAAAACAGTAACCTAGTGAGCCATTATGTCACTCTGGATAGCCAGTTTGGCAAACATTTGAGGCGGCCAGTATCTGTCTTGCCTCTCGCAAAAACATTTCAACTTGGGTTTGTTCACTAGGGGGCACAAATGTGTAAGAGATTGGTAGTTTTCTGTGCAGTTTTACAGTTGATGTAAATGTGTCCAGGGTAATTTTGAATGTATTTTGAGAATGATTTGGGGTACAAAGTTAATTTTTGAAGACAGATCCATACTGACATGTTCACAAGCCAGTACACCGAGCTTTATATCTGAGCAATACTTCAAATGCTTTGATGCAAGCAGTTGAATTCATATCTTGTGTTCATCACTACCCTTCTTCCCTTCTTGGTCTTCTCCAATGTCGTAGAACCAGGGGAAGGCAAATTCTTCCTGGAACAAGACTAGCATAAAGATGGCACAGCACATTATTCTTACGTGAAGAGACAAAATGCTTGGGGGGAAACTGAAATTTTCTCAGCTTTTATGTTCTGATCCACTTTTGAAGAATGTAGATAATAAGTTATTACATGTAAGTAATAAGTTATAGGGACTCTTCCACACCTGCCACATTCAGATGTAGAATCAATCAGCAACAAAAGCAAAGGTTTACCAGCAAGATGCATTTCTTGACCCTCTGCTTGTGTACTTCTGCTAAGAGAAAACTTCAGAAAATCAGCTAAAAAGAGAGAAACGGAATTTTCCAGTTTCAGCGAGGGAGCTGGATGCATCAGGGAGCCAAATATGCTAGTGAAACTTTATTTTTTAAAAGTTTAATACTGGGGAAAAAACCCCATCAGTTCCAGTCATGGAGGAAAAAAGTGAAGAAAGTCCCTAACTGGGTAGCAGGAACAGGGTAAACTGGACAGCATAAAAGAAATACAGTAGACATGACAGATGGAAGCTGGGCTATTCATCATATGTGGCTGGAGGGAGAGGAGCAGAGGAAAAGCCAATGGTACAATGATCTGGGCTGACCTGCCTTCCACCCAGTCATGCCAGGTCTCTCAGAGCTGGAAAGATTGGGCTAGGAATGGGAAATTCAAAAGCCTAATTCATTGTTTGAGGTTCCTTTTCTGGTTTGCCAATACAGATTGGCATTGTACATTAGGGTTTAGAAAGTGCTTTAGAAAGTGCTAGCATAAATCCCCAAAGATGTGTCCTCTACTCCTTTCTCTGAGGTTCTAATTTACTACTCAATTTCCACAGTTTCACCAGATTGGTATTTTCCAAATAGGACTTTTTGACATATATCTACATGCAGATATATATTTTATTTTCTGGCTTGATCAATCCTTTCAAGGATAATGAGCTTTTGGGTTTCTCTCCCTACCTCCACTGCTCAACTCTGAGGATAATAGAAGTGATGTGATTTCAAAGTCAGGGGTGAATGCAAGACCTGCTGACTCATGAGGTTTGTGCTGTGAATAGGGAGGGAGCAGGCAGTGGCAGAAAGCCACCACAATCATTAAAATTCAAGTGGAATACCGAAGGCAAGGAGGGCTTAGGCTTTAAAAGAGAGTAACTTAAACATTTTCTTTCCAAACATCTGTAAATTGTTAGTCTGATTTATTTTAAATTAAAAACCCTTTTTTAGCAAACTAACAGCTTACTTTAATTTTTGGCCATTAAACTTTTCAGCCATTTGAATTAGATGCTGCACCATTGCCTTTGTAGGAAGGTGCCCCTGCTCATCAGGTGTACTTGGGTCCTTTACCAAAAAGTACTGTTTTTTTGGTGGTGGTAGTAGGTTTGTTAAGTTTATTTTCTCTTCCTCTGTGGACAACACCTTTTGACCAGTTTGATCAGTTGACCAAGGTCTTGAGGTTGTCTGCTGCCATTCTTGAGGCTCTGATACAGTTTAAATCCTGCTGAAAACAGCTTGTTTCCTAGGCCAGTCAGATGAATCATAGAACACAGAATGGTTTGGGTTGGAAGGGACCTTAAATCTCATGCAGTTCCAACCACCTGCCAGGGGCAGGGACACCTCCTACTAGACCAGGTTGCTCCAAGACCAGTACAACCTGGCCTTGAACACTGCCAGGGATGGCACAGCCACAGCTTCACTGGGCCTCATCACCCTCACAGGGAAGAACTTCTTCCTTATATCTATCAATCTCCCCAGTTTAAGTTTGAACCCATCACCCCTTGTCTTATCTCTACAGTCCCTGATGAAGAGCCCCTCTCTGTCATCCTCTTAGGCCCTCTTCAGGTACTGGAAGAGGTCTCCATGCAGTGTCTTGGCTCAAAGTGTTGTTGTCAAATGCTATAGCAAGTATCGGATGTCTGTCCCTGCATTGAAGCAGCCAATCCAACACAAAAATAAAATAAAATCATTCAGGACTTTAAGCATCCCTTTCTCCATTGTTTCCCCTCCAATGCTGGCATTTTGCTTTTGTTACAGTAGTTATTGTTTGTTCTGTGAAATTAGTTACTTTCTTTTTCTGGAAATTCCAGGCTTGTATAGCCATATTCACCTCTAATTTCTAAAAGATTTATGGAAGAAAGGAATTGTGTTGGATTGTATCTCTGCCACTCACTTTGGTAGCCAATACTGACTGGAGTTCAGATAAATGCCTGTGAAAGTTTGGTGCTCTGACAACTGAAATAGCTAGACTTCCTATTTTTATTTTTTTAAATCTAAAGTCTTCCAAGTAGTTCAGAGCTGTGCTGTGCCATGGCCTTTCTAGCAAACACCTCTAACCCTTAAAATTGTTAAAAACTTAAATCTGAATTTAATTAGACTAATTTCTACCTCAAATCATATAAGGTAAAAGAAGAGCTAAGTGTGTGTTGTGGTTTAAAACCAAACTGCACAGCTTGTCAACTCACTTCCCCCCCTTGCTCCCCCAACTCCCGGAGAGTTGGGAAGGAGAATCCAAAGAATGTAGCCCCCACTGGTTGATATAAGAACAGTTTAATAACTAAGGTATAACATAAATCACTACTGCTACTACTACAAATAATAACGATAAAGCAAACAACAAGTGAAGAGAATACAACACCTCACCAGCCGCCGACCCATAACTCACCCCACCCTGCCCAACCAAGCACCGACCGATACCTCCTCCATCCCCCCCCAGGGCTCCAGCCCTTCTGGGTTTTTCCCGGTTACCTCCTGGGTATGACGTGCTATGGTATGGAATACCTCTTTGGCTAGCCTGGGTCAGGTGTCTATCTCTCCTTCCTCCCAGCCTCCGCTTCTCCCTGGCAGAGCATGAGCTCAGAAAAGGCCTTGGACAAACCAAACATTTGAGCAGTAACTCAAAACATACATGCTATCAGCAACTGTTCTCAGCCCGAAAGTAAAAACACAGCACTGCACCAGCTACCAAGAAGGAGAAAAATGACTGCTACTGCTGAACCCAGGACAGTGTGTCTGTAGGTGATCGTATTCAGCATCAGATGATCCACCTAAGTATAAACTTCAGGTAATCTGATACTGCTGAATTTTTCTTTGTTTTCTGTCTCACATAGAATCATAGAATCAACCAGGTTGGAAAAGACCTTTAAGATCATCAAGTTCAACCATTACCCAGCACTGCCAAGGCCATGACTAACCCATGTCACTGAGGGCCTCATCTACATGGTTTGTGAACACTTCCAGGGATTGGTGATTCCACCACTGCCCTGGGCCTATTTTATCTCAATCTATGTTTCCTCAGGAATAGTATGATGAGCATCTTGCTGGGTCTGGGGCACATTTTGTTCATGTGTAAGTGCAAAGATCTCCCTCCATCTCTGCCCAATTCCTCTGAACATTTGACAATGTACACTGACAGACTCCTGAGCAATGTTCCAAGGCAGTGGGTATCCCAGTGTTTTCCCAGACCTTCCTCTGTTCTCCCTTGCTGTGACTGGTCCTAAATTGTAGAACCAATTAACTACTTCCACCTAATGAAAATACAGAATAAACCCAACGGAACTACATGCAAAAAAACCCAAACCCAACCCATCATCAAATAGTTAGGGTTGGAAGGGATCTTAAGATCGTCCAGTTCCAACCCCCTTGCCATGGGCAGGGACACCTCACACTAAACCATGTCAACCAAGGCTCTGTCCAACCTGGCCTTGAACACTACCAGGGATGGAGCATTCACCACCTCCCTGGGCAAACCATTCCAGTGCCTCACCACCCTAATAGTAAAGAATTTCTTCCTTATATCCAATCTAAACCTCTGCTGTTTAAGTTTCAACCTGTTACCCCTTGTCCTATCACTACAGTCCCTAATGAATAGGCCATCCCTGATCCGTGCCCCTGGTAGGCAACACACCTCCCTTTGCGACTGGGTCGGGCTGACAGATGAGCGCTTCTGTCCCTTTCAAACTAGAGTCCCCTACTACTACGACCTGCTGCTTTTTCCTGATGGCACCAGTAGTGATCTTCACCAGTGCACCATCCGGTTGTTCCTGCTGCAAGGGTGTTTCATCATCAGCCTCCTGCAGAACTGCAAAGCGGTTCCAGGTGGGGACAAGAGATTTAGGAGGAAGCTCCTTGCTTTTAATTGTCCTCTTCCTCCTTTTTTGTGTGTGTGTTTTGTTTTGTTGTTTTTTGTTACTAGTTCTCAGCTTCCTGGATTAACAGCCCCCTTCTTTTCTTCATGAGCTATGATGAACGCTTGAAGCCCCCTGTGCTGTTTGAGCCTGCAGCAAGCAGTCCTGCTTTCTCTCAGCTTCCCTGACATCTTTTAGCCTACTGACAGCGTCCCACAGCTCAGCCCCTGCTGCAGGAGGACCACCAGGGCGCACCGGGTGCAGCCCTGCCCATTCTGCACCTTTCCTTCACCAGATCAGTGCAGGCACTCCCTACACTCCGAGCTCTGCTCTGCAGCCTCCCCTCTCATCGGCTCTGTCTGGGTGCCTACTCTGGCCACCGCTGGGGCAGCCAGAGCAGGGCTCCCAGAGCGAGCCCTGGCCTTACAACAGTGCACACCATCCCGCTCGACTGTCCGCGCAAACCAGTCAGGGCTGGTGCCGCTCCTCCTGGCTTTGCCCCCTGTCAGCGGAGCTGCCGGCTCCTGGGCAAGTCCTGTCGAGCACGTGAGGCTCCCTCTGTGGCTCTCGCAGCTCCCAGTTGATGTTCCTGGACGCTGATCTCCCTCCCACTCAGGTGTTGAAGGAGTCCTGTCTCGAGCTACTCCCCTCAGCACTTCTCACCTCGACATCAGTGACAAACATGCAATCATGGATTCACGAAGTGTCTGCTTGATTAAATTCTCGGTATTGTACCATTTGTACAGTGTTTTTGAGGCTCTCAACATTGGGGGATTCTGATAAATTACTTTTCATGGCAAGTGTTTAATGACCAGGCATAAACGAAAAGAACTTTTCCAGCCTCTAAAGTTTAGGTCTTGATAACTTTAGTCACCTCTTTAACACAGAAGTTGGACTAAATATTTTGCAAGATCAGGAATTGCCATGTTGTTTCTATTACTTCCCCCCCCCCCCCCGGCTTTAAGCTTGTACCTTTTAGGTTGGTCCAAAAAAAACCATTCTGGAAGCTCAGTTTGATTTATACACAGTTATGGGTGAATTGTGATATGCATATGAATGCAGTAATGCGGCTTTATAAGCTACCAAGTGTTTTATGGCGTTATTCTGAGAACTGTGCCTTTGCAGTAAGGAGTGGATTAAAAGCCTCATCAAATCAGAGGGGATCTTAGAAGTTTTGCTGGGGAAGTGACTGACTTTCCCACAACTTAAGCAGCTGGATCTTCCTTACTATCTGCCTCCTATTAGCCATTCCAGTAGTAATGGTCTCACTGTCATTGGTAAAATCATATAACTTAAGAGCTTAGGGAAACCCACAGTAGTTATTGCAGTTTGTTCTTCCAGCTTAACTAATGGCTTGTGAAGTTCAAAACACATACCCTGAGTGTGTGGGATTTTGTTTGGAAATTGATCCCAGTGGATAATTCATTTAAAAGAGTTCATAGAGATCAGACATGTCCAGGGAAACCTAGGCTAGCAAGTCTCATCTCAATGTACAGGGCCAGAAGAGATGCAAAAAGAACCCTTACATGACAAAACCCCTTATGTATATTTAGTATGTGCACAGCTATGCTGAATGATTTTTCAAAGCTGCCTTCTTCCTCCCTTTTTTGGTTCTTTTAATTCATACATCGTTCTTCAAGCTGCCTTTGCAAGCTGTCTTTCCCATGGCACTTAGCCAAGAAAAAGGACACAGGGCTACCCTGCAGTTGGAATCCAAGAAGAAAAGGTCACTCATTCTTAGCCCACAAAAGAGGATTTACCATTCAGTTGTCAGACCATGAGGTTGGAGGGTCCCATGGTAAATGAGTTTGTAATGTGTTTATGATGATCTATTTCAGCTCTTCCCTTAGCAAGTGTGTGGAGGACATGGAAGGAAACTAAGTTAGCTGTTTCTTCAGGTCTGAGAGGAAGTGTCATCATTCAAAACCCTTTTGATAAACTGTTGCAGTTCCAGCAAAAATAGTACACAAAGACAACTGTCTGCAGGGTTAGGACTTCTGGATCAACTAGAGGGTGGGATGCATGAGGATGGGGGAGTAAGGAATTCAGCTGAAGGGTTTTAGAAGAGCTACTCCGAGTCTCCTCCTTGCTGCTAATTATTTAAATAACTGCTTTTTTTTTTGTAGAAGACTTTTTCTGTGTATGTGTGGATAATATCACCGCAAGTCACACAAACCAAGAAGTGTCTGAGAACATCTATATGAAGCAGTAGCTGGAGCCAGCAATTCTCAAAAGGTATTGGTGCACCAAAGCTAGTGTGTAGTATGTAGGCCTTCAATACAAGCTGGGTAACACAAATCAAAGATATAAACAATGTGAATAACTTGGGAGGTTCCGTCATGATTTCAACTGTGACAGAGTTAATTTTCTTCCTAGTAGGTGGTACAGTGCTGTGTTTTGGCTTTAGTCTGGGAACAATGCTAGTAACACATTGTCATGGCTTAAGCCCAGGCTGTAAATCAGAATCACACAGTCCTCTCGCACACTCCACCCCCCCACCCCCCCCCCCTCACTCCCCCCCCCTTACTCCCCTCCAACTCCCAGAGGGACAGGGAGGAGAATGGAAAGAATATAATTCCCATGGGTTGAGATAAGAACAGTCCAGTAACTAAGGTATAACACAAATCACTACTGCTACCACCAATAATAATATTGATAAGGGAAATAACAAGGGAAGAAAATACAATAACACCCGTTGACACGTAGCCCAATCTAGCAGTGAGCCAACCCTTCCAGGTAACTCCCAGTTACATCCTGGGCATGATGTGCTGTGGTATGGAATACCTTTTTGGTTAGTTTGGGTCAGGTGTCCTGTCTCTGCTTCCTCTCGGCTTCCCTCCTCCCTGGCAGAGCATGAGACTCACAAAGTCCTTGGTCAGACTAAACATTTGAGCAGTAACTAAAACCATCAATGTTATCAGTGCTGTTCCTAGGGTGAAAGTAAAAAACACAGAGCTACACCAGCTACTGAGAAAGAGAAAAATGTCTGCTACTGCTGAACCCAGGACACACACCAATGGTTTAGTTGTTGCTAAGTAGCACTTTACCCTGATCACCTTTCAGTCTCTTGTGCTCTGTCAGTGAGGAGGGCCACAAGAAGCCGGGAGGAAGCAGAGACAGGAGACCTGACCCAAACTAGCCAAAGGGATATTCCATACCACAGCATGTCATGCCCAGTATATAAACTGGGGGAGTTACCTGGAAGGGAGCAATCACTACTTGGGTCATGCTGGGTATTGGTCAGCAGGTGGGGAGCAACATATTGCACATCACTTGTGTTTTCTGAAATTTCATTTATACCTTTATGTGGTTCCCTATTTTTATCAATATTGTTGCTATTATTTCTATTATTTTACTTAATTTCAATTATTCAGCTATTCAAATGTTCAATTTTTTCTTATCATAACCCACGTGTGTTAATTTCCTAATTCTCCTCCCCTTCCCACTATGTGCTTGTGTGTGTGGAGTCAGTGAATGGTTGTGTGGTATTTAATTGATATTTGGGCTTACAAAATGACAGTCATTCTGGTACAAAAGGTTCAGATAATGATGGATGTGATCAGAATGTGTTAAACAAATTTGTTGTGAGCATTCATTGTCTTGTAATAGTTGTTGGTCACAATGTTGCCTTGTTCAGAGTCCCTGTGCTCACTGGTACACTTTGTAATGTTCTTCTTAGAATCATAGAATTGTAGAATAGTTAGTGTTGGAAAAGACCTTAAGATTATCTAGTCCCACCCCACCTGCCTTGGGCAGGGACACCTCACACTAAGTCATGCCGCCCATGTTCTTACCATATGTACACACATTAGTAATGTTTATCTGTGGGACTTGTACTTTGTAGTGTTGGATTATGATATGGTAAAATGGCTGGTGATAACCTGGTATGTGCTCTCAGTCCTGTCGTTACCTTTGTCCCTTGGGAGACATCTCATGGGAACTATTACCCATTACAACTTCATCCTGTTCTACTTGGAGAACCAACCTGTGACAGAAGCATCTTCCCACAGCTTCTGTCCTTCCTTTCTGCATTTGTTCCTGTCTTCATTTCTGCCTTCCTCCCAGTATCATAGAATCATAGAATAGTTAGGGTTGGAAAGGACGTTAAGATCATCTAGTTCCAACCCCCCTGCCATGGGCAGGGACACCTCACACTAAACCGTATCACCCAAGGCTTCATCCAACCTGGTCTTGAACACTGCCAGGGATGGAGCATTCACTACCTCCCTGGGCAACCCATTCCAGTGCCTCAGCACCCTAACAGTAAAGAATTTCTTCCTTATATCAAGTCTAAACCCCTGCTGTTTAAGTTTCAACCCGTTACCCCTTGTCCTATCACTACAGTCCCTAATGAATAGTCCCTCCTCCAGGATAATTACAGATTTATAGAGATTCTGAATATCCTTTGAATATCCTTGAAACCAGCCTGGTTCTTTTGTGAGGGACCAGCACATTGTTGGATATGGTTCAGATCTTGCTCAGGGTTAAACATCTACTTGTGGCTACTCCAATCCCCATGAAAAGCACTGTGGCTCGAAGGAGGAAGATTAGGACTCGAACTCCAGTGGCAGGCACTGTTGTATCATTGAGGATACTATTGTGTGGGGCAGTAGAGCAGAAACAGTTTTAGAGAAAGGGGAAAAATATAGTCCAAATCCTCTGAAGGCTTTTTTTACCATAAAACAAAATAAGGTCAAGAGACCTGCGCAGGAAATCCAGGTTTTGGGGAAAAAATGGCAAGATAGATGTTGTCACACCCCAAAGGAGGTGATCAACAAAACAGCAATGTTTCCACCAACTAGCAAGAAAAAACCACAACCTTTTCTCAAGTGTCCTGAATTTTCTTTTCTACTATTACTATATCTAAATCTCAATTACTAAGCTGTTCTTATCTCAACCTATTTGGGGTTTACCTTCTTCCCATTCTCCTCCCCATCTCAGTTTGTGTTTGGGAGTGATGGAGTGGCTGCGTGGTACTTAGTTGCCAGCTGGAGTTAAACTGTTACAGGTTCACATCTGCATCTGAAATATTCCAGCTGCCCTCTCCATGTGTACAGAAGGCTGAACCATAATGTTGGATCTAAGCAGACATAATCTGGGGAAAATTCAAGGCAACGTGTAATCTTCCTTACTGGCAGCCATCTCCATAAAGAGAACAAAGGATGTGTACTGCAGATGTGTACTCTAGGAGCGTTACGGACACTTGTGAAGTTAATATGGATACTATGTGTACAGTTCTTTATAAAGACAATAATCAGAGAGTGAAGAGGAATGTTAAACTTGAGTCAGAGGCAAACTTGAAGTCTGTTTAGGTAGGTACTGTAATATGGATTGCTCTATTAAGTGCAGTTGACCCTAAAGTTATTTATATACATTTATATGTATATATTTAGAACAGAGGCCTGTTGGCTGGAGTCAGGCTTTGCATGACTTCATAGAGGATGCTGTTTCCTGGGTTGATTAGGGATCGTTTTAGTCTTGTAACGCCTAATATTAATTTGAGTTTAGACGGCAAATACAAAGCTGATGCTAGTTTAGATTCTGGTCTCATTTTGTTAAAGTATCTGTTAATGTGAGTGAGAACGGTTTGGGTTAATCCAGAGATGGACTCAAGATGCTGCCAGTCTTGAATCTGGACACACATTTAAAAGCTCCAGTGTGGAGTGGGTGGAGGTTCTGCTTGGACCACCATAAATATTTCAAGGATAGATATTTTGATTTCATTCCACTTCTGTTATCAGCTGCCAATTCTTTACCATCCCCACCCTCACTCTGAAGGCTAAAGCCAGACTGCAGAACTGTTGTAAACCTCCTTCTGACACTTGGCTATGACAGTTATTAGACTGAATCAGTTTGCATTGCTGGGAAATGTCTCCCTCTTTGACTACAGCTGAAAGTGTTCTTAAGTCACTGCTCATCCAGGTAACATCTTCAATGTACTCTCGAAGTGAATAACAGATCTGATTGCCTCTTGTAGCTAATGGGCACTGTCCTGCATGTGAACATAGGTGATGGAGAGGGAAGTCCACCTGAAGACCAGGTTGTACTGAGGTATACTTCTTTCTCATCTCCAGTGCTGCTTTGGGATAACCAACCATGGCTATCTTTTCACAGAAGACCTGGCATAATGTTTCTTTATAGTGTTGTTGCTTCCTTAGCAACTAGTGAATTTGTAGGCAGTGTTTCTTGCCTATAAACTGCTCAGGTAGCTTCTTGAAGAGAAGCCACATCAAAAAAGTTGATGAAAAAAGAAAAAAAAAGGGGGCAAAAAGAAAAACTGGAAAGGAAGGAGTGAGGAAAATTATAATTTTTTAATGAATGTTTTGGGTTTCTGGGTTGTATCTTCAAGCATGTTGATTTGCAGGCAGAGAGAAGCCTGTGCTCTGAAGCTGCAAGATGTGAATCAGCTGGATGCTGTGACTGCTAGGACAGTGTTGAAGCAGGGGTATCAGAAGGGCTTGAGTTCACTGCTGGGCTAACCACAGTGGTATAAGTTCACTTTTGGAGCTGGCACATTTAGAGAGCATAAGCAGTCACCATACTTCAGCCCACAAAACACGATGCAGATATGCCCTTGTGCTGCTAGGAAATGCTGGCCATCTTTCTCCCCCAGCAGTACTGAATTTACTGGCGGGAGTCATCCATTAATGCAGATGGATATGTTGCACTCTCTTACATTCTTGGGGGTCCAGGTCATATGCGAAGAACACTCAAGAGTGAAAGGTAGAGTTGTGCTCAAAACTTTGTTCTGCAGAAAGAAAACATATCTTGTATATAATGTCAACTATTAGTGTAACTGAATTGTTATCAGTATAATTAATGAATAATTATTAGTCCAAATCTAAATATTAGAGAAAAGGAAAACAGCATGAATCTAGAAAAATATCTCAGTATTTATTAATTTTAAATCCCTTGTACCTCCATATTCTCTGCTGATACACACACCCTTCCATTCCTGTTTGGGTTCTGAAGTCACTGGCTCCAGCCTGGAACAGAAGTTAGTGTGTCATCATTGTCTGAAGTCCTGCACATGGAGTGATATGATGGTGGTGTTGAAGGCTTTTTCCTCCTCAGTGTACATCCCCTCCAATCCCTCTCCTGCTTTTCATTGGCCTGCATCTCCACATTACATCCAGATTTGCTATTTGGAGTGTCTTGCATCTATCAGATACTTGTGTTTTATTCACTTTATTCCCCCTAATACCAGTTTTACAGGTTTCTTGAGTC
The DNA here is from genome assembly GCF_012275295.1 of Melopsittacus undulatus. Classification (NCBI taxonomy): domain Eukaryota; kingdom Metazoa; phylum Chordata; class Aves; order Psittaciformes; family Psittaculidae; genus Melopsittacus; species Melopsittacus undulatus. The sequence goes on along the minus strand of NC_047529.1, from coordinate 105,214,259 downwards.
CGCAGTTCTTATTTTCACATCTCCTGGGCCTCTAGTGTTGTCTTGTGCCCCCTCTCTGATCACCTCTGTACAACTCTACACTGACCTGTGTGCTCACTTTCAAGCCTTCTGCTGTCATACTTTGCCTTTACCCCTTCAAACTATTCTTGACAAAATTTTTTCTACTTCATTAGTACAGAAGGGCTACTTGTTGCAACTGCCTCTATAAAAGATGTTTGTATAATGTAGTTAAAGTAACATAAAACAGATAAAGCAATTGCCACCTGGTCATTAAAAATATTACTTACAAGGGAATAAAGTGAAAAGAAAGCTCCAGGAAGGCTGAGGCAAACCCAGACAAGGCTTGCAGTTAGCATAGAGCCTGTGATCTGTTATGAGCCATAGGAATACTGTATTTTCAGTGCTGTGATGGAAAGGATTATGAAGTGACTGATGGTATTGTTAACTGCACCTTGCATGGTCTTTGCCCATCTTTGAAGCAGGAACTTCGGCTACCTGATATCTGCTGCTTCTTCTTTCTTCTGAAGGATCTCCATGTTTCCAGGAGAGTCGTGTGGCTCTCCATAACCTCATGTTGAGGCATTAGGTGGTGTTCCTCTCTGGCGTGGCTCACAGGAATATGAGAATTCAGGTTTTCTTGCTCCAAAACATTAACTTGTGAATAATAATGAATCAAATGGTATTTGCTCTTAACAACAAAAAATTGTTGACAAACTCATCATTGCATAAGTTAAGGGACATTTTTGAGACACTGGCACAATTTAATTGACAAACTGGAGAATTGCATCCACGATATACAGATTTATAAATGTGCAGAAACTGGGTATTCTATCTTACAGTACATTTCACTTCATTACGTAAGAAACCAGCAGGATCTGCATGGTAGTGGTTTTCCCCCAGATGCTATAAGAGTATGCTTAATTAGTTTCCATAATTCCTAGGACATACCTACTTGCATGTGGAAATGATGTGATAGTGTCTGCATGCTCCAGTTAGGAGGCAGTGCTTTTCTCCTTCCTCACTTCTTTCTCAGGTGTGTGGCTATTCTTCATATCTTGAACAGTCTCATTTCTCTGTTCAGTCAGGCACTCAACCATTTTGCCTAATTATATCTGATGTTTTACTCATACTATTATGCTCTTTTTCCAAGGAAATGAGAACCAGATTGTCTCCTTGGCAGCAAAGAATAACAAATGTGCTGTATCGGATAACTGTTAGATGAAATAGAGCCGCGATCTGCTTCCGTGCCAACCAGTGCTAAAGATGCTCTGACAGACAGGAGGCTGCTTTTAGACCTATTACCTGCTCCCTTGATGTCTAAAAATGCTCTGAAGTAAATTTAAGTTTGCTTTTTATGAGATGGGGTTGTGGATATCTGAATACTAATGGGTACAGAGCAATTTCCAATAGACTTTTAAAGTCTATTTCAGTGAAGTTTTATTAAAAATAATAATATAATAATATCATGATAATAATGCACTTTAAGGTTAAAAGATAGCATTTCCTTATCTGGACACACATTTGCATTTAGGCTTTTTTTTGAGGCAAACTTTGTTCATGTATTGGACTTTCTGCAATTCAAATAATGGATCTGTCTTTCTGAAAGACAATATGTATATGGAAATTAAAATATTACAAAAGCAAAATAAAATGAAATGTTTTGTCTTTCAAAGAAGCATATTTAATGGACCTGAGTTTATTACTTTTTTTTTGTTGGAAGTTTTGCCTCACTGGAACACTGGGTTTTATCTTGGTACAATTCCCTCTACCCTACTGAACTAAGTATTCTATGGTTCTACGGAACTGAAACACTCTAAAATTCAGCTAGTTTTGTGACAATAATTGTGTCTGTGCCATATGTGTTACTTACACATAAGGTATTTAAAATTCCTCTTACCTGTATTACCAGGAAGCTTTTATACTGAGTGTGAATGTTCCTGACTTTTTATAGCAGAGACACAAGTCCAACATTTGATTTACTGCCTTTAACACTATAGATACTATTAGATCTGAGATACAAAGATGGAAGAATGAGCATAAAAACTGTCACAGAAAGTACTTACCTCAACTTTGTGTGATTCCAGCCCATCCCATGGTCAGACACTGTTCCAGGGATGATGTCTGGGTACTTCTGGGGACTTCCAGCATGTTTTCCTGTGGAGAATCAAACACTTCACTCTAAATATCCTCTGGTGGACTGGATTGGACAAAAGGCTCTGTCTGGCTCTTGTCATGATGTGCATTAGGTGCCCTTTCTTTTCTGGCATTGATACTTTTCTTTAACTGTTTCCTAGTTTCAGAGAGAAATGTGAAATGTGAAACTTATGGTTTCATGTTATGCTGGTGAATTTCATGTGACTTGATCTACAGTTTTCTAGGCAGCAATCTCAGTTTGATACATCCATAGCATATGTTTGGAACAGTGTTTCATATTTAAAGGAATCTGTGAAGATAGTCTAGAGTGGGCAACCTCGAACAGAAGAATCAGGGGAATCAGCCTCATCACTTGAGGAGAAGTGGTGGTGGAGGTCTCTATTCCATCCCATTCCAAACAATTTCTTGTGAACTTGATGAAATGGAGCAGAAATTAATTTTTCTATTGTGCTAGTAAGGTCCTTTTTTCATTTAAAGAAAATGAGCCTGAATGTCACTACTGCAACCATGTAGAGTTTCAAGAAGTTCTCAGTTGTTTAATCTTATTTTTCCCATTTCTTTGTGTTGGGAGTCTTACTTACTAATTTTACCTCTTATGCCAGCTCATTATTTGAGACAGAATTATTCATACCTGATTTCCTAACCACAAATGTCTGCTGTTTTCTTTTGACTTTTGAGCCATTTCATTACTGCATCTGTGCAGGTAGATAGACTTTCTTCTTTTTTGTGAGAGGCTGGACAACTTGTATCTTACCTTTTGCTTACATAGAGAGAACTTAACCTTCCATTGTTACATTATAACACTGTGCAAATGAGAGACTCAGACTCTGTCTATCCTTCCCTTATCAGCCAGAAAGTCTCATCAAACATACTTTGTTTGTGTTACTGTTGTCAGTCAGAGAGCTCAGTGTCTAGCTAGATCAGGAGTTTCAGCTTTGAATTATCACTGTTACTCAAGCTTGCTAGAAATATGAGGGAGAAATGCATTCTTTTGTATGAGAAAAAAAAATGCTGGCTTTTTGGCTGTAAAGGGAAAACAGAAATCAAGACAGAGAACATGTTGACCTGTGGATTCTCAAAGCCTTGCATCAGCTGCAGTGGTTGGGTTATTTCTGATAACCCAAATTAGAATCAGGCTCCTCTGAAATGGGATATCTCATCAAGGCAACTGCTGGTGAGAGCACCTATGACTGTTCACCTTGCTTCTGAAAGGGGGATGCCAACGTGCATCATGCATTTATGTTTGGCTTGAATTCTGCCCTGGAGGAGGAGGAACAGCTATGACTACATGGCCCTTAAGGGACAGGGGCAGTAACTCTGAGTCAGGATACATTTTGTTCCCAATTCTTTTATTGCAAAGTTGCCTTCTATGGTTTTCTGTTTCCTGTCTGACTTTACTTGTGATTTTTTCACTTTGGAGACTCAGCAGGTTGCTCTGGCAGAAAAAAAGGGCTTATATTGTGTCTTCTGGGTGTTCTAGGTGAGTTGCCACCGTCTCAGGTATCAACACATAACTTGGCACTGCTGCTAGCTCCTGTTGCTCTCCATCTTCTCTGCTCCCACTCCTCTGAATTGCAGGACCAAGTCCAATACTGTAAAAGCATGCAGGGTTTCGGGAGCACCAGAAGGATATGACAGTGCAGGGACCTGATAGAACAGATGCAGGTTTCACCAATACTCCACAGTATGGTAAAAGTAAGGGAAATAGCGTCCCATAATGCTGGAGAGAGTAGCTATGCTGTGGAAAGTAAAACTTTGATTAGATATGGAAATTTTATAATGTAGAGATTACATCCTTTTAAGCAATGCTCACTTCTCCACAAAGTCTCTGGAGCGCCAGCCTCTAAGCTCTAGTCCCTAAGACCAGCTTGGGACAGCTAGAGAGGCTTTCCAACTTGTAAACAAATGATGTGGAATGGAGAGAAAATTTAGAAACCACTGAAGTCTTAATTACAACTAAACAGGTGTGTGATATTCCAGACTCTTTGTGTGCTTGTAATCACTAACCTTGCTTCAAAGAGCTGCAGCAGGGACTCATTCTCAATTTCTACTTGAACTTTCCTTTCTTTTTCGTGTTATCTTTTAAAGTTGCTTTTTAAAATGCAATTAAACCATCTTAGAAAACAGCCTTTGAAGAAGTGTTTCATATTGTTCCATATGGCCCCTGCCTTCCTACCAGTGAAGATTATCTTGATATATTCACACAGCTGAAGTAGGCATTTTGACACATGTACACATCATTTTCATCTGCTTCGTGGGGATGACTCCAATGCCTAAGTTTTCTTTTAACACTGTGGAAAGTCTCTGGCTTTGTGAAAGGCTGCATTCCTAAGCAGTATACCAACTCTGAGGTTCAGACAATGTTTACTTTGTGAGAGAGCTTTTCAATATCAAAAAGAAAACAGTCCTACATTCCACATAGGTAGATGCTATTGCCATTAAATAATAAACAAAAAACCCCAGCAAAACTCGATGCTGTAATGACAGATTAAATTGTTTTTTCAGGGGAAGAGTCATAATTGCAGTTGAATCACGGTTGTGGGCTGAAGGATAGATAAGCACAATGTGACTTTTGCAGAGTCAGGCATGTGACTAAGAACACATCATCTTGCTTTGCCCTTTATGAAAACAGGAGTGACTGGTGGTGAGGATGTATTTCATTTTTATTGGAGAACTACTTAATATTTTCAGCTTTGGGGGAGACTGGCTATAATAGGATAAATCATTAGCTGGTTTAAGTACAGACCTCTGTAGTGCTGACCTAACTTTAACTTATCAGCAAAAGCATGTGGCCCAGTACATTTGCTTCTTGTTGATGGCCCTTCAAGGCTAAGCTGACTTTGAGCTGTAAGAGAAGTGACTGTTCCACTCTTTCACTGCATGTAACTCGGTGTTCACACACATCTGCTGCTTTGGGAACAGCAACCATGCAGCAAGCTGATTTGACTAAAAAAGGCTACTTTTCCTTTTTTTGTAGAGTTCACATTCTGCCAGCTCAGCTGATCGATCTGGCCAATTGCAGGGCCACACTCTTGCTGAAATCTGTACAGGGAAGGCAACAATAATGTGCTTAGGGTAAGGGCAAGGCACCCCCTTTCAAAGTCACCTCATAGACTGGTGTTAAGCTACCTGTGAAAATATTTCATTAGATCTACAGTTGCAGGCTGTTCTTGCTGAAATGAGCACTAAAACTCCCATGTGGTAGAACTGGGCTCTTACTGAATAAATCTGATGAGGCTATAGATGAGAGGTCTTTGTCATCTTTGTAAAATGCATGTATCATGGGGGTGAGGAGAACAAGAAACAGACACAATCCATTTATTTTATGATACAGTTATGGTTCCCAATGCTGAGGTATTAAATCAATAATATACATTCTGGAAATTGGACCATGTGAAATGTCTTCATAAGCAGGGGAACCAGGAGTCGGATGGGAATAGAGGAGATGTCTTTCAGTATTTGTTGAATTCTGACCTTCAAAAGCTGTGAGTAGCGTTCTCTAGGAAAACTACTGATCACTGGAAAAATGATGCTATTAAAGATGGTTTTAAGTTCAGGTTTTAATGTTATTTTCCTAAAGTTAAAAATCTGCATTTATTCTTAAAGAGTGCTTTTGTAGATAGTCAAGTGTTAATTTTGGGAACCAAGAAGAAATCTTTCCAGAGCCATATGAGGATATATTCATTTTACCCAGGGTGGACATGACACAAGCATGCTTCCCTGTAAGAATGACCCTACTTATTTGTCTCCTACTCAGCGGTTTATCTGTTTTTACTAGGATCCAAATAGATTCAAAGGGGAGAAGGGCTGATCCATTTGTTTTCTTCCCACACAAGATGCATTTCACATGTTTTGTACTTTTGCAAACATTGTGCAATCAATCTCATTCAAAGATGTGCAGCCCACAATATTTAGTCCTGACAACTGTGCCGACATGAAGGAAGGTGCAGCTTTGTTGTTCTGAATCACTTCATGAAGACCAGCCAATCCAAACACATTTTGAGTGTAAGGCTTTTTTTTGGGTATTATTGCCAAGACAGCTTCATGCTCAATTAGAAACAAAGCATGCTGAAGCCCTAAACCTTTTAGCAATTCCAGATCTGCTAATGATGTCAGGTTGGGCAGTTCCCCACCAAAGAGATGACATTTATTACAGAGGCTGACATCAGTGAGAGACGATGGTCTGCTGTCAAAGTTCTTTACTGGGGCATGGGAGAGCCAAACTATTTTCACCTTCCCAATGCAACATTCATATGACCCTGAGCCTTCTCTGTGACTTGACATCATAGTACTTGGGAAATTTATGATATGCTAGATGGTATCCTCCAAAAAGAGTGGTTTAAGTGCTGCAGGGGAAGCTTGTCAGTGGTAACATTACTTGGTTAGTAATGTGTTTTTGCAGTTTAGAAGGTAGTTTAATGCTGAGTTATACGTTTGAGTAGCATTTTGCTGGCTGTAATGTACTGAAATATATTAAATTCCACACAGCACAGTAAATGTGCAAGACCATGAGGAGCAAGTGGACACATACCTCCTTCTTGGAGCCTTCCATTTCTTCTCTGGCACTAACTTGCCTTCATCTACACAATTTGAACAGGAAGTATCACTAATTAGTCATCTTGCCAAATAGTCATTTTGACTGTCATCTAATAGCTGCTCAGTCATTAATTACAGCTTTTCAGGTTCTGCAAATGATAAAACTGGGAAAATGAAGTTGTTGGCAACCGAAATCAGGAAGAACATTCTGTACCTTTTTCTAAAGTTCTTAGAAAGTGCAGTTCCTACCAAACTTCATTACTTTAAGGACTTGTTATCTCATTGGGTGTCTATCCCCACAGGAGTGCTAGCTTCAACAACTGCTTCTGATAACTGAGTAAATGTTTTCCATAAGAATGGTAAAGCCTTTTGTCAAATGGCTGTCTGAAGAATTACATTTGAACTGCAAAATGGAAGGAAAAAACATTGTCAGGTCACCCTGAAAGACTTACAATTTTCTTCATGAGATCACTTCTCATCCATCACATTTTTTTAATTATTTTTCATTCAAAATAAAGGGCATCAAGAGAAATATTGTTTCAGTGTAGGTATTTTGTTTAAATGTAGGTAAACCTGGTTTCAAAATCTTGCTTCAGTATGGAAAATGGATTCATTCCACTTTTGTCTTTTCCAAAATTATCCCCTTTTTGGCTGCTCTTGTGGTGGTAACAAAAAACCTCAATTTTCAGGACACAGCCTCTTGTGAAATTATGTGCTAATTTCCCAAGGAGAGAAAGAGCAGAAACACATGATAGCAGCAGGGAAGTTGTGTTGTCCGAAAGTTTACTGGCATCATACACTTTTACACAGGAAGTCCCATCAAAACCAGTGGGAACAGTATTTTATATGAGAATGAGAACTGCTGAAGAGTAGAAAATATGGGGAGTTAGTCCTAGTTCCAGGGAAATGTGAGGCTGCCTTTTGCTGAACAGCAGAGCTCAGATTTAGCTTGAGCTCTCTGATTGTTCATTTTTTTTTTCATCCAAACTGTTACATGGGTTTTTGCTCTTTTGAAAAGCTTTTGTGTTTCCAGGCTGCTGCCAGCATCCAGCAGTGGCTTATGCACAAGCCTTGATGTTAGTGGGATATTCAAATAGGTGCATGCCTTATTGCCTCTGTTTACTTCACTGCTTGTGAGGAGAAACATCAAGCAATCACATGCCATGTGTACAATCCCTTCTCAGCCATGGAGCCGGTCTTCCCACTATTTCAGATAATCTTTTAATAGTCCTGATGGAGGGAGTTATCCAAATCAGTAGGTGACAGGTCCAAAAGTAGCAACCTAAAATGTAAGAGTCTGGGAGCCCAACTCATTATTTCTGCTTTTAGATTTCAGAGCACCCTGAGTTATTTTCAATAGCAATAAAAGGAAATGCTGTCTTCCTATTAGAAGACAGATGTGGTTTTGTTGTATTTGACAAAGAAGGGAGCTTTTTAGATGGATTACTTGTCATTGTTTTGGTATGATAAAGTGAAGCTAAAGATTTGTATAGATGTCGACTGACTTTCCAAGACAAGTGCTTGATGGTAAGGGGCTTGGAGCAACCTGGTCTAGTGGAAGGTGTCCCTGCTCATGGCAGGGGGTTGGAACTGGATTCTCTCTGAGGTCCCTTCCAATCCAAACTGATTTATGATTCTATGTTAAGCTCCAGCGGGGGAGCAGGCAAAAGAGTGACCTAGAGCTTCATAGCAGGTTCTAAACTCCTTTGCACCATTGGTGGTTAGAAGCTAATCTATGCTGGCATTGATTGCTCCATAGATCTGTTGACTGGATTTAATGGGCTCTGTTTAGCTATCAACATTCATATCCCAGAAATCATGGCTAGGCTGAGCAGTGAGAGTATTTCTTGCTAGTGGTCCTCTGGTGTAACCAAAGAGCAGACAATGTCTCATGCTCTGCTTTGCAGGTACTTAGAGCCATGACCATGCAACACTGGCTAGGCAGTAGAGGGATGCTTACAGACGTACAGCTTACTGTAACTGCTCTGTATTTCACTGTGCAGGATGATTGTTCTGGCAGCAACCAAGAATTCTGAAGGGTCAAATGGTGCTTCTGTACTGGTGTTATGGTCTGGATCAGGAGAGTATTACCAGCCATCACTTTCTGAGCTTTAATTTGCAGCAGCCCAAGGTTGTGATGCTCTTGAGCTGGATTCCTTTTGTATGAAGCCAAACTGGAAGATGTGCACATAAAATCCTGCAGCTGTGAATGAACACTCAGTACCTGGCATCAGACTAGACTTAACATGAGGAAATTGTGGATGTCAGATCCCTGACAACAAGTGGTTTGCCCTACACAGCTGCTCCAATCTATTTGTGTTACCTGCTAGGAAAGCTGGATGTACAACCCCAGCTGGATTCAAATGGGACTAGAAAACCCTGTCTATGAGTTACCCTTACACAACCTCTGATGGTGAGAAGGGGAAGAGTAAAACTGGAAGACTCAGTACTGCAGGTGTGAAGGAATGACATAAAGAAACCACAACATGTGCTTGCTTATCCTCATTCAGTGCAGTGTTTGTCACAGATTCTGCTCCAACTCCAGCAAAATTGTGCATTTGCAAAAATTAATGTGGGTTGGAGGATGAGAAAGATAAGTGAACCTAGTGACACATGGTGGAGAAGAAATTGGATGCAAAGTAGGAATGCAGTGTTTGGACAAGAAATGGTACTGCACTGAGCCAAAGGAAAAGGCTCAAGATCAATCAGCCAGAAGACGAAAAACTTTAAAGGCAGAAGAAATGCTAAAGTTAGCATGTGTGGCTTACTATAAATTGGGGTAATCTGAAACAGATATTCTCTGAAGAATACTTCCAATGTTTCCTGGCTCTGCTCCAGCTACTTCAAAGCTCTGTTATCAGTGAATTGTGGCCCCAGTGTTAAGAAAGCTGGGCGATGTTCTAAGGAAATGTCAGCTTCAGATCACAGTTTCCTCTCATTTCTGTGAAAAGAGGTCAAATTAGCAAAAGCACTGCCCACACGCTGTCTATGTCACAGCCCTCCGTGGCCCACTTTGTTAATACTTGAGCTAAGCCTTAGGATAGGGAACAAAATTGCTTTGAAACAGTAGGCTATTTGATTTAAGAAGCTAAATTTAAAATAATACCCCAGCAAAATGTGTTGCCAAAAATCTACTAGGCTGCAACATTCATTAAAGACATGCAGAACAATTAAGGGAAGTTTTCAATTCCCTCTCCTCCACTTTAGGATCCTTCTCACCCAGTGGGATCTCTGAGTCTTGCTATCCGTGTGCTAATTAGTACAAGGTTTGATCAGGTAACTGGGGTGGATGGAAACCTGTTGTGTTTTCTATAGGCACCAATGTAGACATTTCCTCTTTTATCTAAACAGTATCCATTCTGCTCTTCACTGCTTGGTTCTCAGTGGTCTGGAGGGCAGAGTCAGAAAAGATTTATCATTTTATGTAATGTGTCTGTTTTACAAATCCAGGTATTGCTCACTTTAAAGCACTGAGATTGTTTGGTCTGCCAGAATTCAATCTGGTTACTTCAGAAACAGCTTTGCTAGCAAATTGTGTTAAAAAAAAACCAACAAAACCCCCAAAACAAACAAACAAAAAAACCCAAACCGAAACCCAAACTCTTTCACAGGTCTTCTAGAGGGCTCCAGTCAACAAACTGTCTCGAATCATTAAACTGAACCACTTTAGTTTGGTGGTTAAATTTCAGTGGAGTTTGAGATGATGTGTGTAGTGAAAATGGTTTACACTATAAGACTTTAGATTTACTGATCACCCTCATACCCTCAGCCGAGGCCAGGAACATGCTGAATCTGTCATTGACGTAGCACAACTCAGTGTATCACATAAAGATCCATGGAGGTGTCCATGTAGCTATTGCTAGCCAGCTAAATGAGGAATCCTTGGTCTTCACTGCAGAGTGCAGTCTCGTCTTGGCCAAGTGAATCTATGGATACATTCCCTCTTCTCTACACTAAAACTTTGCAGTGTTGGATAGTAAAAGCATTGCCCACCCCCAGAGCTGAATCAAACTGAATAGGTTGGGAGGTGGAGTTCTAGGATTCCATGTATGAAAGCAGAGAATAGCAAAGCTGAAAAATTAGTGTACCATGTGCATTAAGTTTTTTAATGCTATATCCTGTGCCAGAGGTAGAAGGAAATACATAATTAAAATCCATTAAATATGTTGGGCTAAAACCAATTCCAAAGACACAGGCTTTTAAGACATGTGATGAAAAGAAGTCAGAAGATGACAGTGTTTTGGATGTGTTTTATTTTTGTTAGCTCTGGGAGTACTAATAACTGACAGACAAAATCATTCGCTTCACTGATTATGGATGTAGCTGTAGTCATAATCCAGGTGACCCTTACAAAACCCCCAGTGAAATTCTATCCCTACAGCAATCTATACCTTTAATGGTGTCTTCCTCCACACCACCAGTTGAGTACAAGCCATCCTTGGGTGGGAATGTATGCACACTTGCAGTTTAGGTACAGTATTGTGTACCACAAATGTTTTACCTTCATTATATAGTTCTAATCTGAAAAATTGTTCCCTATAAAAAGGTGAAAACTGTAAAACTATTATTTGCCAATAATTCTTCAGAATCACAAGGTAGGCTCAGATAGGAGATGAAAGGCCACACGGGTAGCAAAATGAAAGGCTTGCAAGAGATGAAGAGAAAGATAGTTACTTAGCTGGAACCACAAATCCTGTGCAAAAGCATCTGAAATACTCAGTTCACACATGCTGTTTTTCTGGGAGAAAGGATAGATGAAATAAAATATCACAAGTAAGACATTTTAGACACTTTGTTTACTGCTAATAAAAAGTGCTCAAATGCTCAGCTGAATATACCAGAAAGACCTATATGGAGCCAGGTAGAGTAAGAGTAAGAAAGTTGAAGTAATTGGCAGACAAAGGCCCCTGTGGATTTAGAAATGCCTAGTTATAGCAGCCTCTTTATACTTTTTACTGCTAGTGGCAAGTTGGTGCTGATTCTGGCCTTGTTTCTTTGGCTCAAGGTTCCCAGCTCTCGTAGAACAGCACAAAGTAATTGCTGTGCTGAGCCAGCAATGGTGTTTCATGCATGATCTAAAGATTCATCTCTCTGAGATTAGGTTTCTTGTCTTTCAAGGCTTGTTTTGCTTTTTTGATCACTCTTGTTATTTTAAAGGGCAAAAAAGGAGATCATGGGCCAATTATGAGTACTAAATGGCTTTCCAAACATTAACCTTAGCTCTCTTTGTAAGTCATTTATGAATAGCCAGCTATTCAGTTTGTTTAGTTATTGTGAGTCACTTCATTTCAGATTTGGAAGCTTGTCATGAACTATTTGCTCCATGTTCAGGTAGTCTGACTAGTGGGGTAAGACTAGTCTGCAGCGATGCTGACTGGAATGCTAATAAATGGGAGGAAAGAATTCAGCATTTTTGGGATGACTGCTTTAACATGCAAAACCCTTTTCTGAGCAAACAGCCACAGAAATATCCCACTTCCAAAAAATAGTCTAGTGTGCTACAAGTCACCTTATTTACAGATATAGAAAACTACTAAAATGGTTTCTGAGTGCTGTAGAAGTGGTTCGCTTTGAACCAGTGTTCGAATAGCTCATCTGGTGAGAGTGAGCCATCATCACTTTTTACTGGGGGCAGAAGATGTTCCTTTTGTTTAACGTATAGCGGTTGCAGCCTCATGAATATCTAATCCATAATCATCTATATCTAATACACTGTTGGAAACAATTGTCACAATGAGTGAAGGCAGACTAGTTATTAGATTAAAAGTATATGGAGAAGGAAGTTCTATGATTTTTATGTCCTCATGATTCTTTTCCACTTAACCCCAATGAAAGTGTAACAGACAATAGTCTTAAGATTTTTCTAAGTTTGATATGGAAATAGAAAATTACTTTTTGATTCTGAAAGAACACAGATTTTGGGAGTGCCTTGTCTTAGGACATGTCTTGTCTTAGGACTTTGCTCCTTCCTAAAGGTAACCCTATTTGGTCACAAAGTTTCAAAGGCTCACTTTTCTTTCTAAAAATGCCTATTACAGTGTTAAGGGACTTGCAATCTTCCTTACTAGGGAGGAGAATTGAGGTTAGTGCTGCTATATGATCCAATCAGTGAAGTACTCTCTGCAACTGAAGTAAAGACAAAAGTCATAATTCTGGGAGCATACAGCAGGAATACTGCCTTAGGCTGACCCAGGAACTGTTGGACATGGGCTTGTATCAGTTACTGATTCCAGCAGGATCAGTATGGTGTCTGCTTAATGACTCTGATGCTCACTTAACAGTAATAGCACATCTTTCCTCCTTGTTACTGCAAAGAAAACCTTGGGTACAATTGTGCTGCTCCAGGCAGTTGTTATGAAGTCTGAGTAGCAATAGATATGTTATCTCCTCAAGGAGTAGGGGCATCTCCCCTTGCCTCTCTCATCCTGGGGTCTGACCTTGCTTCCTCAGACCTGTCTTTAATGTCACTTACCGAGAATTGTACAGTGCAATGCTGCTGAAAAGAAGGTCTGCGTAGTGAAGCCTGCCTTTCATCAGGGATGGATCTGGAGAGCCTCTGAAGGACCCTGACTTCCTTTCTAATCTTTCACAAAAGATTATACAAAAAGGAGGTGGTGAATATGTGTGTGTATTCAGTGAGGGGATAGGAGGAACTTCCAAGAAGAGTTAAGCAATTCTCTGTTAGCCTGGTGCATCCTTCCACTAGCTGACTAGTTAGCTGGGAAACCTGCAAACCCTGAAAGACACAATTTCTGATCTAATTCGCATCACCTCTCTGGGACTTTGCAGACATCTTTCTTTCTCTTTTTCATTGTCTTGATATTTAGGGGAAATTCCACAAAGCCAGTTTGCCCCATATGATGCAAAATTAAAGTTGTGTAAATAGGATTAAAAATCAAGGAAATTCTGAATACTGGAGTTATTCCAGCAACTATAACAGTGCAGACTTTGATCTCCTAAATATTTCATGGTTTGCATCAGAAAATTATCTTTATGTTCAGATTCAAGCAGAAAGAAGTAAATTAAAAAAATACATCATCCCAGTTTTATCCTTAAGATGATCAGAGGTTCTCCCTGTCAGAGACAGCAGGTGGGGCCATATTAGCAGAAAATATGTTCTTTTAAGTAAGGGAACAGTAACATGAGGAATTTTGGTGGCTGGTTTTATTACTAAATAAGCAAGATCAGTCTTAAAGGTATAATTTCCTGTGGATATACCCTGCATGGTGGGAAGCCAGTGTTACATAGTGGATAGAGCATGGCTGGGTAGTCTGTGAGAGGCTGAAGCTCTTACTTCTAGCCTTGCTCTGTTTGCGACATTTTGCAAGCAGCTCTGCTTGTGGATTCCTCCAGTTTTCCCTTTCTAAAATGGGGGAAAATAGCTTTTTATCTCATTTTAAAAGTTCTTTGAAACTTAATATGGAGGTAAGGGTTTTGCTCATAGGCTGCTTTGATTTGGAAAAATCCACAAGGCAGAAAGCCACTTTGTCCCTCAAACCACACTCAAAAGTTTTTACCCTCTTTTCTGGGCTTACCAACAACTTAGACCAACTGTGACAATGCTGTTTGAAGTGAGAAGCCTGTTGTATCAGCTGAGAATCCCTAACATACTTAATATGCTTTGGACTCCTGAGTAGCCCAGTGAAGCCAAGCACAATGTTGCTGTTACAGTAAGGCCAAGATTTTTTTTGTCCACACTTTTTTCTTTAAATAGGACTGGAAAAAAGTGCCTTTTCTTTTGTCTCCTTTTTCAGCTTCAGTCCAAGACAGTCAGACCTTCATGAAAGTCCAGACACTCTTTGAGAAGTAATTGTTTGATTCTGTGTATATTTTTGTGTGGGGGTTACAGTTCATACAATTAATGTGACTCAGGCTCAGGGTCAGAAGTCTGGGTTGACTATGACTGGCCTTGTAATTTCCTCCATACGAAGTCACCCATTCTTTCTCTGAGTCATTCTTCAGCAGACAGCTTCAGGGTTAAAATTAGAAAATAGAAACATACACCAAGAGAAGTGACTGGTGAGAATCCTGCAGGCACAGCTTAAGTTTCATGAACTGATGTAGCAGCAGGTATCTCAAGGGGGCCCTGTTCTGTCTACAACAGATGCCCCTGAAGTTAAGACATTCATAAATAATTCAGGCTGTAGAACATCTGCAAACATGGCATGAATGTGTCATGATCTGGTAAACATACCTATTGCTGGTGTCAAACAATCCCTTTGTGCATGCTTACTACAGATTTCTCTAATAGAAAGTCATCGACAGTGCACCTTGGTTATTCAAGTTCCTGGGAGTACGAGCAAGGGCCAACAAGCAACAGCAGTGGCATTTGTAATACACACAGGTCTTTGTAGTGAGTACAACCCCCTTTCCAGAGGTCTTTAGCACTCACCAGCAGGCAAAGGTTGCAAATGAGACTCATGCCAGATGCAGCTGAAGAAAAGCTCAAGTCCTGAAGCATACAGAAGTGGTAGAATATGTCATTCACTCTCCCGACCCTCTCTCTAGCCCTTATAGTGGTTTGAATCCCTTTCAAAGACAGATCTGGGAAGATGTTTGTCAAAAGCTACATAATTTATCAAACTAGTGAGCTCCCTACTCCTCTTGGTTATTTAAAACCTATTCAGTTAAAATACTGGCACTCAAAAGGCAGGGCTGAATAAAGCTGAAATCCCTGTGTACTTGAATAAAAAGAGAACACTATCATCCGTGCATTTGGAAGGAGCTGAGTGAGTCCATTCTAATTACATTGATTTCTCCCTTGTGTAATTTCCTTTGCACTCCAGTCTGAAGTTCATGCTGTCCACACCCTGCACTGTCTTAACGGCCACCAGGCTCAGAAGTGGTTTTTAATTCTATTTATGTAATTATAGTATATGACAGACTATCAGTAATAGAAAAGAACAAACAGATTGGATTGTAACATAGAAAGGAGTGATTGTCCATTGAAATTAATATGAAATCTCAGTCTGGAACTCCCAACTTTCCATTGACTAGGTCTTCAGCTTTAAGCAAAATCTTTAAGTAGAAGTCAAATACAAGTTTATGAAGTTATCTAGCAGTGGCATTCTTGGAATTCACTTTTGCCACCCAAGAGATATAGGGAGATTATTGACAAAAGAGGGATTTCTTTATCTGAAAGACATGGAACATGAATTTACTAAAACCAAAAGGGAAACAATACTTAACAAATGTTTCAAGAGGTTTTTCATTCTTTAGCATTTAAAATTGAAGATACAACCTTTCTACATCTCAATTTCATTCTCTGTAAAAAGGGGCAATGTTAATGCCAGTTAATGGAAACTTTAATAATCAGCTGTGACTTCCAAAGATGGTCATATATCATGGTAATAGACACAAGAGAAGATCCTCAAATGTCCTATTGAAGTTGGCTGGTGTTTCATGTTAAACTTCATGAAAACAAGATTTCTCTGAGGACAAGAGGCTGATAGAAAGCATTCTCTCTATGCTACATGTCACTGTGAAAGTTCCAGGTATTAAGCTGAAGTAGCCAATGTAACTCAGTAAGTGAAAAGGAGATGGGTAATGTTTTCTGACAAGGCGAGGTAACAAGCAGTTGTAATTTCCATTTAAACATAGCTTTCCCTTGGGTGTCAATCAGTCAAATTAATGTGTTTGGGAATAGCTTGTGTTTTCCTGAGGAAGAGGGTATGAAAGCTAAGGAGGTGTCCTGGGTTCAGCAGTAGCAGTAATGTTTTCTCCTTCTTGGTATCTGGTGCAACACCGTGTTTTGACTTTCGGCCTGGGAAAGGTGCTGATAGCACCTATGTTTTTAGTTACTGCTCAAATGTTTATTATGGCCAAGGACTTTCTGAGCCTCATGCTCTGCCAAGGAGGAGGGGAGGCCAGGAGGAAGGAGAGACAGGATACCTGGCCTAGGCTAGCCAGAGAGGTATTCCATACCATAGCGCATCATGCCCAGGATGTAACCGAGAGTTACGTGGAAGGGCTACTGCTCTGAGGGTTGGAGAAGGTATCGGTCGGTGCTCGGTCGGGCAGGGTGGGGTGAGTTATGGGTCAGTGGCTGGTGAGGTGTTGTATTCTCTTCACTTGTTACTTGCTTTATCATTATTAGTATTATTGGTAGTGGTAGCAGTAGTGATTTGTGTTATACCTTAGTTATTAAACTGTTCTTATCTCAACCCATGGGAGCTAAATTCTTTGGATTCTCCTTCCCAACTCTCCAGTAGTTAGGGGAGCAAGGCGGGGAGTGAGTGCATGAGTTGTGTGGCTGGGTTTAAACCACGACAGGAGGAACTCCCCAAAACCACCACTACATGTAGCTGTTTTCTGTAGGGGTCAGCACTGGGGTTGAAGATGGTTTTCTGAAATCTTATATGACCTCTTTAAAATGCCAACATATGAAAAGATGGTATAGGTAACTTGCATGACTTCAGGATTAAGCTAAACCAGATCGATCTGAATTGATGCTTTCATAGAGAAAGAGTTGCACTGAAAAGATCTAGTCTTGGGTTTGTTTCTTAATATTTTTTCTATTTGGAATTGCAAACTAAATGTACCTGTTCCCTTAGAATTTCCTATTTCAACTGACATTTAAACAACTAATTGCTCTACAGTGTTTTCTAATGATGCTAATGATCAGCTGATTGAAATGATTCCTTGGAAATAAGAATTCAGACAATACATACACATTTGCATATTTATACAATTGCATAAATAACAATTAAAAATGTACCTGCTATTTTTGCTTTCAAAACTGGTGTAGTTGTATGGTAAAACTTCTGGAAGTATTTGGCAGCATGAACTGTGTGTGAAAGAAACAGTGAAATAGAATGAAATATAGATGAATGAGACTATAGAACTTTCACACTTAAAACCAGCAGCTAGTTTTGCCTCATAATGAGGATCGATGTTTTGTGTTTCACTAAATGTCACTTGCAGTTAGTTGCTCTTAGGTCCAATAGCTCGTACAGCATATACAATAAGAAAGCATAAAAGTACTTTTATGCCTTTGCATCTTTTTTGCTTGTTAAGTTTCTGTGATGGATGAGATGGAATACCAGAGCGAAGGAAGAAATAGTTAAGCCCCAAAATTTCATTTAAGTAATTGTGGTTTGGAAGTGCATTAGGCACTGTACAGAATATTTCTGTCTCTTTCTGATAAAGATCAACTATTTATGTTTCATTGAGCAGAAAAAGCTTTTTAGAGGAAAGGAAAGAAAAATATGACAAAGAAATGAAAATACACTTCTAAAACCCACAGCTTCTAAGGCATCCCAGTGACAATCTTGATATAAAAGCCTGACTGAACAGCCTTTCAAGTATGGGTAATTTTTTACTTATGGAAGTGTTTTTATAAAGTGCTTAAAGTTCATGCAACAATATTTGCTGACTTTGCTGAAATATTACAGGTTAACTTTCATGATCATGATTTTCTATATACAGTATAGTAATAAATATAAATTAAGCTTTAAAACATTATGATAAGGTAGAAAACTGTGCAATGGCAACTTCCTTAACTCATCAATTGAATGCACTTGGGATAAAGACTAAGAGCAGTTTCACAGGGAAAGGCAACTTGTGCAGAAAAAGAATATTTCTAGCCCAAAACTCCATGAAAAATTAAATGTTTGTATTATTCAGGCTGGAACTGCCAGAATACCCTGAAATTAAAATCCTGTCCTGATCTAGGAAAACATGTAAAACATGACATGACCCCAGGAATAACCTCTATTTGTCTCTTAACTGAGTCTGTTACTGTATCTAAGGAACGTGATACTAATGCCTCTTGTATCTTGCTACACAAGGCTTGTAACACATTCAGGCCTTGTCAGTATTTGGCCTTTTGTTATGAGTTTGTACTTGCTATTTATAATGCAACACGTTTCATCAAGCTGTTTTGTGTTTCAAGACATTCAAGCTCTGCAAGAACCTCACACTAGATGCTCCATCTGTTGCTGTTACTCATCTAAACAGTACAGGAATTTTTGCCTGCATGTTGCTGGAATTGCATCACAGAGCCTGTTTGGATTAATGCAGAGGCAAAATTTTTGGGCACGTATTTTCACACTGAAGCTAAACATGAATAATGTATGGCCCACAGTGCTGTTTAAATGAGCTTAGGTAACATTTTAATTTTTCTTACATTTTATTTAGTGATAATAGAACTATAAGCTGGTTTACACTATAGCTCTAGGTTGTCCTATTTCCTTTTGTTTGCCCTCATTTCACTGAGGGAAGAACTTGTGAGGTAACATGAAGCAAAATTATAGTGAAAAAATTAGGATTTATATATTTTTTTTAATACTGATTGTCTGATAAAAACCTTTCACACTATTTTACATTACTTGCTAATTTGAATTTCATAATATGTTTTTGCCATTTCCCCCATGAAATAGCACTCTGAGCAGTCAGAAGAAGGCACAAGAATCTCTGTCCTGAAAAGTTCATGGGCAAGTTTCTTCCAATCCTTTCATGTAGTGTTGGTGTAGACATTAGAAGATGCAAATTTTAGTATCTTTTATTTTTTTACTATTGATGTAGAATTAAGCTGGGCTTGAACATTCTTGCTCCTAGCTCTTGTGTAGTATGAAAAATATTTAATGAAAACTACACTTATGAGGCAATCTGAAATAAAAAGGAGAGTGATAAACTTTGGGCAAACGTGGGTAATTATTTCTACTGACTATTCTGTAGTCAGTACAGTCAATGCAAGCTGTTATCAATGATACTTCAAATGCATCATGCACTCTATCTAAATACTATAGGAACCTGAGGCTGCTACACTGAGGATAGTGAGACTCAGTACAGAACTGTTAGGAAGACTTCCTTGTAGTAGTTTTTTCTCATATTTTCCTGAACTCTTAAAAAATAGGCTTAATGTAAACACATATAAATATGTCATATACAGGTATGTATGTCTACACTTAATAAATATCCCCTTTCAAATTGAGGAGATAGATGTATTTCTTTGCAAAGGGGGAAAAAAAGCAGAACTCTCTGTAAAAGATGTTTTGTGCTGCTGTTTTCAGCAGTACATCTAGGGACACTCTGAAGATAACTTTTATGCATGATCTTTTGAAAAGTGAATGAATAATGTGTCATATATCTGTGCAACAAAACAAGAAGAGACAACTTTGTGTAATTCAGCGCCAAAAAATGATTGGAAGATGTGGTCAGAACAGTTTTATGGCTTTTAGGCCATAGCGCTTCTTTCAATTCATTCTATTCCAACAACTCAATGCAAGTGCTGTCCATGCCCTGGATGGCTTTATTCAATTAAAGCTGCTTCCCAAGGTCTTGTGTCCCTGTGGTGGAATCACGCAGTGCAGACATGTGCATCCGCTGAACTCAAGCTGTATTTGCTGCCAGCTCAGCAGCTTAAGGTCACTTAAGTACTTTCTAAGAGGAAGAAATCACTCCAAAGAATTATCTGCTGGCCTGGCTCCTTCAGACAGGAAAACTACTAGCTTTCTCAACACCCACACTCCTGCCAGCTCTTTTCTATGCATTGCTTTATCTTGTATTTACAAGTTGTTTCCTGCTGGGTGCAAGCTGTAACTTATATCTGCATTCTGCCAGCAGATCTTTAGGAGGCAAGGTTCTAGGTCTGAGTGTCTCACCTCATGTCTGTGAGCACTGGTGATCAATAAAGCATATGACATAATATGTGCTTCTCACAAAACAAGACAGCATGCAAAATCACCTCCCGTTTAATGTCCAGTTCTCCGAATGTATATGTCTATCTTCCTGTATAACCCCAAATGGTGTGAGCTAAGATGATCAGATAAGATTAGATAAAAAGCTGGAGGAGAATGTGTTGGTAAAATTGATATAGTTACCTTCTTTTAAGAAGTAATCACAGTTTGCTATAAGTTGATTAAATCTTGGCCTAAAGCAACTTCAACCCTAAATGAAATAATCCATCCAAGACTCTAACACACTTAGAATTCACACAGTCTGCAGGTTCTTATTCTCCTGAGTGGTCCTATCTAGCCAGCAATAAAAATCCACAGTCTGATACTTGGTAGTTCCTAAATAACCAAATTTTGCCATGTGCAAATTCATAGCAGAGCTAGGTAAGAACAATTGCATGGCTATAGGTCTTACTAATAGTGAAAACCAGAATGACCCGCTGTCTTGTTGACTGACTAACTACAGGATACTCAAGCTCTATCTCTTGCAGACTTGGTGATAGAAAAGCAGATTTTCACTGGATCATCAAAACGCTTTTCTGACCTAGGGTCAAACTTTAACTCTCATCCACTTCCTGCTGAGATGCTGAGCTCTTCAAAACTAAAAAACTAAAAAAGGCTGCCAACATAAAAAACCCCAAATATATATTCATGCTTTTCTGTCAATGTTGTCAGAAATGGCTTAACTGTTTGTGGTCATACATAGCATAAACAGCTGCCTTAAGGAAAAGCCAGGTGGAGTAACTGGAAAAAACCACCCAACCCTTTGAAATGGAAATGCTCAGATGGTGTGATTTCTGCTTTATCCCATACTTTTATATACTCTTCCAGGTAACAACAAAAATAGTGTCTGCCCAGCTTCAGGGAGGGAGAGCTGAAACTGTGCAGACTATAAATGGGGTCAGCAGACTTAAGGCTGGGTGAGACAAAGATTAGTAGTCAGAGCTCAGTATCATCTGCAATGGTTAACCCAAATGCTAACCATGAGCAAGGGCTTGTCTGTGGCTTCAGGTCCAAAGTGCTGCAAGGAGAGGAGAGATCTGTGTGTGCTGGTCTGCTGAAAGACTTTTTTGCTTCTGTCCTGTGGTAGCATGACTCTCTTGTTTCCAGCCTGTGATGTTTTAGTCTTTCTATTTAAGGTGAAAAGCCTCAGAAAGTATATGTTTTCCTTAATGTCTCTTAGTGTCTTCAGTCTGAGAGGATGTAGTTATTATTTATATACACCAGCCACTTGTTCTTGTTTAGGCTGCTGTAATTTGTCTGAAATTACTCATTAGGTCCCTGAAACTGGATTAAGCTCTGTGGCATGGTATCAATGCTACAACACATCCCCAGCTGGGGTTTGCTCTGGTGTAGTTGCCAAAAACTTGAGGCTTCCTGAGGGAAAGAGGTTATGATAGGAAAGATGCTGTAATTGTGATTATGCCTATCATGGCCTAGACTCCAAGACAGGCACCTCAAATTATTAAAGTCTACTTCTCCCGTGAGATCCTTGACAGTGGGGTAATGACTTGATGAAATGTGAGCAGTTCTCATCTTGCACAATGTTGAACTCATAACACAGCTTTGTTATGACATGTGGGGGGTACTTTAGAAATCTGCCTTTTGGATGCCAGGCAGGTGTTGGTGGTAGGGTGCTAATACCAAACCCACGTTATAGACTTCCTGGTGTAGTTCTGCAAGGCAGGTTAAGCTTCTGGGCTAATAACAAGACCCTCTTGTTGTAATTGATTTAAGAGTTATAACTGCCTCCATCAGGAGGAAATAGTAAGCTTTCTTTAACCAACAAGACGAAAGCTTTACAGAAACCAATCACATGATGTTAAACACTTGAGAAAAAAACACCTTTGAGAAATAAAATTTTATCTTTTAAAATGATGGTGGTGATTAATCTTTGGTGTTCAGTGTTACATGGAGATATAACTTTTCTATACATTTATAGTGCCTGGAACATCATCTCTAAATAGGTCTGTTTCTGCTACAGTTCCACAGAGACTGCAGGAGCCCTGTCACCTTCAAAGTTTTATTAACGGTTTAGGAAGAAATACCAATATTCAGATAAAAATCTGTGTTGCCGCAAAGGCTGTTGAAGTGACTGTTCCTGGTGCAGTCAGTGTGAGAAGCTTAAATGCTTAAAGCCTTTTTTCAAATGGCATTCATTGAATTCACTACAGGACTGAGCAAAATTCCCTGCCTTGTTTTACACAAGATGCAGACTGAATGACCTAAAGAGACTGATTTGCCTTAAAATAGTTAGTCATATTGCTTGTCTGAGTGAAATAAGCAGCAGCAGACACACCTGTGGGTATCAGTATAATTTATTTTAAATCACTTCAAGCAGCCAAAGGATGAGATTCAGGAGCATTTAAGTTTAGGGGCATAATTTTACTTGAGTTGTCAGTGGGAAGAAGCACATGCGTTCAGAGGCATTGCAAAGCACCTAGGTGTGCTGGCTAGAAATACAGTATTCCTCATCTCCAGAGGTTACTTGAAGCCAAGGAATACCATTATACAGCATACTATGTTTTAAACTACCAACATAATACTATTTTAATGTTTATAGTGGTTTTGGCAGCACTGTGAAACTTTCTCATTGATTGTGTAATAAATGATGGGAATCTCTGTTTTGATTTTCTCAAAGTTTTGAGTGAATATTCTAAGAATGGCAAACCTCACACCTGACGTTTAATTTTGACGTGATTTTGAGAGGTGGGGTGCTGTTGTAGTCAGCAATAATATAGTGTAAAATGTAATACTGCCAAGGCTTGGGAGTTACAAAATATTGTTTGTGTCCCATGAAATTACAGATTTGAGCCAAGTGTAGAGCACAAATCTTGATTTATTTAATTACTAATGCAATAATAGAATGTGATCTGAAACAGCATCTAAATACAGTCTCTGCTGGGATGTCAACATTAGTGTAAACTTCACTCCAAAAGGGCAAATCCGTGGAAAACAAGGACAGCATAAACATGCATTCGCAAACCAAACTAGGAAAAATGTGTGAATCAGGGTGTAACTTTTCTTTCTAATCCCTTGTAGTATTTCATTCTGTTAAAAATGAGATATGTAAAGAACCATCTTGTGCTCTAGAACATAAGATTTTTATACCTTTCCTTGTGTAACAGCTACTTAGTGGTAATGACTCATGAAGTTATTCAGCTGTTCATAAAAGACCAACTTTTCTTTGACTTCATGACCTCCTTTACAAACAAATTCCACAGGATGATTCCAGCATATGTCCATAAAGTAGTTGTGTCAAAATTTATTGCCTTGTAATTCAGCAATAATCTCCTTGTTCTTCTAGTGAGCAAAAAATAAGGATGAAGAAGATGGATCGGTTTTTGCATTCTTTTATTGCATAGACCTTATTTAAAGCCTGAAAGCCAGGTCTTTTTTTATGTAGCTGTAATCTCATGGACAAGAAAATGGTTATAATTCTGCTTGGTTTGCTACCTTAAAGCTTTTGAATATGAACTTTGTTCCAAAATGTGAATCAACATCCTTCATACAATCTATTTTTGTCTTTTGATCTTTCTTTATACTTTCATTGAAGAAGTGTGATATTTCCAAAGCCTTTCAGGGAGCAGCAATACATACAATTTTAGAAGCAATGGAGCATATAAACTGCCTGGCTTCAAGCTAGAGCATGAGTTAGCAGTGATGGTGATCCCTTGAAGGGCAGGAGGCATGGTTCTGTCTCCAGCTCTTCCACTGACTCCTTGTCTAACTGCTGCCAGGTCCTTCCATCTCTGTGTCTTTGTTTCTTCTCTCTGTTCTGTATTTTTAGGTTAGATTTCAAATTATTTTCAGATGGAGGATTATCTCTCTGTGGAATGTCTAGCACAACAGAGCATCAATGCTGACCACAGTCTCTAGGCACACCTTAACATAAATAAGAGGGAGGGAGTTTCATTCTTTACAAGGTCCTCTTTTTTTGCTGTCTGTAGCCCAAACATACAATGCAAAATCAGCTTTTGATTGCTAATGACCCACCTCCTCCTTTCTGTGTTCACCCACTTGCTACCGTGACATCTTTTTCTGTGAATTGGTGTTGATTTCCCAGATCCTACTGAAAAGATTTGAGTAAGCTGGTAATGTATTTAAGGCAAGGGTATCATATGAGTATATGTACAGCATAGGGCATGTCAAACCCTATGCACTGTGGTGTAAAAATCTACACAGCAAAGTTTATAGCCATATATGGATGATGAACTAATAACATCTACAGTCTGTAAGTCAGCACTAGCTCTTCAGTCTTTGTAGATTGTGGTATATATGCATCTTTACTGTTCCTGGAATAATGTGGCTACTCCAGGGATGCTAAAATCCCTGTACTTTTGTGATGGAGAGTTTGTATTGTTTATTTTGTTTCATCAAGACCTGCTGCTCTATAACAGTTTATTGTGGCTGACTTTCAAATTCTGCTGCATCTGTCTAGTTTGCAAAACTCTTTGAGATACTGTTCTCTGTTCTCAGCTAATACCATAGAAAATCTCTGGTTTATTGCTAATTATATGTTTCACCAATATAAATCATTTCTTTCTTTCAACTGTAGACCCACTTGAGCCTCCTGCTGTACTAGAAATGAGATTTTGTGGTGAAAGAATACATATTATACACTTATTTACTGGTATAAATACAGTTATTATGTTATAGTGGAAAAGTGTCCTTCATACATGGGACTTCGATCTTTCTGGTCTACCCTATGAGGTACAGTGTTGCTTGGAGTTGCCACAGCAGTTGACACTTGCTCTATGGTTCCTTCTCCACAGCTGTCATTGTGAGCCCCAGAGCTCCGCTGCCTTCTCTCTTGCTTGTACTGTGAGACTGATTTTGAGACAACCTTCTTCATAGCCTTTCACCTGACACAAAGATGTGTTTATATTTTGTAGATGAATTCTATTTACCATAAACCTCTTCTGTTTCTCAGGACCAATGTCTTTCTGCAGAATCCAACCAAATAAACAGACTTTGTCTAAAAGACAAAGCAGACGGAAATGGATCCTGTGACACAACTGCATAACAAAACCAGGGGAACAGTCATTCTTAACCTTTCTTTAGTTTATTTATCCTTTATTTAGTTACTAGAGTTTAACAAGGGAGAGATTTTGGCTGGAATATGAAAGCAACTGAGCTCTGCTGTAGTTGTAATTGTATTTGTATTTGTGCTGGCTTTGAGGTTAGTGGAAGATTTGGTCCACCCTGAAGAGCAGTCTTCCCCAATTTCAGCTCTCCTGCTTACTCCACAGGAATAAACTGGGGAGCCATGAACTGTTTATCCTGAGCTCTTTGAAAAGTGAATCACTCCAGGACAGCCTCTCCCAGGCTAGACTAGGAAAGCTTATTATCACTGATTTACAAGCCTTTAGAGATCAAAATGAGCCAAACCAACATTTCCTTCCTTCTTCTTTAAAACCACAACAGAGAATCTGTGTGCTTTTGGACATAAAAATTCTTTCCATGGTAATTTTATTCTTTCTCACTTCTACTGACAAATAATTTATTAATTTCTCTGTTGTTTCAAAACAGCTTGCAATTAATGAATTTGAGGTTCTTTTTAAGCATTAATTTTTTCATGTACAGCATCCACACTGACTTCAGTTGAGCTCTGGCAGGAACAGACCTAATTTTTGGGCTGTTCTGTGCATGCTGAAGACAAAAGCTTCATGTCCAAAGGGAAATGGGCCACCAACAGGCTCCATGGGCCACTTCAATGGCCTTGCACTGGCAAGCATCATATTCCTTCTATTTTTAGAGCATGTTAAATTTCTTCTTATCATGTTTAGGTGTTCACCTACAGAAAATAATCTGATGCTTCAGAGCTTAGTTTATTAGTAGAAAGATTGGGAAGTGCACATAAGCAGGTTACTGGGCTGATAGGATTGCTGGGCTGTAATACTTGAAAAATAGATTATGTCTACCGGAGCACTGGAATCTCACACCAGGATACCTAGATACATGTATTGTGATAGATGCCAGCACTGTCCAACAGCATGGCAGATGTGGAGGTTCAATACAGAACTCTGCTGCTTGTTGCTTGATTCTCATGGTGCATGTCCTTTTGCACACAGGATTCTCAACAGTAGCTCTAGCTCTTTGTGAAACTTGCTTTTTTTGGCCTAAAAATCTTCTACCGTTAAAACATAAGCATTACTGATGACACAATCACAGTGTACAGAAGGGTTAATCAGCCAAACAGTGACTCTCTGAACTCTAGGGGTCACACTAAATAAACTAAAAAAGCATAGAAATCAATGTAAAAGAAAAAATGAGGGAATTGATTGGGCTTAGGGAAGCAATCCTTCTCTGCTTTGGTGGCAACCTGCATATACATTCTTAGTCTGCTGTTTCTTTAACTTACTGGAGTTTTCAAACATCATGCCAGATGAGGTATTAAACTTTCTGAGTGGCACTCCTTCACTATGTGAAAGAGGTTGGGATTCATGTTACCATTACTCTGCACTGGGCAGAAAATAACTTCACAAAGTTAGTGCTTCTTTTGTGAGCCAGTTCAGGGAACAGCATTGGTTATTAGGCTGAGCCAAACTACACAACCACTCCCAGTAGTGCTTGCAGGGGTTGCAGATAGTGTAACACAAGACATGGATCTTGGATAGACCTGAAAGTACAAACAAGACTTCAGGCTGGTCAGAAACCGTATGACTAAATTAAGAGCACTCTACTTTGTCTCCTTATATAATGCAACCATACAGACAGGTACCTAAGTATGCAGGTATCCCAAGGGGAAGGTGATAGAAGCAGCATGTGACGACTGTCAGTTATGTTGCTTCATAAAAGATGACAAGAACCTGCAGATATAAGCCTATCAGAAGGGTAGGCTTTGAGCTTCAGGCTGTGCAAAGTGGTTGAATTAATCATCTATTTTAAAATGTAACCTGGATCAGAATGGCACCTCTGTGGTTCAGTTACAAACCAGTGTATACAGAACACTGTGCTAAGCCGCATATCCACAATGTGTATATGAACAAACTACCTTCTGGCTTGTTGTCCAGTTTTTCTGCAGAATCAAAGAGTTCATTCTGGCACTCACAGCTGTTTCCCCCCACTCTTAACCACATCAAAAGCATTCCTAGCATTTTCCTCAGGAGGTTACAATCATTTCAATCATAACTTGAATAAAAAATGTTGGCATTTGTCAACACATTTATAAAATCTTCACCTGGAATCTCTTTTTTCCTGCTAATGAAAAACACCTGACTGCAGAAAAGCGCTCACTGGCATTAAAGTGCTGGCAATGCAGCATGCAAAGAGCAGATTTGATCTTAGGAGCTGTGCCCATGCCATGGCTTTGCTACTTTGGCTTTTGTACACTTAATAGCTGAACACTGTTGGCCACATGAAATAGCTCCTTTGTTGGAGAGCTGAAAGGAGACAGGGTGTGAAGGGGGCTGCCAACATTCTCCCTCCCTTTGTGGGAATAAAAGAAAAGGAGCAGCAAATGATAATGGAATGAAGTGGAAGGGGAAAAGAGATGATGTGTGGAAGTTGCCCCAACGCAAACTGGGAGATAATGGCATTCATTTGGAGAATGCCACTCCACATGTGCTAAGAAAAGGAAGCT
Organism: Melopsittacus undulatus; assembly: GCF_012275295.1. Taxonomy (NCBI): domain Eukaryota; kingdom Metazoa; phylum Chordata; class Aves; order Psittaciformes; family Psittaculidae; genus Melopsittacus; species Melopsittacus undulatus. The sequence continues at coordinate 105,186,308 of NC_047529.1, read as the reverse complement.
TCTACAAGATATGTTCTGTATTCCAAGAAATACAAACATATTGACTCAGGCACTGATAATGATGTGTATAATTTTATTACCTTATTCTATCATCCTAAGACTAACTGCTGAAAGTTGTCACAGAGTTTGTTTTTCAAGCACTGTTGGAGAGACATTCATATATTTACCGTGACAAATGTCAAAGATACACTGCCTCTCTTCACACAAATGTACAGATCACACCTCATAGAAGTCTGAATTAATCCCTTTGGCTAATTCCTGGTTGCTAATTCATCAGCTGTGACACCTTCATTTCTGAAGAAGCAGAATGGGAATCCTCGGGGTATGAGCTTCTTATTGCAGCAGTGTTCAGAGGAGGCTTTAATGGAGAGGTGCAGAGATGTTTTATTAACTCAGAATAACAGCTGCACCAGGAAGGTTTCATTAACTCTCTTCAAGCACACAAACATTTCAGGTTGAGACTGCTGAAGTCAGTGAGGAGATTTAGGCCTGTCACCAAAGCTAACAGCTGAAACTGTTCAGATACACTGTCAGTATCTAATGCATTGGTGAGATAGGGTAAGATAAGAGGGAGCTCAGGAATGATCTGCTGGTATTTAAACTAAAAACACAGTAAAAATCCAGGCAGCAGAATGTAATTTGGGACAATAGCCACTTCCTGAGCTGCGTGCTGTGTGGAACCCCTGCCCATGGTGACCTGACCTGCTCTTCCTTAACTGCTGAGTGCCTAAGAAGGGCTGCATTTCAAAAGGATTTGTGGTAGCAAGCGCAAGTTCATGTGCCTACCTAATCCTAACCAAAGTGAACTGTGCTTCAGAGGTAACCACCAAGCAGTGGGAAAGGGAAAGATTGAGGTTCAGCCCTCGTGGTCACACATGGAAATGTGAAAGGGGCTCCTAATACAGCACTGGGTCTGTTAGGGAAGTTTGTGATGCCAGTGGACCGTGAGCTTTGCAGTGCAAAACATGCCCAGCCCAGCCCTGTTCCCTCACCTTCCTTCCTGCATGGCCCCCTTCCCAAAAAAAACCTACCACAGCATCAATCAGTCCACCTGCAGCTGGCAGCACATAACCCAAACATCTGCATGCCAGGCACAGCTGGATGTTTGCTGCTATTGACCCAGAGCAGTGCAAGGTGTGTATGGATTGCTTGATCAAGGTGGTCTGGGAGAAGGGAGCACTGATGAATAATTTGCAGCAAAATTAAGAAGCTGTGTTTTCCCTGGAAGCCTTCATTTCCCTCCTCTCTTTAAAGTTCTCCTTACTCTTTAAGAACGCTTGCTTTGGACATGTGCTCATATTGAACCTGAGGAGTATGTTTTGTTAAAAGGAGGCATGTGTGCCTGCCAGCCAGACTTTTCTCTGCCTGCATAAAATCAGGTGCATAGCACAATCTCTTCTAGATAAAGAAGAGTCTTTGGAAGTAAAGCAGGTTAAAGAGTACCAGAAATATATTACTGCACAGATAAACAAGTCATACAACGTGACATCTGAGGGTGAAAGTGTGCAAAGGAAACAGGTCCTGGGAGGTGAGAATGTAGATGAAAAAGTAGCTGGGCATGGGAAAAGGCAGAAAAATCAGTAAAATGGGATGTGACTACCAGTGCAATAAAGATATAGATGGAACATAACAGTAACAAAATGAGAAAGAATAGTAGGACATGGAGATGTGTAAAATAACAGCTATGACGACATGCATGAAAAGGATGCTCTGAGGAAACGGTTGAACTAAACAACCTTCTGTGTTCCCTTCCAACTTGAATGGTTTTGTGGAAGCAAGCAAGCCTACAAGTAATTTATACATCTCATGAATTGTATTTGTGTTTTGACAACACTTGGAAGCTTCATGGCATTGAACACCACTGTTACAGGGTGCAACATATGCAGATATGCTTATGCCCTATGCACAACATACACCTATGTAATACCTCTTACCTCATGTTTTATACTTCTACTTTGTCATCAATATAATTGTGACACTGTAGTCAAGTAAACAGAGAATGACAAACAGTAGAAAGGCTGTTCCTAAAACCAGTAAGCAGAGTAACCAACTTTCCCTTCAGCAAGAAAGTCAGTGGATAGCTTTCCAAAGTGCCAGGGCAAAATTTTCCCTGTCAGTGAAAAAAAATCAAAGTTCAGTAAAATGTGACTGAAATAGAGTATCCAGATGTTTAAGTGTGCATCTATCTGGTAATTTCATTTAGCTGTTTAAACAAGCAAGGCTGTTTTGAAAGCCTGCCCCTTTGTGGTTCCTGAGCATTGATTGCCTTATCTGAAAAAAAAGCCTCTTGCAAAAATAACTAATGCATGACCAGATCTGAATAGTACAGAAAACCCCACAAAGCCCCCAGGAAACCAACCTTGTTGGGATTCTCTTTCTTCTGAAGTAGAAAAAAGTACAGTAAACTTCTCATTCCCTCAATCTTATTGAAAGAGTACTGTGGTTTCTGTTGGACAGGACAAAGTGACTGGCATTGATTTTTGTAACGTCACACTTGCACATGCTGTTCTGGCATGTGCAAATGTGGTACATGAGCTCTTTGCCTATGGAAGCCCAGGCTCCTGATCATGCTGTTCAATCTCCTTTCTATAGTTTTCCTAAGTTGTAGTGAGGTGGCTCCTGAGCCAATGTAAGTAGTCAGAGCTCTGCTCAGGGCAGTGACTATAGATTGCCCCTTTTAGCTGTGGATCTGCTCCTCACTTTCTATGCATGAAGCTTGCTCTTATAGCTAATTATTAGCAGTGTCTTTTGCAGATTCAGGAGTGACAGAAGTTCTTCAACTCACATTTAAACTGTGTTGTGTTGTTATTTTATGTCTGCTTTTCTAGTCTGAGTCGTGTCTCTAACTGTTCTTTCCTAGAAACAAAAATCCCTGAACTCCTATGGGAAAAGGCTTAGGCTTCTTGAAATACATTTGGGAGCTTTGAGATACTTAAGACTTCAGCATTCCCAAAGATTAATGGCTATTTCTGTGGTTTTCAGCATTCTTCCAAAGTAACAGGAATTGAATCATCTTGAAAGTAACCAGCCAAAAAATCTAGAGCATGGTGAAAAGGTCCCTAAAATATCTGGTGTTGAGAGTAGCTGCTTGGTTTTTCTGGCACCACTTAAATAAGATGGTTCTCATTATAATCTTCTTCTACTCTGATATTAGGTGGCTCTTTTTCACATGGACTGTACTAACTTGCTTCATATTGAATCCCAAGATATTTGGTGGTTTGCTTAGGTCCCCTGTTGTAATATTAGAGTGTATGAGATCCTTAGAATTTGTGTATCTTGTTTTAAAGTAAGCTTCTGTTTTCCATGTGTGTGAAGAAAAGCTTCAAAATGTGGTGCAGGTATTCCAGAGAGGCTCAGAAACCAATATGCAAAGGATAGGAATCACGTGCCCTTGTATGTGGTCACATAATTTCTAAATTAAACACATGGAAAGCTCCCTCCTTTTTAAACTCTTTTTCTTGCTTACTGTCTCCAGATCACTTCATGTTCAGCTGATGGGTCTGTTTGTTTATTCACCTTTCCAGCATCCATTTCAAGTGTGCAGGAGGTTCCCGTTAGAGAAATGAGAACTACCAAACATGTTATTGCTGTTGCTTATCACCTGAAAAGGGCAACCAGAAATTGTTCTGTGGTCATTTGAATGTTATGCAATGGGGGCTGAATGTGTCTTTGTTCCAATTACCAAAAGTACTAAAATACTACTTTCTGGGAGCTGAAGAATAAAATACTGCCCTTGGAAACACACATCTGTCTAAATCTTGAAGCCTTTCTCATTGTATCCAATTCTGGAGGAGTATTTTTAGCTGTTGTATTTAGCCCTTCAGAACATCTTGTGGTTTCTTCCAGGACAGGGCTCAATAAATTACTCTCTTCACAAACAACCAAAGTGTGCTTTGGCGGTTCGGATCTCCTGCAAGGTTCAGAAGTTCAGAGCACAAAAGTCCATCTCAGTGTCCATCTTCCCATACGCAACCAGCAGTGGTTTCCATGATGGGGTCTAGGCCATGCATGCTTGACAGGGTCCATGTCAGTACTGCTTTCTGCAGCGTCTATAGAGCAGAGGAGCTGAGGTTTATGTCCCTTGTGTCTCTGACACCTCTAGCTGGACTTGGGCAAAAACCAGTCCAAAGAGGAGCACTTGTGCTTACACACACCCCCACGTGCCCCCATCATGCACACACATGCACCAGGGGCATCCAAGCTTGTGAATGTTTTACTCTGCTGCCTTAATTAAATCAGTGCTGTTTATTATGTGTGTCTGTTTCTCCTCTTCCAACACCTCTGGTTTTAGGTTATAATTCCTTTATATCTTCATTGTTTTTTAGTAATTGGACAAAGTGTTTCCCAGCTTAACCTTTTAGCAAATGGCAGGAATCCCAGCAGCCATTTCATGGGGTTAGGATTTCAGTATTTCCAGAGCCACACATTTGTCCAAGATATTTATGTCATATTGAGCTTGGTTATTCAAAACAGAAACTTAAGAGTGGATTTTTTTCCTTTTTTCCCTCTTTTCTTTTATATTTAAAGCATAGATTTACTTCTTATATATTTGGGTATAATTACCTCAGCAGCTATGAGTTTGACGTTGCAGTTTAGGGGCTTAGGCCAAGCCTAAGCTCTGGCACCTGAACCTTGGCTACAGCTGATGGGTCTTACTCTGGAGAAGGGATGTTCCCATACATGACAGTAGCAGTTCAGCATCAAATGCCTCTCCCCAGCATCCCTGGAGCAGGAATGATCCTTGACGAAAATGTGACACAGGTGGGAGAAGCCCCAAAACCTTTCCTTGAACCTTTTGCATAATTTTATTTGGGGATGGGTGAATTGTTTACAGAGACACATGGATTTAAAATCAGTGCAGGTCTCCCATAAGCCTTTGCAAATACCAGGCATGAAGTCTAATGTGTTGCTGACAACCCTTGCTGCTCATTAATGCTAGCAGGGCTTAAAATCTGCTTCATAGGATCAGGTCCCCCAAAATTCCATCTAAACAGCATCTGTAAGTATATGTGCAGTAAGTGTGTGCGCTCAAACCTTTGCTGCCCCTTTGTTGTTCTGCCAAAATTCATCCTTTGTACAAAACCAGGTGTATTTTGCTGATGTTTCTTACAAGCCCCTGTAATTGCTGTACATTTGGTCTATTGAGTGGTACTGTACCTCCAAGACTACATATGGTTCTGCATTACTGACTTTTATATGGGTTAAGGTCACCAACCATGACAATTAAAAATACTTGTGCCTTGCAAATAGGGAGCTCTGGGTGCTTTCATCATCAACCTGCAAAACACAGCCTGAATTAAAAGTGGTTTTCATATGTGGAGTTCTTGCAAGATCAGGCTTTAGGTGAATACCCAGCTTTGCACATAGAGTTTACTATACGGTATATGTATTTGCAAACTTCCTTGTGTTCTTTTTATCAAGAATAAATATTGCTGAAGTACATGTATTTGTGATATTAGAATAATGATCAGCTTCTAGAAGGTGAAGGTTTCACTCAGAAAATGAAAGCACAAAGGAGAAAATGATGTTCAGATTAAGACTAAGGCTGTATCTGGAGGAGTTATAGAGTTCAGATGGCTTCTGGGCCTCAAGGCTGAGTACTTGCCCGTGTACCATCCTGATTATTGCACTGGGGCAGTGCTGCACATCAGCTCCCCTCTTGTGGTGTGCTTGCCAAGAAGGAAATCCTGGCTCTGTGGGCTGTGAAGGAGTCAGGCTAAGCTATGGTTAGAGACCCAGGCTTGACAATTTGGGACCGAGGCTACATGTGCTTGTTCTTTGGGGGAAAAGCATTCAGAAGGGGATGTACAAAGTGCAACCCCTGCTCAATCTAGTCATAGGATTTGAAATGTGAGACTTGACAGCATCTGGGTGCCCTGACTCATGGATCTGTCTCTGTCTCACTTTCTGGCTTTTCATTTTCCCTGGCAGCTTGAGGTGTTCCTCTGCCTGTGTTCACAACTTCCCAGTCTCAAGAGGATAGTGCAGCTTTGCACTATGCTTATGTCTGTACCTGAACAGCATCCTCAAAACAGACACTTCAGCTAAGCTCTGTGGGAAGATGGTGCTGCTCACAAAAGGCCTATGTAAGCTACTTTTAATGCAGCAACGGGAAAACTGCCATCCATTACTTTCAGATTTGCTTTCTTCTTTCATTTTCAATAATGTGATAAGGATAGCATACAAGAAAATCAATTTTAACTCTTTCAGTCTCATGCCATTACATTGCTTATGAGGGTATCTTACTGACCAAACCAAGCTGGACACAATATCTTCATGTCATCCTGAAGATGTGTTAGTATGACAAGATTTCAGTAGATCAGTGTGTATGACAACATGATTATGTGGCTTGAGATGATCAAAAAGGAGGGTGGAGCCATGGATTTTTGTCTGGGTTCCAGAGACTTTCAGTGTATTTTATGTTAAACAAGTATTAGATAAAAGGCAGAAATCATCCAGGGGAAAAAGATGACTAGTTTTAGGCAACTGTTAACTCAGTGTATTGACACTGAACAGATCACTACCTGAAGTACTTCATTTTCTGATCCCATATTGTTTAGCTTGCTCTGTGTTGAAAGCTGCTATGTATTGTCCATCACTTGGGAATTCTGTTATGGAAGCCATAAACCTAAAAGGCAGTACATCTCCTAGGTTTTAAATACTTACCTCTTATTGGATATGCCCCTTCATCCCTTCTGCATGCTGCAATGTAGTGACGTTATTTGTAGTAGTGATATTTTAAACATTCAAAGCCTCAGCTGTTGTAAACTGGCAATGTGATGTTGTAGCTTGAGCAGGAGGAATTGAGCTAAGTCCTAATTCTAGCTTTCCTCCTGCCTTGCTTAATTTCCTTGAGAAAGACCTGTTCTGCATCTTGAATATCCTCATGGACAGTTCATCAAAGTCTTTCTTCTGGACGTGCTGTTCTACAGGGTGTCCAAGGACTGAGTAGTAGGAAATTAACTGTTCTTTTAGTAATTAGATATGATCCTGCTGATAAAGCCCAGGATGCTGTTGCCTGTCTCTGCTGCCAGGGCACTACTATTCTGCTCTGTCAATATCCCCGGCCTCCCTTCAGCACTGTTGCTCCCCAGCCAGTCCCCAGCCTGTGCTGTTTCAAGGGGCTCCTCCTTCTGTGGTGTGGGATTCTGCATGTGCCCTCCTGGTATTCCATAAAGGTCCTGTTGGACCATTCCTCCAGTCCATTTCTGTCCTTTAAAATGGCAGCCCCATCCTCAAGCCTATCAACTGTTTCCCCCACTTTAGTGTTGTCTACATGCTTGATGAGAGTGCACTCCATCACCCCCTTCAGTTCACTGGCAGTGATATTGAACAGAATAAAACTTCCAAACAATATATCCCTTCTAGTCTCCTATAATCAGGACCACCTTGTAGTTAGTAGGCTTATTTCCAGTAAGAATAGGTGCCAGTTAAGAACCGTCTATTGAATTCCAGGCAGGTGGCAGCTGTGGAAAAATAAGAATCTTTTACTACTTAACCAGCTATATTAAAACTATGGAAAAATGGCTGACCAAAGTAATCAACCTTGGTGGTGGCCTGGTAAACAGAACACATACAGTTGGAATTGTATATAAGCTGTGCATTATTCCTTCTTTCCATATTACTTACTATTGCAAGTTAAGAGGTAGTTTTCTTATATTACATCACTAAAGAATGCACTGCTTGATCAATTATCCCCAAGGGAACTGAAATGCTATAGCTGATAGCCCACATCTTTATGTTGTGACATTTATTTAATTTTGTGTGCATGTGTCTGTAGGCACATTATGGTAGAAGGCCTTTAATGAGAACAGTTTGTTGATCCTCTGAATTCTGCATGTACTGGCTTGTTCTTATTAAGCAAGCATTCTGGTCTATAGAATCAATCGAAACCACCTGCACTTCCTTTGAACTGGAGCTTTGCATTCAGCTGAGCATCCTAGTGCTGTAATACCTCATCGCATGCACAGTAGGAAAAAGCACTTACACATTTCACTCCCTCCATGTGTATCCACTGAAAGTTTGCCAGGCACGTAATCATGCATGTGTCATTACAAGAGAGTAAAACTGATTTAACCAGCCTTTATTTATTGTCAAAGGTGCCTAAATTTGAGGTAGGGCCCAGGCAATTGTCAAAGAGCAATGTGGTCATGCGAGCAATCTGCAGAGCTTGTCGCAAGTCCCCTTGGCATGGGCCAGCCCTGGTCAGGGAGGCAGAGGGTCTGGGAGGCAGATAGCCATACTGCAGCACTCATGCTGGTTAGTCCTAGTGAAAGACTAAACCCAGCCAGACTTGGGTTGAGCTTCTCAGCATTACATCTGCTCTGCAGAAAAACTATGTCTGGAGAAGTCTGAGTTTCCAGCAACTATTGTGAACCCTCAAGGGGTTTCTAGGATTTTGGGATACTCAGCACCAAACAGGGAATTCTATCCTGTCCCATGGGAATTCTAGTGTAACAGGGAAGGAAGGTGTAGTGCTTTGGCCGTGGGCTCTGCCTATTGAATGGATCCTATGGGTTTGCTGTCGTGCTTCTCCCTGCCCTGAAAAAAATGTTTTTAAAAGGCCATTTTCAATATCATTCAAAGGGTGCAAAGACAGCACTTCTCCTTGTGAGAACAGTCCAAGGGGAATATACGCAATATGTTGGGACTGGAGTTGTAAGTCATACTTAGTGGCAGTGATGAATTTTACAAGGCAATGCAAGTAAGTAATGACTGGAAACACAGATGCATCAATTCAGAGATTGTATAAAACATTTGGGCCTGATTCTGTCCTCACTCTCAGTTTGCTCCAGCATGTCATGACAGCCTGAAGTAAAAACCCCAGTGTTCTAATAGTGCTGTGGGGTGCCCTTGTCCTTTTTATGCACACAGTGGGTTGGGGAAGTGCAAGGCAGTTTAAACACTGCTTTTGTTCTTCTGCAGATTCACTGCTGAGTTTTATCCCAATTAGTTTCCATCTTTTAACTCTCAGGCACTCTTAGTGTTCCGTGTTGTCTTGTTTCCCAGTACACAAAAGAATGATGCAGCTTCATGGAAAGAGCTTTCTGCAGTCAGATAGAATTTAAATAAATAGATTCTTAAATACAATTGAAAAACATGCTCTGCATGATTCTATCTCAGCTATTTAAAACATCTCTTTGTGTGCAACTTCTGGCAAAGATGATAATGACAACAGGTTCGAGATCTCTCTGGTGAGTCTCACCTGCTTCTTGTTGGTATGTGTGTGAGCATGTAAGAACAGCTTTCCTATTGTGTTACACCTTGAATAAGCTGGAGCACAAATGATTAAATATGCTAAAAGTTTTCACATGTTTGAGTTGCTGGAGATTTTTCATACAGCTCTGCATTGTTGTCACCTTCAAAGGGTGTGACTATGAGGTCCAGCCTCCTCAGTAGTAGGAAATTTGGTTTGGTCCACTTCACTGGCATAGTTGAGGGTAAAATGTGGTAATGAGCTTCATGTACTTTTAACCTGGGTAAACCAAAGTTGTTCTGTTTCTCATTACTCAGCCTCACATCAGGGAGAATTTATCCATTTATTTATGGCTAGATTGACCTCTACTTAATCTTTGACCCACAATTCCTAGAATCTCTAATCTTTTTTTTGTTGTCAGATACTTCTGTTGTCACAAGGTCCTTGAAACTGTGACTCTGAATTCATCTGGACTGCACTGGCAACTCTGGGTGATGATGGTGGTAGTGGTGTCATTGGTTAGCTGCAGGCTTCTCTATCCTGAACTCAGCTAATAAGAATTTCTCAATTTCAGCAGATGTCTCTGCTCTTTTGCCAAATGGGGAGGTTTCAGACTAGTGATGCGAAAGTCTAGAAACTTGCCACTTAGTCCACCACCTGGGGAGCTTCTCTTTGTGTAAAAGCAGCTCACCAGAGTGCAGTTTTATGATATGCTATTTTCAATGTTCTCTTTTTTTATGTCCCATCAGTCAGAGAAGTCTTTTTAAAATCCATTAAAAAAAAGAAAAAATGATAACCATACAAATACAAGCATTATGATTGTTTTCTTAGCTATGTTCTTATGCATCCCTACTATCATAGTGTCTGGATGATGTACTCAACCTGAGTAGCCTAGATAAGAGAACCCAATGGAGCCTTTTGCCTTTCCTGGGGACCTCAGTTCAGTTCCTCACCCTTGAAATAGACTAACCTGTAACCTGGCTCAAATGACTTGAATTTTAGTCTTGCAGTTCTCACTGCTGAAAAAATGAGGGTCACAGTACATAAGAGAGGAACTTGATTTAGAGACCCATTAAAGGTGCCCTTAGATAATGTGGCATGAGGGAGGTTCCCAAGAGAAGAATCACTGAGAAAATACAACCCAGAGAAGCAGAAAAGCCATGCTGTTCCCCTCCCACCCTTCATTTTAATTTGCAGTTTCCTGTAGCAGTCTTTGCTCACTCTTGTTCAGAGAGGGATTGGATTTAAGCACAAACTTTGACGGAAATAAACAAAAATAAACATATCAAATCCATAACAAGTGATGACTTTATGCAATCAAATAGCTCTAATGTCAGCAGGTCAAAGCCAGAACATGCAGAAATAAGAAAGATGCTATTATTACCCTGAGGCTAATGAAGCTGCAGGAAAAGTGGTGGTATTGCCACAAATACAGAGATTGAGCACAGAGAGAAGGTCTGGATTTAGGTGCTGGTAAGCACTTTTTGTGGTTGATACTACTTAACCCTTTTTGCTGTCAGATCTCCAGCTGAATTGTTAGGGGCTTGTCTTCTCTCCTTTATGAGACAAAGAAATCCAGCCTAGAGGTCTTCTACATGCTCTATCAAATTTGTTTCAAAGCATGAGATGAAATGACTGCATAATTTTGAGTGCCACCTAACCAAACTAATATATGCACAATGTAGACACCAAAAGTTAAGGGAGGTTCATCCTGCCTTGGAAATCAAGGTACGATATTGCTTTCTAAAATGTTTTTGAGAGGATCAGGCATAGGGATTCTTAAACCAACCAAAACAAATAGAAATAGACCATGTGGTGAATGCATCAAGGTACAACATGGTGGGCATTTACTGCATTTTTAAGTACTCTTCTAGGCAGTAACAGGCAATGTGCTGAAAATATGGCCAGACATAAGGATCCTTCCATTTTACAAGCCCACTTAAAGTTTCTGTCTTTATAGTGTACTTTAAAATGAGCAGTAATCTTAATCCCTACAATCTTGACCTCAAATTACATTTTAGTGTTTCCTCCATAGCAAAAGAGCTGTGATGCAGATGGCATTACCTCATGTAAATCCTGATGGCAGATTCTGTTCCATTGCCAAAAGCATGGCATTATTGCACGTAAACTCTGGAAAATGTACAATATCTCCTTAAGTAGAAATTCCTCATCTTGAAAAAAATCTGAGATCCAGGATAGGAAACAATATAGGTCAAGTACCCCAACATTTTATGGAAATATCACAGCAAGTGTGTATTGGGCCAGATCTTAGATGATGTAAGACTGGCAAAACTGAGATATGCCTCCTCAATCAGAAGATCTGGCCACTTATATTCTATTTTCTTTTTGTAGTTAACAATACTGGACTGCTACTCAGGAAATGTGGGTTCAGCTGTGAATTCTGCAGCAAACCTGATGCAGAAGGCGGCAATTCAATGTTGCTTTTGCTTCCATATGTAAACTGTAGCCAGCATACTTGCCTGGCTTATCTGGGCAGCCCTGGGTGTGTTCCTACAGCATAGGATCAGCATGGGTGTCCAGAAAGATCACACACATTTGGTTAAGGATCAGTATTTTTATTTCCTGACATTTTTAGGAGCTTTGCTTGGTAGATTTCACTTTCATCTAGGAGTGCCTTTGTACAAAAGCCTAGGAACTCCCAGTTATTGGATGGAAACAAATGCCTTGAAAATTAACCTTTTTTTGAGGCAAAAAGTTCTAATGATGGAAAACACCAAACCTTGGTCAAACAAGAAAAATAACCTCTTTGAGGCAAGCCTCTTTCCCATAAATCGAAACCTCTGAATGAAGTGCCTGCCAAAGAATGCTTTCTTCCTGGAACACAGGGAGCAGAAAGCCAGCAACTTGCTTTGAATGTGTTGAACCAAATTTTACAGCTATATGTGGCTCCTAGACTGACCCCAAGCCTGCCTTTTTTCTTTCACTCACAAATACTACTACTGCTTCTTCTAATTCATTGCTATATTCCTGAAGGATTACACATAAACTCAGAGATTTCTGGAAGAAAACATCTTTAATATGAAGCTGATCATAAAGCTACCAACCCCATAATAATACTCCCTGCCCATTCTTGTGGTATAAAAATATAACTTGTGTTAGTCCAGTGAACAGCAAGTAAGACTCTGGAGGGCACTCTGGAAGTCTGTTTTGGCTATAGTATTACTTTTCCCTGTTTAACTTTGTAAACCTGTAATTGGCAATAAAAGAGACCGCACTTTTGCTTTTTTAACTAATATTTATTTAAACCTTACCATAAGGTGCACATAGTGGTTTCTTTTGTTTCCAGCAGGATAAAATTCATAAGCAGAGACCAATTTATCATTAAAAAAGGTATTTTGTATTTTTAACTTAAAATGTCCAGCTTCACAATGTGTTTTTAAGAGACTTTGCTGGCTTTTTTTCACAGCCTTTCAGTGCTCTCTTGTACATGCAAGCTACTGTATGGGATCTCATACTGGAAGTAGAGACCCTTTTGGATAAAGTCAGAGGACCTGTGTGTATCTGTGTTAGAGTCAACTGGACAAAGCTGCCTGATCCTGATTATTCTACCATGAATCTGAAGTTCTTGTATGATTTTGATCAATTTTACCGCTACTTCCATACAAATATAGATCAAGTATAGCACAACGCATCTGTTTACCCTGAGCATGCATGGTTTTAGTGTTTTTTTCCCTTTGAGTTTAATGTGGATTTTGCCTTTTGTTTTTAGATAAGAGGCAAGAAGATGGCTTTTTTTCTTTTTTAAGGCAAATTAAATAGAAAAACACTGAATTAAAAAGACAAAGGGTAAATATTTCTGTAGAGAAGTGCACAACATTTCTAGTGAAGAGCACTATTTGTAGTGAAACTGAAAGCTCGTAACATTTCAAGTCATCTCTTTGCTGTTGGACAATGATCTTGTCTACCTGCTTCAGTTTTAATAATAAAAAACCTATATTTTTGGGGGGGAAGATGTTTATATACATGGACTTCAGGTTTGCCTGTGCTTTAGTTATTCATGGAAAATAATTTTCACTTAATCCACCCATCCAGGTTGCCTAATCTTAGAATTATTCTGAATCTTATCTAGAGGACAAAGCTAATGCTATACAAAAAGGACAATAATTATAAGTAGGAAATGTACCAGAAACAAGGAAGCTAGGCTGGGCAAAGTACCATGGTGTACTCCCTGTGTTCTCAATATGCTTTCTGAAAGACTATTTATCCTTTGCTTTCAAAGTCAGGGCACTAGGCTAGAGGCATCTTTAGCTTGACACTGTTACAAGAGTTCTTATGTTTCATGTTATGAAGAGAAGAACATCTGGAAATAAAAGCTTTGTCTGAGGCTGGGCTGAGATTCTTGGTTGCCTCTTAAAAAATATGTTGACTGTTTTCATCATATAAATATGAACAACAGCAAAAAATCTGTCAGGGTTTGATGAGATGTTGTGTCATAGCAGATAAAGTTTTTCTCATCTCTGATTTCAGACTTTAATACAGAAACCATCTGCTGAGGAGCTCATTTATTTATCGCAGTGGATTATCTCTTTGGGTAATATTTCACAAGGTTCAAGGGAAAAGTAGTGATAGATTTGGCTGTCGAACTCATCAGCTAAAACTAAGCACAGGCTCATTTGCTGTCTTACAAGTATCATTTAGGATACTTGGACCATCAATATAGCAGAAACCCAAGTGAGCTTAATGACTGCCTTCTTAGCTGGCACTGACACTCAGAGAAACAACTAAAGACTTCCAGAGGCAAAATATGAGGTTAGCATATGATGAAGAGCCAAGGCACCCTCGCACTGTGAAAGCCTGTAACGTATGTGCCATCACATTACGTAATGGGAAGTGTTTTGGTTTACATGCAGAATATTGCTGCAATCTGTAATCATCCCCTCTTCGTCTGAGTTCAGTGACAACTTTGAACTTGCTGATTGCTTTGGCAGGAGTAAATAAGAGAGAAAAGAACAGATTACAGGGTGACCCTGCCATTATGGTTGTAAGCACCTTTCCCAGTTATGGGAGGCTGACATTCCCCCAACATCTGGAGATTGTTCCTCACATCTGGTGGTTGCTGGCTCTCTTCCGCTGTATCAGCATTTCCTCAGCTCCTTGGCACAGCAGGTGCTCACAGTGGGAGCTGTGAACTCTTCTTGTTGTGAGAAGAGCAAGAAGACACACAAGAAGATACAAGTTCTTGCTGTATCCCACCAGCTTTCTGCCTGTTGCCCCAAGCCCAGCACAGGAGGGATGGGGTGGAGAGAAAGGGTCTGCTGACACAAATCCTGTGAGCCTGTGGGCTCTGGGGCAGTGATCATACAAGGGCTGGCAGTGCCCAGGTCAGTGCTGGCTCAGAGGTATGTCCTCTGAGATGCTACAGCCAGTGCCTCACCTTTGCCATCAAGGGACAACATGAGAGTGGGCTCATTGGTTCTGTGGTGTGGACTCAGGAGGCACTTTTTGAAGTGAGTGCATGTGCAATGTTGATAAAGGTATTTAGGGTCTATTCAATATCTTATGATATAAATAAAGTCATGCAAGCAGGCTGGAGCTGTGTAAGAAGCTCATCTCTTGGTCCACTACAAGTGTGACCAACAAAACCTCCATACACTCAGCTTAGTCTAGGGTTGGCAACCCATGTGTCAGGCAAAGCATAAAGGGATGGGAGAATCCAAAGAGGCAGAGCCTAGTACCTTGCGGAGATATGTGTGGGTAGATGACCTCCTGCCCTGGCAGCCTCTTTCTGTTGAAATTCTCACCTATATTATGAATTGCAGGGCCAGGTTCTGAGAGGCAGCTGAAGCCCTATTTTGTGTCCCCAAGGATTTTTATCTCTTCCATGATTCTCTTTAAACATTCTAATTTAAATGTACAAGTGTAACTTCTTTTTCTCTTGGGCTTGCCCACCATGGAATTTTTAATTAACATCTGCCTCTCTGACTAACATAGTCCTTGTTCCAAGTCTTTAAATGCTATCTTGGGGTTCAGTGTTTTGCAAAAGTTCTTTCTCATACTGTTTGTCTGTCTTTTCTATTTCTTTGCTTCTGTGCCATTCTCTTCTATTTATTTTAGCTGCCCTTAGGCACCATAATTTTAGTATAACTGATAGCCAGGAGTTTTCTGATCCAAAGCTTTAAGTCATATATTACTCCATGGGATTAGCGCTGTGTGAAACCGCACAGTGCTGGATTTGACATTAAGAATATGGATCATGTTTTAAAAATTCATTTATGCAACTATTGGGTAAAATTAGACTCAGACAAGCTGTTCTTGTCACAGACCCATGAAACTTCTCAAGAAGTTGCCCTTAACCAAAGCTATTTGCCTGCAAGGCATGAAGTATCCACAATACTACGATGGGAAAAACTTTGTTTTGTGGTTGGTTAGTAATATGTAGTTATGCAAGTGGATTATGAAATTGGTTATCAGCACATTTCATTATTGGAGCACTGAGAAATACCTGAGTAATTTGAAGACTTACTGGTGTCATACTTCTGTATTGACAATAAATTTCTGGGCTCAAACGTTGGGTATCTTCTGCCCCATGAGGACTCCAGGCAGTCGCAGACATCTGGGCAGCATCCTCATGGAAGAGGTAGGCTTCACTGGCATGTAATGGAGCTTGTGTAGGACATGAAAGTGGTTCCAGATTAAAGGATGAGAAACTCATTTTCCTGAGAAATGATACCTCATGGCTCAAGTGCAGAGACCAGCAGTTAGAAAGTGGCCATAATTCTACAGTCTGTTCTGTCAATTATAATTCACAGCATGTTCCACAATGTCACACACATAAACAGACTGAGGTTCCTGACAGACTTCAGTTTCTTGCTGCTAAAAGCAAACCTTTCCTTCTCCTTATTCCTGGAATTGTTTTCCTTTGGAAAGAATAAATATGCTAATATTTGCAGGTCTGAAAACTGAAGGGTTTTGTATCTGAATGTCTAAAAGTTTTTGCTAAATTGTAATCTCTTGGAATTTAGGTCCATATTCGCAGCTATGTCTCTAAAGAGACATTGATCCTCCTGCAGCTCTTCCACAGAAATAGCTATTGTGATGTAGGCTTCCTCAGACAAATGAACCTGCAGGCAGCAAAGAGGCTGTGAAAGGGGCTCAGCTACAAGCGCAATTGTGCAGTCAAGTGGCCTAAGCTCAGACGTGTTGGAAGTCCCTCTCTTAATGCCTCCTTCAGTTGCAATTTGATGTGTGCTGGGATCCTTGTCCATGTCAGCTGCACAACCTCTGCAGTTTTGCCTCTTTCTGACCAGGGTTGTTCTAGAATGGGTCTATTCAGGATTATTTATTTATTTATTTTTACTTTAAATTAAAGGTGTATGTTGAATTCACTGGCTGTAAAACGTGTCTGAACCACAGTCCTGGAAACTAAAACCCCCTCTGCCTTTCCACAGAACCACTCCAGTTCTCCTGTTCTGCCTTATAGAGGCGCAATAATCCATACCTAATAGGAAAAACAGTGGAGGAGTTTAATGGTGCAGTGTGCATGTCTGTTTAACCATCATTTACATCCCTCATGAGACTGCCAGCAAAGCAGCACATTAATATAACTCTTGGTATCTTGCTTATTTCATTTATGTAGTTATTCACTGCACAGGAAACAAGACCACTAAACCTATACTTAAGTCATCAAAGAGCGTTCAGTGATAACCATTATCAGGCACATTTTAACATCTTTCAAAGCTAATCTTGCAATATGACAAGAAACAGTTATGGAGGGAAGCACTGACTGGTTCCATGCAAAAGCAATCTGTTCATGTGGCTGCTGCTTAAACAGGGTGTTTCCTAAGGGTCTCCAACCTTCAGGCTGGTAGAGAAAATAAACTTTAAATGGTTTTGATTTTTAAGGCACTATTTAGAAGAAGTGGTCAAGGACACATGGGTCTATTTTTTTCTCTTTGCACTGTGAAAATCAGTCACAAAATCACCCCCCACCTTTATCTGCTGACCTTTTGATGCTCTGTATCTGTATCTATACTAAATTGCTGTGAAAATGAACTGCTTCTGCTAAAAGAAAGATAGTGTACAGCTGCAGAACAATACTGTCTTTCTTCCTATTCTGTTCAGCATGCTATATTTTCTCATAACTGTGAATCACGATCTTTCTCTTATAAGGATAGTAATTTGTTGATGTGGATAGTAAAAAGAATGGCTTAAACCTTACATGCTGTCTTAATTTCTAAGGAAATATAAGCTGCAAAGAACAAAAAAATAAGTAATTAATGTTAATAGGATAATTAGAAAAGCCTGAAGAATGGAAGTGAGGAACATCTGAAAAATTAGGGGAACTCAGCATTCACTTTTCAAAGTTTACTTCATATGAAATTCCATTGCTAAGACTCTCAGCTTCAAAACTGAGAGGTGAAAAGCCTTTCTGCCCCTGGAATGCCTTCTGTGACACCATTATGGCATAAAATAAATTACATGTTTAACTGAATAGAGTTCAATAAAAAGGATTTGAAATACAAATTAATATTTACTTAATGTTTGACCACTAAGTATACATAATAGTAAATTTTGAAGTATGGCCTTATAATGTAGATTTTTCAGTGAATATTAAAATCTATATACCTCCTTCTCTTATTTGTAAGTAGGTTTACTTCGTGATTCATGTCCCCATCAGAGAAATGTAAAGCTTACCATGCCATGAAGGATGGTTTCCTTATGTTAGGGTGAGCAGCACTGGGTCTACAGTCTGTCTTCAGTGGAAAGTAAAATAACTTTGTCACGCAATATAACATGAAACAAGACAATTTCCATGGAAGTTAAAGAGAATCTTCCCATCAGCCTCAGTGGAAACTGGATTGGTCTAGAAATGACAAGAGGATAGATGCATTTCAGTGTGTTTAAAAAAATCCCGTAATGACACTTTGGAGGCTGCACTGTTGTATCAGCTGCATGAAAGGCAGGTATTCAGTGGGACACCTTTAATGAAGAAAGGGTAGAAACTTGGATAGCATTTATTGGTTTTCATTGTGCAAAACAACTCAGAAGTCTCTTTAAACCTAACACAGGTAAACAATGTTGAAGTCCATATATTTTACTAAGAATCCAGTGAGCTTGTTAGATTTGGTACATATGTGCATTGGAAAGTTTTTGTCCTTAATGTAATTTAAAAACATCTCATGGAATTAAACTTTGTAGCGGTATCTCATGCACATAGTTCATGTTTATATCAGTAAACTGCAAGCGAAGACGGGGATTCCTTCCATTTTTTTTTGTTTTGTTTTTTTTTTTCCCCCAGAAATCTGAATCTCAAAACTTGTTATTATGGGTCACTGTCAGATTTAGCAACTTTCATTCTGATTTTTTATTTCCTGAATTCTTTTGGGTTCATGAAACCCACATTTTTCAACATTTCCAAATGTTTCACTACCTTAAACACAAGAGAGGCATTGTGCAAGACCAGCATCCTCTCTTCTACCTAGTTCAGTTCTTTGTATCACTAAAACTCACTTATTGCTGTAGAAATTCTCCATGTAGCAAGATGACAGATCAGTCTCTAAGCAGTGACAGCTGTAAGTGACTTGAAACAGCTAAAATATCTCCTTGATAACGCTTTGTTAATCTAATTTGCTCAGACTTTAAAAAAACCTAACAAACACTCACAGAAATTAAATTAAAAAGTAAATTTTACTTATTCATGTAAAACATGGTTGGTTAGTTGGAATTTTTTTTTGTTGGCTATTTTTTCCCACGCTTACTTTCAGTTTGTACAAATTAGCTTTAAAACAGTACACGAGTATGTTAGATCATTTGGAAAGGCTGATTTCTGAAGGGGATCAGGAGCTACAGTTGAGTATTATGTCCCTTTGTCTATGTCAAAAGATAGCTAAAACAAATATTAGGCAACAGAACCAATAAACTTCCCTGTGCATTCAGATTTTCCTTGGTGCCTTCATTTCCTATCTTGTCTGATGAGGTTGCAAGACCTTGGGGGAGTGATGGCTTGATTTTTGCCTGCAAAACATGGAGCACACCTGCAGTGCTGAAAGAAATACAGGAGAAGAAAGTGATACGTGCAAATCTTTCCAATATGTAAGCACTCTAATTCATACCGCAGCATTCGAGAATGATCCCACTGTATGGCTGAATAATTTATCACATCTGAGTTTTAGTCGTTTACAAGACCTACAAGAATATCCAGATTTATAATCATCCCAGTGTTCTGGAGGAATTCCAGGTTAAATAATTGTACTGTACTGGTACTCTCCAGTTTTCTGATTTCAGCTGACATACTCATTTTTACTTCCTTTTTCACTATGCTGTTAAGCCTCTTTCAAGGACCATCCAAGAAGCAGAAGACCTTTAGTGGTATATAGAAGGATTCCTTTGGTTCCAACATATAGCTAGCTAATTCTTTCAGAGCCTATGGGAAAAGTAGGCCTCTAAAGAACATACTAATAATTTTAATTAAAGCTTTGGTCATGGGTGCAAACATTAACTGACCTCTGACTTTGATGAGAGCATGACTGGGTTTTAACCATACTCCAGTAGAAACATTGCAGTGAAGTCCCAGATCACCCTTTTGTGAAATGCTAAATTAAGAACCTGTCAATAAGTCAAATGTTTTTCGTATATTTCCAGTGTGTTTTAGGTACAGTGTAACATCTTCAGCATAAACACAAAGATCAAAAGCCAGAAAACACTTGAGATTAATGTACAAAAGCAGCAGACACACGAGAGCAAAACAGAAGTGGGAAGCTTGTCGGAGCAGAGAACAGATCTGGGTTTACTTCTGCTTTTTCATTAATAGTTTGCTAGAAAAAAAAAGCAATTTATAGAGGATTTGGAGGTTTTTAATAGGTCTCTGTTTTCCCTGGTCAGCAGGACTTTTCATCAATGAGTGCAGAAGACCATACTCTGCTGCAGAGCCACTGAGGGTCTGTGAGCACCTCTGTCTAAATGAACTGGAGAAAAAAGTGTGAGAAAAAAGGACAATCCAACCCCTTGATGCTCTAGTTTCTCAGTACACTTCATAAGCAGTATATGCACCTAATGGTTGTGTGCATATGTACTGACAAATGAGTAATGCATACAGCTGATTTATTTGCCATCCTCCTTTTGCATAATGGACTAATGAGTTTCTCTCCTGCCTTCTGGGATGGATTTGCCGTTATATGCTTGAATGCATACATGTAATTTCATGGCACTGACATCTCTGTTCTCCTGTTCTTCTTCAAGAATTGGTAAACGGATTTTGTGCTGCTCTCGTTAGAGTGCGAATAGAGTTTGCACTTCAGAACAAATGTTACAAGTGATATAAACAGTGCCATTTTCATGCCAAAGCGCATGTTTAAGATTAAGCTTCTATTTAATTACATTGGTGAATTGCATTCCTTTTGAGTTATAAGGCAGTGCTGATTTTCTAATTTCCATCATCTTCTATTTTGAACTGTATATACAAATGAGTGTACAAAGTGTCCACAGAGCCTTCATATAGATATTTAGGATCACAGGAATATACTTTATTTGCATCAAAGCATCTATAGATAGAAGTATCTATCTTCTGGATAGAAGAATGAAAAATGCGTACGTGTGTATATGTCTTAAATTGTACTCCTTGCCTAGAATATGGATCCCAAGAATTCAATAGCAGAACATCTGGAGGCTGCTACCTTAAACTTGCCTGTTGAAGAGCTCTGTCCTGGCATTGAGAGTGTTTTAGGAGCTGTGTTACCTGCCCTTGGCTGCTTTACCCATTATTGCATATTAAAACCTCAGGAGAGGTAAATCTGGGAAGGAACAGATTACTCCAGGCAGATTTTTGCTGTGTGATCTGCGAGGTGAGAAGGGCGCCAGGCAGGTTAGTCTTCATCACCCTGTCTTGTTAGAAGAGGTGAAACACCCCATTGCCTGTATAAACATGCTCAATGCTCTATGCCCATATCATGCTGCAGGTTTCTGAAGCTTCATAATAGCATTTAGCAGTAGGGGGAGGTCTAAGCCAAGCAGCCCTGGTTGAGAGCTTGGCAAGGAAGCTAAGAGAAGCAGCCACACAATGTGAGAGAGACGTGGCCGGAAAAGCTTAAGCAAGTTTCTTAAAGCAAAAAAAAAGAAAAGTGAGTAGATGCAAAGAGAGAGGATGGGTAGCCAAAAACTAAAAGCAGCCAGAAAGCTAAATACATGCAGCTGAAGAACTTAAAAAATTCAAGAGGAAGACATGAGAGGTGGCCAGAACAGCATTAACAAAACAGACTCTCCCTTTCCCTTCCCTGATCATCTTTCATTCCACTACATCCTTCTCCTCAGCCCTTGGCTCCCCATCCTTTCCTCCTCCCTCCGCCTAGCCATTGTAGAGAATGGCAGCTTCAAAAACTGTCTTCAGCTCAGCTTTGCACAGGACTAAGAGGCTGATACAGTGGCCAGATCAATGAATGAATTTAGGCAAAAAGCTAATACAATAAACCAAGAATTAAGACACTTCTAAAAATTAAGGTATTTTTGCCATTCAATATATAATAATTTTCTCTTTTTAAGGAAGGCACTTGTGGCTGAATGTTGCGATTGTCTTGGCTTGTGGAGGTGTTCTATGTCCTGTTCTTGAATGTCACTTTATGTACCTAGGACAACCTTCCTGAGCAAAGTCAGTTGAAATGTCATGCCTTGTAATTGTACAGTGAGGAATGTGTTCCCTTAGTCTTTTTGGTTGTATGATGGCAAAAAAAAGCAAGGAAAGCATTTTAGTCCACCTGTGACATTCAGAATTTTGTTTGTTTGCTGTTTTTCTTTGCTCTCACACATCTAGTTCAAAAGAGCAAGAGTTTTGGTGCTGTAGCAAATAGGTGAATAGTGAACAGTCAATCCAGCTCTAGAGAAAACCTTTCCAAATTCAGTGGAACACATTTTGGCAGGTAAGAGGAACTACTGGCAGTGGATAAATGTTCCTGGAGACATTGCTAGTGAAGACATTGGTTTAAGTTGTAAATGCATCATCTTAGTAATTTTAGTTATGTTATTTTGTTCTGTTACAGTGGTGAGTAACAGGATCTGTTGTGCCCTGCAGTGTACAAGCACAAAAGAAAATGTTCCTTCTGTCCCTGAATATTACAGTCCAGGTATTAGATTTGTGTAAAAAGCAGGGAAAGTACTATGGAGTAGAAAGAATTTTTGTTTCTCAAATTCAGAATGAATGTGGTACTGGGTTGCCCAAACATGCTGAATATTAGTGGCATAGCTGGAACTAGATGATCTTAAGGTCCTTTCAAACCCTAACTAGTCTACTAGTCTCCAGATCTCCAATACTGGCACCCAGGCTGATTATTAACCAAAAAGTTTCATACTTGTTGGGTACTGAAACCTGCTATTAGCCAACATCTTTCCATGAATATAGTAGGGCAGACTATACTCAGATATCGCATTTTATTTTATTTCTAATGCTATTAGGAAACTGAGAAACTCCTTGTGCTGGTGAACAGGCAAGTGTGGCACACCCAGCTGTATCAAGGCTTGGAATGTTTTGGGAACTGTTTAAGTCCAATGGCTTTACTCTGGGAATGTGCATTTGTGACTCTGGTCTTTTTATCTGGAGTGATTAGAACTCAAGCTTCTGTCTATATTTTAGAGTTGATACAAGTGTCAGTCTGTATCACCTGACTTCCAGCTAACTTTTCTCAGCTCTGTCCATCTGTCCCCCTTTTCTTTGAAATTCTGTGGAGCTTGTGTGTATCATTCGGAAAGAGTAGCTTCCTTGGTAATTGCTATACTGCAGTTTCAGGTATACATCCTTACAGCTAAACTGGTTTAGAAGTGTTAAAGACACTGCTGTTGTGAGAAAATAATTATAATCTTTTTCTTTCATGGATGCTCATTACTTGCAGGCATAGAGCAGAGTACTGACTAATTTGCCTCCATTTTTACTCCAAAGTTCTGCAAAGCTGTAGTTCAGGCAGGGATTTTAATTATTTCATTCTTCCACTCAGGGTATTTTGTAAACTGTGGGGGGCTTTTATTTTTCCTTTTTTTAAATGTTTTTCCCCCTTTGGGATCATGTATTGTTCATAAACTTCTTCTTTGGATAGGACAGGCTCAATCAATGCCTATATTCTTCTGACTCGGCCATGTGATGAGAACTGCATTGCATAAAAGCTGATATCAGATCTTCTGTCTTATTCCCTATAACAAGCTCCTGTAGCAGCCCACTAATAGCCTTATGCCTATTTGGAATTTCTGAAGCCATCAGGGATGATAAGGGAGGAGGTTGGTAGATAGACTGGAGATGTGTAAGCCAAAAACACAGCCTTGCAGTTAGAAGAAACAGTCAGAATAGTGAAGTGTCTGAGGAAAGCTCTTGTGGCAGAGCAGTGCTGTGCATGGTGAACACCTCTGCTGGGATGCAGACCTTACTATCTGCTGAATGAGATGTAAAACCAGATACACACCGTTTATGGTTGTAGAGGTCACACGGGACCTTTTGCAAGATTAAGGTCTCAGAATGCCAGCCAAGTCCAACTCTGGAAGTTGAATTTTACCTATCTAAATTTTACAACAGTTTAATTTGGAAGACTTCACTTCCCCTTCCTCAAACACAGCTGTGTAACGCTGCTTGTGCAGAATGTCTGCTGCTTTCCATCCAGGAGAGTATTTCAGCACTGCTTGTACTGACCCGTGAACATACAGCTTATGAAGTACTTACAGTGTATTCATGATTACATTTGATTTAAATGTATTATGGGCATTGTGTATGCATGTACACACACAAGTATATGCACAGACATATTCTCCTATGTATTTTTCTGCAGGCTCATCTATATCGATTGTTCCTGTATGGATGCATGGAAGATATCCTCATTGGGCCAAAATATACTTTCAGCCAGATAGTTTTACCAACATAGTTTATTACATAATAACAGAAAAATTAGCAGGGAAAGCCCCAACTACATTTTTAATATTTTCTCTTTCTACTAATAGCTCGTATTGCCAGGAATAGCAGGGTATTAATCAGTGTTAAATCATGATAATAGGCAATATCACCACAGGGCTTGAGCATTAAATGCATGAGGTACTAAACAATCCCCAAGCACTGCTGAGTAGGCTGAGAACAGGATTATAAACTGTAAGTCAATTGATTAGTCTTTAGCGGATCTAGCTGTGGTCCAGACAGAACACATTTTAAATGGCTCACGTATGTGTTAATGATAATTACAATTTACTTCAGGGTAGCAGTTTTCATCACAAAGGCTCCCACAGCTCTTTACGTTTCACAGTACGCATTGCTGACACACAGCCATCCCTGAAGTAGATGACAGATAATGAACAGCATAAAGCCTAGCAGTGGATGAATGGGAAACTTTGGCCCATGACACTGGGACAGGCTCATGGGCTCATGGAAAGCAGCATGGGAGTTTTAATTTTCACACAAGCCCTGGGTTTTTAAGGGCACAGCTTAAAGACCCCTGTTCAATAAACTGCCTAGTAGTAAAACACAGCTACCACAGAAGGACGAAGAACTTGCTCTGCTCTGCCAATATTCAAACCTTATGGTTCCAGGATGTCTGTTCAAACGTCAGGTTTAGAACACTAAAGTTATCCCTGCTGGCAGTAACTACGCTGAACTGTATCAGGCAGCTTAAAGGCTGAATAATTAAACAGTGGCATTGTGACCTTACCTTGTTTCATGCTAGAAAAATCTCAGTTCAAGAAAAAGCAAGCATTTTTATTCTGTAGGCTCATCATATTACACCTGATTGGTGTAAAACAGAGAAAACATTGTAGAAAATGAGAGCTCAAGGAAATTTTGGGAAAGATTTAAGTACATTTTTGCTAGTGTTGTCTAACAGTGAAATGAATTCATTCCCATGCTCACCTACGAAGTATTTCAAGACTGCTCATTATGATATTGATTTTTTGTTTTTCAAGTAATACTACAGAAAGCAAACATACATATTTTTATGAAATGGTATATAAAACCCAGCAAAAATTCTTTGAACTTCAGTCACCGTTTAACATATGTTCATTTCTTGCACACAATAATTTTTGGTTTGCTGTTGTATATTATGCCTTTTGGTTTTTTCCCTCAGTCATTCCGTATTCTAGAATAACATCTACTTTTTGGTTCCTCTTCTAACTCTCCTTTTCAATTTTTTTGCCTGCTGATGCCCTGCTTTATTATATATCCTTTTAGAATGCATTTTAAAGAACAGGTATTCCAAACTCTGCTGATGGCAGCAACTTTCCCTCATGTAAGTGCCCTCAAAATTATGTTACTTACTTAAGGGAAAGTTTATAAAATAATATTTCAGTGGTTATGTTGGAAAGTGCCTGAAGAGACTTCATCTGATGTTGTTAGAATAGGCTGTTCACCTTTTATCCCCATTTATGGTGCTAAATAAAGGTCATTCATAGTGACAATCAACAAACCCAACAATAATAAATAGCAATGTGATAATACATGAGATTCAATGGCTTAGGGATGAGTATATCACATCTTGAAAGTTATTTAATAGCAAGTGGATTTGCTAGCTTCTGTCTAAGATATTATACTGAAGCTTAAGAGAAAAACTGTATTACAGAAATTGTATATTCTGTTTTATATTATTGCACAGAAATGACAGTATTTTTATACATATGACAGTATTTTGTAATTTATGCTTTAAAGGTGTTCTTCCTGGTTTTGCTTTGGGAATGAATAGCTGCAATTGTTACTAATTGCAACTTGGCTCTGAATTTCAAAAACTGTTCAGTTTTGAGCAAGGGATTGTTGAGACAGATTTGCTCTTTCATGTAAAATTTCTCTGTAGTAACTTGTTTATGAACTGTTACTGGTGATACAGAACTGTAGCTGTTGGTGGTTATTCTCAGGTCCATTGCCACATACCTTAAGTTTTTAATCTCATGCTTTTTATTGTGCTTAAGCTGATAAAGCTTGTAATTATCATGCTATTTATAAGAAGAAACACAAAATAAATACAGTAAAGATACTCTCCTTGAATTATTTTCCTTCCCATGCTTTTCCTGTGAATTGACTTCCTATCTCTTATCTTGAATGATATAAGGTAAAGGAAAATCTTTCCTGTGTTAGAAAACTTCCCCATAACTGCCAAGCCATTATCTATCACATGTAAGAAGTAATGGCTGTCTGAAGTTCCTGATGACTGGAAAAGGGAAAAATACAACCCCTATTTTTAAAAAGGGGAAATATAGCCCCCATTTTTTAAAAAGGGAAACAAGGAAGATCTGGGGAATTACAGGCTAGTCAGTCTCACCTCAGTGACCAGCAAGATCATGGAGATCATGGAGCAGATCCTTCTGGAAACTATGTTAAGGCACATGGACAATAAGGGGGTGCTTGGTGACAGCCAGCATGGCTTCACTAAGGGCAAATCATGCCTGACCAATTTGGTGGCCTTCTATGATAAGACCATGATACTGGTGGATAAGGGAAGAGCAATTGGCACCGTCTACCTGGGCTTGTATAAGGCATTTGACACTGTCTCACACAGCATCCTTGTCTCTAAATTGGAGAGTTGTGGGTTTGATGGATGTACCACTCAGTGGATGACGAATTGGCTGGACAGTCACACATATGTTTCTTATGTCTTGAAACTGAAGATATTAGGTAATGTAGAAATAATTCACTTTTGATCAACTGCCGTTTGTGTAACGGGGAGGCCACAAAAAGCCCACAATATTTGTTTTCTGCAAATACTTCAAAATTCACTATGTATTTGTAAAAACTCCTATGCAATTTGGAATTTTCACGAACTTTGCACAGTGGAGTCTGTGATATGCCGTTTCAAATGCCACTGCTCAAAAAGTTCCAGGCACTCAGTCAACAAGCAGAACCTAAGGACCTGTCACATAGAACAAATCACAAACACAGTTTGGGAGCTGCCTTAAAATGAGGTCAAGTAATCAAAAACCATAAATCACCTTGCAAAAATGACAGGCAGATCACTCCCAACCCTGCTCCATATGGCTGAAATGCATTATATTTTGAGTTCCACAATTACAATTTGAAGACTTTTACTATTTATGAAGCTGCTGTTTATTTCCAGCTTCCAAATATAAAGTTGTTGTATAGTTAGTTAGTTACTTGTGCAGGATCAAACAGAATTCTGAATTTTAGTCTTTCTTGCACTACTTTATTCTCCAATAAACATTAAAGATCCAGGTTTATGTGTGGTATAAGCAAAAGGAAACCTGCATGTTAACTGCTCATTACTGACTGAGGAAGCAGTCAAAGGAGGCATTGGCTCAGAAGACAAATCCATGAACCCTGAGCCCTCCAGCCAAATGAGCGGAGACTTCCTTTGTTGTTGCAATTGTTGGTGAGCCAAGCAGATGTGTGTGGCTGTGAAGCAGAAGAGCAATACCTGTATTGCTATCTTTCTAAAAATCTGGGCATCCTCCTGGAATTCTCACATAATCTTTTAGTATTAAAAATGGCTTTGCCCTGATTTAATGGCTCTCAATGAGTGTGAGCCACCTGGAACCTGCTAAGTGAAAATGTATTCCACTTACCCTCCCTACCTCAGGCTTTGCTTTCTTTTACCTCTTTGAAGCTGGTCTGTTCTGACTTTATATGCCTTGCCCAGGACTTTGACTACCATTGCCTCCAAGTCTGCATTCTAAGCACATCGATGACTTCATCTCTCCTCACATCTACTTTTCCCCATTCACAGTCTCTTTTGCAATATATACCTTCCAATAGCCAATCCCATTTATCCCATTGCAACTCTCTCTGGGACTGATTCTGTGCAGTGGCTTTTTATTGTTCTCTGTCCTCAGAACCATAGAAATCTGAGATGGAAAAGGCTGATGAGGTCATCTTGTCCATACCCCTTGCCAACACTGAATTGTTTCCTACAGTCTAATTTAAAATTACTCATTCAGCTGGGCTTCCACCTCTTCTCTTAGAAGATTATTCCACATTATTAGGCTGTATATCATGCCATTAGGAAGTTTTTCCTGACAGTTATCTTGAATTTTCCTTCCTGTGCTTTTGTTCCATAGTTCATAGCTATGTCCCACTGGGCCACCCCAAACAATATGTTTCAGTCTTTTAGAACAGACATCCTTTAAAACCCACCTATCACTCCATTTTAAAAGGTTTTAATTAGATACTATCAGTTATCTTCTCCACACACAACACTGTATGGTGAGATATCTGATTATCTTTTTCCTTTTACTCTGCAAGGAAGGGGATGGTCTCCCTCTGCTTCAGCTCACATGCGGATAGCTGCCATCTGAGGACAAGAGCTCAGGTATCTTCTCCCTTGTGACTGGTCACAGTCACACTCTCTTCCATATTCTGGACACAAGCATGCTATCTCTTGTATTTATGTGTCTGTGATGAAGGTTTTGCAGCAGGTAAACCTTTTGCTGAATCTAGTCCTGCTTTTGGTAGATACATTTATCTGTGCAGCTCAAACTCATGTACAGTACAGGCTCCTGTAGCTGTTGTAGTTGCAGTGGTATAAAAACTTTTATTCTAAGCCTCCTTCATTAAACTTCATGCTGCCATCAACATTTTGACAATATAAATCAATTCTACTTACACCTTTTACACATCAGATGAAGTGCTGCTGACCTCCACCAAAACTGAACTCTTGGGAAAATCCTGAATATAGACTTACATACTGCTTTGAATCAGAGAGACTTAGAATTATTTTGGTGATTACCTCTGAAACATGTTGTATTTGAAAGACCTGAGCTTCTTTCACCTTTTCAGACCCAGGTTCTGAATCAGCACATTATATCTGTGACTTCTCAGAAGGTCCTTCCACCTCTCTGGATTTTTAAGCATGCGGCCATGTTGTCAAGTGAGTTCAGCCGCTTGGGTTGAGTTGTAAAGAAGTATTATTTTAAAATAATAAATTTATTTCAGAAGCCCATTATTTAAGGACCTAGAAAATGTTTTGAGAATCTGGCTTCTGCAGTGGAAACAAAGCTCTTGGAAATTTGGCTGTGAGAAACTCTGACATTTTATTCCCCCACCATGTGTGCCGAGTACTTCTGGCCATGAATGAACTTGTACATGACTTTTAAGATAGCTTGAGTTCACCTTCGTGTCTGCATGTCAGCTTTTGTTAGCCTGATATGGCCCGAACCTAGCATGGCCTCAGAGAAGTTAATGTGCTTGGTGCCTACAGCTATATAAAAAGATGCCATAAGAATTGAGGGTACTTGTTGGCAAAAACAATCACCTGCTGTTCTCAAGAATCTGAGAATCTCTTGGATTCTTTCAACCAAATAAATATTTTTGGGCAAAGCTTTTCTTACCCAGATCTAAATCTGACAATTATCTCGGTAGGGTTGGCTCCACAAAGTCCTGTGGAGCATCAGCGATCTGGTCAAAATAGAAATAGAATGGCCATGAATAGTTTCTGTAGGAGGGAAATGAGAGGGCTGATTTAGATGAGCTCACCACTTAAGAAGCATATGGGCAGGCTGGGAAGTACATATGCAGTACGGGCATGGCTCACTGGGATGCAATTACAGCAGGATATAAGATGTGGCAAGTGGAAGTATAGTTATACCAGAACTAAGAGGTAGTGGGGTTTCTCCCCTTGCACAGAAAAAGCTCTGCAGTTTGAAGTCAACACTCACTGCTCTGGGATTCATACATGTGGCAGTATGTGTAGAGCCCTGACTCTGTTTTCTCAATCACTGCTTCTGCAGCTTACGGAGGGTTATTTTTGGCAGTCCCTCTCTTGCCCCTTTGCCTGTGCTCTTTCTCTCACTGCAGCTGTAATTGTTCCTGCTCTCTCAAACTACCTGGGGAGCACGTGGAGGAATCAGACCCCTGAACTGTGCACCCAGGTTGCTTGCAATCCCTCTCTTTTCAAGTGCAATTATCCGAGTTCTGTGGTTTTCCTCTGTTTTGCTCTCTGTGCTGTCAGGAGCGGTGTATTTATCCTGTGCAGAGCAAGGCACCCCCCTGAGGCTGTGATCCCAGCCAAGCTGAAATGGCTGACATAATGGTAGACTGTTTCCCTCCTTCCACTCCTAGCTGCATAAGTTGATGTTGGCTGTCTTCATGTTGTCTCTCTCTATTGTATAGCAAGCTGCTATACTGGGAGACCTAGTCTTTTAAAGAACCTATTGTACTACACATTGTTCACAGTTATCTGTCCATGGATTTTATTATTAGAGAACAATGAATCATTCTCCATGGGTGTAAAGGGACCATTTTTAGCTAGAGTGCTACTTCTGGAACAATGAATTATGTTTCAGATCCAAGTGTCTTCAGTTAACCTATGTGATGATGCAAAATGTCTGAGCCAAAGATCATCTCTTATAATCAAAATCTTGTCTTTCCCTGAAGAAAAAAGAAATCACTTCCTAGCAAGGCTTATGACAAAGTTCTTCCTGAAAAGAAATCCAAACAGCATTTTGCTGCCCCCTCCCCCCTCCCCCCCAGCATTTCTGTACATTTGCTTTGGATGGCTTAATGTTGAGTGATAAGCATTGCAGGAGATTCCACAGCTATTCCCGGAATTTATT
The DNA here is from genome assembly GCF_012275295.1 of Melopsittacus undulatus. Lineage (NCBI taxonomy): Eukaryota > Metazoa > Chordata > Aves > Psittaciformes > Psittaculidae > Melopsittacus > Melopsittacus undulatus. The sequence goes on along the minus strand of NC_047529.1, from coordinate 105,155,650 downwards.
AATGCTGTTGGTTGATGGCAGTAGTTTTGCTTCATGTTCTGTTTCAGCTTACTGGTTTCAGCAGACCTCTCTTTTCTGCTATTCTGAACATCTCAAGTGATTACATTTACTATTTCTTAGATATGTAGATTCTTTTATTTCCATTCTTCTTTCCTTTTTCCATGACCACGTCCCAGAATAAAACTGTTTCCCATCATTTTCTTTCTCCATCCAGTTTTGGAATTACTGGCTCACATTCATAGAATCATAGAATAGTTAGGGTTGGAAAGGATCTTAAGATCATGAAGTTCCAATCCCCCTGCCATGGGCATACATTATGAGAGTGTTTCTGAAGTAAGAGGGGAAATGCATTAACAAATGTGCTCTTTCACATATTTGCTGTGCATACTTTGTTTTTCTAGCTTGACTGCAGTAACTTTTGGCTCAGGAAATCATTAAGTGGAGTGAAGTAGATTAATGGAAAGAAGGTGAGCAGTGAGGACCTATATTCTAATTTGATGACTACCAGTGCATTAGTCAAAATCAGATTATCTTTTTCTATTGATTTATGATCTTTCGAATAGGTATGTCTCACCTCCCCTAGAAGCGGGGGGAGACTGTTAGCTGTTTATCCAGGTTAGCCATGAAGTGCTGTAGGTGCTGGGATTCACTGGCTAGAGCAGAAATACTGGAAACTGAGTGCATCACACTGAGACTGCACTTCTGATGCTCTTCACAGCTGTGGAGATGGAACTGAGCTTTACTATGAGCAGGCATTTGCCGAATGGCCTACTGGCTTACATAATTGTATAAGGTCAGTTAAGGCTGGGAAGTACTCTCTAGATTCATTTTGGCAACAGCTCTCCTCAGGGTCCTTGCACTGGACCACTGCTTAGTGGTGGAAGGAGCTCAGTTATACTTGGAGAAGGTTATTCACATGGGATGTCTATGAGGGCTTTCACAGAAGGATGTTGAACTTGTCCTGACTATGCTTCTGAGCACTGGAGAAGCTCATCAGTGCAATCTCAGTTTACTTCCATGTTCCCTGTGTATCTGCAGGACCTGCAGGCTCCATACCAATGGGATTCATAGTCTCTGGGCTGCCTTCAAACGTAGGCAGTGAGGAAGAGCTGACATCTACTCAGTGCATTTGCAAAACCTGCCTCCAGTGACTTGCAAAACACTGGATGGTCACACTTCAGATGCTAAGGCTGATACTTCTCAGGCGCTCTCCTTCCCATCCAGAGTGTTCCGCAAGTGACTAGTGCCTGCCAGTGTATTTGCTTTTTGGATGACCGAGGAGAAGCACTTGAAAAGGGCTGGGTTTCAGAAAGGGATGACCATTTGCACTCAGGCTCACACTCTATTCTGGCTGTTTGAAGCTGGAACACATGAAATGACCTGTCATTTCTGAGGAAAAGCCATCCTGATGGGGTTGCTTCAATGCTGCATGTGCTTCAAAAACAAAAAAGAGGGAAGAGGCAGTGTATCAGGTTTGAGTCAGACATCCCAGCAGCATCTCTTAAATGAACATGGACCAGGTCTATTTGTACTAGGACACATAAGAGCATGAGCTGGTCCATGTCTTGGTGCTCCCAGGAGTATCACAGTACAGAATACCTTCAGATGCAGAGCACAGGGGCTCTTCAGCTCTGGATTATTGCTTCTGCAGGCACAAACACTTCTCTTTTTGTTGATTTAGTGCCCTTGCCCACCTACTGAATTCCCAGGGTTTACTTTCCAGGTTTCCTCACCCTGTCAGGGAACCTAGTGGTAGTTTATACAGCAGACCCAAGGCCCTGATCATAAGCTGGGCTGCCTGTGCCAATGCAGTTGCAACTTTTTTTCACAGTAAAATATTTAATGGGTCCAAGTGTAGATGTGAACCCTTATGAAGTGTTATTCTGGAATGTGCTTGCTGTATTTTCATTCACATTAGTAGTTTCTCATGTTTCTTTTGCGTGTCTAACATTGCAGAATACTGTTAAATGTAGTTGTATTTATTCCCTCAACCCCAGGATCATTGCAGTATAAGCCTACACTAAGGTTAATGCAAGGGTACTGGAGTGAGGATTGAATACTAGTTTTCAAGCAATGTGGCTTGTTGCCAGTCACAGGGATAATGAAGTTGGTACAGCCTCTGATGAAACCAGTGGTTTAGGAAGGAACTGGGGACACAGTAGCACATGTGTAGAGTGAATTTTAAGAACATGGTGGGGACTGTTGGGAGTGTGGGAATTTGAGTGGCTGTTTTGGGGAGCTGCAAGGGCAGCCATAGAGGATATGAGAATGGGAGCTAAGGTTATCACAGCAGGGGATATAGGACAAAAACCCACAGGAAGCAAGGTTTCATTAGCTCTGCTACTTGTAGAACAACTTGTTTTATTTAAGCTTCCCTTCCATTTCTAAAGGGAAAACGGAGGAAGAAACAGAAAAGGAAAGGGAAAAACCTGTAAAAATAAAATAAAACCCATGAAACAATCTTTTCAAATACTTTGAGTCATTTTCTTATTCTTTTTTGGTTGGGTTTTGGTTTTTTTTTGGTCAGCTACTGTACCACTCCCTTTTACCTTAGGAACATCATTAATTACATAAATATTCATTTTCTGTTAAAACATTTTGAAACAGTCATCTGTGTGACCTACTTGTTGCTGTCTCTTGTCTTAGCTAAGCAGTTTTTATGAAGGTGTCTGTAGAAGAAACTCATGGTCACCTCTGATAAACAAGAAGGCTAGAGGTAAAGCCTTTTAGCTTTTGATAGATAGGATTCTCCTATCCAATATCAGCATGACTGAGATTTCAGTCTGTGTAAGAAAGTTGATCTTCTGTGGTATCTTTCTTATAAATTTTATGTTATAGCATTACGTCATGATGAAACTCTTCCCCTCTGTATTATTTGTTTGTCTTTGGATGTGGAAGACTGTGTTACTGAGACAAAAGTTCAGTCATGTCTGGTCACTGAAATGGATGGTGGGTCTGTTCCACATGGGAATATGGGCACTTTGAGGGCTGCAGGGGTAGTCATGTGAAAGTGGTTGTGACAGCAACTGGCCAGTTCACACCAAAACTGGCCTCTTGGAAGCCAGGAAGGTGACAACCATCAGCTTAGAGATACGATACATTTGAAGTGCTGAACTTTTACTCTACCTTGAAGGGTTTCATTGCCTTGCAATAATATTGACTCACAAAGAAAGGGACTTTCTGGTCTTGCATGATTTCAGCTGCTCTGCTTGTACTTGTAATATCTCAGGGCATGGTTGAATGTGCTGTGGCAGAGCTGTGGCCCTCTGACTAGGTTAAGAAGGTCTGAGCTGCAGGAGCATTAGGAAAGGCATCTATTTCCTTGGGTATAAAATGGTTAGAACAAGTTAACATAATAATACTTGTCCAGGACTTGGAGTTACTTGCATCAGATGTATAGACATGAGAAAATTTAGCAATAGAAAACTACAAAGTCTGGTCTTGTTTTTCAAACAGTATTTACCTTGTTCAAGAGACATAGAGGAAAAAGCAAGGAAGAAAGAATGAAAACAATAGAAAGTGAGCAAAAGCAAGAAAGCGAGAAAAACGCAGTAAGCAAAGAAGCAAGCAAGAAAGAAGGAAAGAGAAAGAAACTAAAAAAGATAAAAAAGACCTTGCACTGTAAGGAGCAACAAAACCATAAAATGTATAATAAACCCACATGGAAAAAGAATATAGTTGATTTCCTGCATCTCTCTGAGTTATGTTTCAGTAAATGTATAGCACACATACTGTGTTTAAAGCAGATTTGACAACATATAAAACATTAAAAATATTATGACATTGGGCAATATTTATGATGTATATTTCCACACATAAAATATATTGTGTCATGTCATGGATTTTAAAAAGCATGGAAATTGGCCATGTCATAATATTTTAGAGCTTTTTAATACATTGTCAGAGTTATTTTAAATATACGTGCTCAGCATTTTATGAAACTTCCAGCACATGGACATACGGAAAATATTTTCTGGGTTCACAGGAGACCAGCATTCTAAATGTAAAGTTCAGCTAATACACACTTTCTAACAGAAGAAACCTTTTTTCTTTTTCTGGTGTATTTCTTGAACTTCAGTGTATTGACCTTATTGTCTTTTGTACAGTTTTACATCAGTGGTGCTCAGCATTTAAGAAACGAGAGTTGCATTTGATCTGATCATGAGGTTTTAATGTAGGTGAAATTCTCACTGAAGTGTTGCACACTGGGACCATCAGGCATCATAAAGGGACAATGTTCATCTGATAGAACCCCTCCAGTATCACTAATTATTTGTTCTTCTCACTGGAACGTTTCAGTGCTAGCCCTTGAAGCACACTACGAGAAACCCCTCTTGGAAAAGAGTAAGGATAGGCTGGGCTTAAATAGGTTAGGTATTTTACCTGTGAGGAAACTGGAAGGTTAAGGGAGCTGAAAGGTTAAAGTACTTGCTGAGGATCAGAGGGAAACTTTGGTATTTTGTGGAAAGAAGAACTTGATTCCCAGTCCTGTGATTTAGAAACAAGACCACCCTCAGCTTTCCTAATTTCTTAGGTAATGATGGCAACAGTTGTGTCAACAGGTTAACTGTAAACTGTATTATTAAAGTCTGTATTTTCAAATACTACTGCAACCTGAATATGACTATAACTACTTTTTTCTTATCTTTTAATTTCCTTTGAATCTTCCTCCAAGTTCAAACCCTGCTGCTGAAGACTACACGGTTGCCATACAATCTCCATATAACATCACAGAGTGTCATTGTGTCTTAATAAGCATATTTAGTTTGCTTGCACCCATGGTTCTGGGTACACATGGTACTCAGGATTCTTCTTTTTGCTGTTGTTGTTTGATTGGCTTGTGTTTGTTTCTTTGTTTGTTTGTATTTCTTACTTTATACATTAGCAGAAAGTGGCTTCTCTTTTTGGCTCCCGAATGTTGGTATGGCAATGCCTTCAGTTAAATATTTGCCTAATTGAAACAGCAGCAGTGTTTTAAAAAGAAAAATCAATTTAAAGAGTATTTGAAAACCATCTATGTTCTGTAAATAAGGTTGCCCTGCTGCCCCAATTAGATTTGGCTTAGGGTTTTTCTTTGTTAACGTATATTTTGCTGGCTTGATAGGGAAAAGTTATTTCAGCACTTCCAGGAACACTGGGCTTTTCTAGGCTCTGCCCAACTGGTTTAATTTAGATTTTCATTATTTGTTTGACTGATTTATCCAAACTATTTTAAAGGGCAGCATAAAGACATTGATTCTTCAGACAAGTTATTGCTTTCACATATGCTTCATGTAGAGTTTTAGTGGAGGGTTTGATTTGGAGGGTGCTGCAGAAGGCAAGGGAAAGTTTGGGCAGCATATGCATCATAGTCTTTTCTTCTCTCTTGGATGTTTGTTCTTCATTCACCCCATGTCATTTCCAAGATATTACCCTTGAAATACAGACTTCTCATATGGGAAAAAAGCAACTCCTAAAAAGTCCTAGATATTAAAGATAAATACAGAAACACAAAAGATCTTCAGTTTCTTAGGGGCTAAGAGAACCATATTGTCTCCTGCTGAGGAAAGTGGAAGCAAGGAAACCACTTAAACAGTGAAACTTGTTGCTAAATAAGGAAACCAATTTGAAAGTTTGGTATGTATTTGCAATTAAAAACAAAGACTTCAGTTCTTTCCCTCTGTGGACAAACCTTGGTTAGAGACGGGAATTTAGAGCAAGCACTTTCCTTATTTCTTAGGCAAACATGCCCAATACCATGACAGTGAAAAGTGGGGTTTACATGTCTTGATATCCAGAAGATGTCAGTCTCATGCCCCATTTGTTACAGTAGTATCATTAAAGGTAAATTTAAAACTTAAGCTGCTATAATCAAAGGAGGTACACAGAAGAGATTAAGATGTGGAAGAAAGTCAAATCAACAAAGAAAAGATGGCTCATCAGGAAATACTGAGAAATTTGTATATAGAGAGGTCATTTAGTAACCATGTCCAGCTGTTTAAGGGTAGTAACAAGACCATCACAACATGTTTTGAAATATATATAGCAGAAGTGGCTCTGGGACTGTTTATGGAGTTGTCCTGTTTAACTCTTGCTTATGAGAGAACTTAATTTACTGCTTATGAGAGAACTGCATTTACTGCGTTTACCTGCAGAGTGACTGTGATATGCTTTCCCAATGTTGAGCAGAAATCAGGAGGGATTATGCTAAGTGAAGAGAAACCCAAGAAATTCAAAGGCAAAATGATATTTAAGAGGCATTCTAGCTCCAGGTCAATGTCAAGATTTGTAGCTTTGTAGAGTGTTTTTTTCAATAGACCCTCAAAGAGAGGTGTCATGGTTGAAGCCCAGTCAGCCACCCAGCCACTTGGTTACTCTCCCCCCATCCTCCCCCCAGCTCCAGAAAAGATGGGGAGGAGAATCAAAAGCGTGTAACTCCCATGGGTTAAGATAAGAACAGTCCAGTAACTAAGGTATAACACAAAACCACTACTGCTACCACCAATAATAATAATGATAAGAGAAATAACAAGGGAAGAGGATACAACCGTTCAGCACCCACCAACGGATACCTAGCCCAACCGTGGCCATGATCTAGCCCTTCTGGGTAACTGCCCCAATTTATATGGTGGGCATGACGTGCTGCGGTATGGAATACTCTTTGGCTAGTTTGGGTCAGATGTTCTGTCTCTGCTTCTTCCAGGCTTCTCCTCCTCCCTGGCAGAGCATGAGACTCACAAAGTCCTTGGTCAGAGTAAACATTACTGAGCAACAACTAGAAACACTGGTGTTATCAGCTCTGTTCCCAGGCTGAGAGTCAAAAACACAGCGCTGAACCAGCTACTAAGAAGGAGAAAAATGGCTGCTACTGCTGAACCCAGGACAAGAGGAAGACTTCATGAACACTTTGTTAAAGTGTTTCTCACTCTCCCTGTGACTCTATGTAAGAAAGAAAAAGAATGCTAAAGATGTGTGTGTTGTATAGTAGGACTTGACCTTGTAATCTTCCACATCCAGACTGATCCCATTTGTTCTCCAGATGGTCTTCCTTTGGGTGCAGGAGCCCTGAGCTCCTGGCAAGTTTAAAATCAGACCATCAAATCTGAGGAACAGGCAACTCAACTTCCATAGGGACCAAAACCCTTTGACTGCTTCAGCACTTAGCAGAGAAGGGAAGCTCTTTCTGTACAGATCCTGTGTTGCAGTGCTTAGCCCACATCACTAACACCTTCTTGAATGTTATTTCTTACCTGGAAGAGTCAGCAGGCTTAGGTTTGGGAGGATCTGGCAGGAATGTTCAGCAACACTGTGGAAAGGACATGAAACACTTGGCATGGTCCCAGATACATACAGCCTAGAACATTTAATGGCACTCAAGGGATAAAATGACCAAACTGTAAACCTCTCTCCCCATATCCTCCTTCCTTTCTTATTATTTATAAATACAGTTTTGAACATGCAGTGTATGGATGCTTTCTGCTTTCTTTTGTCTCTCTGTTTCGTATTTGTGACTCCCTTGGGCCCATTGTAAAAAAACCTGTTCTGCACCATTTACTAAGGTTTCTGGCAGGATTTTTCTAGGAAAGAGTGAGGAATGGGATGTTTCTACATCAATTTGCTTACAGGTCACTCCTTGTGCACTGCACAGGCTTCAGGGATTAAAAATGCCAGTATTCCTGGTTTGTTTGTTCTGAAAAGGCTGCATGCACATTGTTCCTGTATCATATATATTCATACACACACATTCACAGACTCTTTAGTGACAATTGCTGGTGACATGCCTGTCAATGTCAGTGTGGTACTAATGAGATCTTGCAAAGTTTAGATTAATAGTAAACAAGTTGCTGATGTCAGAGACAAACAAAGATTTTGCTCTTTCCCTAGGAACAAGAGAAAAGTAGCTGGTAAATTCACCTAAAAGAAATTTCAGTCTGAAGGTTACTGTTTAAATAACTGCTTACATACTTTATAAGTGTGTGTGTGTGTGTATAACTGGTTTCTTGTCTTTATGCCTAACTGGGCCTGGTGAACATTAGGAAATATATAAGTTTTTAGCAAAGTGATGAAGAAGAATGAAGGGTGTTGGTGCTTATTGCAAATATGTCAAGACTCAGCTGTATTTCCAGCTGGTGGTGCTAAGAAATTGTTTCTTATGGGAACAGAATGTATGGGACTTATATGAATTGCTTAATCTAGCAATTTATGTATTTATCCTATCAACAGGCTTTTTGGGTTAACTTTAAAATTCATCATAAAATGGATACTTAACAGTGGGTAACTCCAGTAACACTTCTGTATGTTGTCCTTTGCATTTTTGTTGGCTTGCTGACATCAGCACTTTAATATTTAATATCCTGTGAACATATCTGTGTTTTATAGTTCTGTATGTACTGGAAGAAGGAGCTAGGAGAGGACCTAAGCTCTCTAATAAGGAAACGCACATTATTCTTTACTGATATGTTTTTGTTCTCTGCTAATCATTTCTTTTTCTTTACAAGTAAGCCTGCTGTCAGAACACAGAAGAGCAGATGGTAATATGTATGTGAAGTGTGGTTGTAATTATGTTATTACCTAGGCTCTGCATAAGGCTTGTTTACGTGAAAGGAGGAGATTAATTCCTTTGGGTTCCTAGAGAAAAATCCCAGGGCTGTAACTGATTTCTCTGGAGAGCTACTGAATTCTTCAGGTCTGTCCCTTGCCAGGTTGTACCTTTTATATGCCACCTCTAAATATAATAAATAAATTAAAAGGAAAACAAAAAGTCCTGGAAAGAAGTTCTGTTTCAAAGGCAAGGCCTCGCCTCCTTGTTAAACCAGGGCAAGGGAGGCAGGAACATGCGAGCGGGTGGTCTAAAACCTGGCAGCTCTTGCAGGCAGCCTGGCAGAGCTGCACCACTCACCCACACAGTGGCTGAACAGGTCCTTCCCTCTGGACACACACCTTGCAGCTCATGCTCTCTGTGCTGCAAATACGCTGAGAATATGTTTTAATTTGGTTTTCAGGTGGTGGCAGTGATAAAGAAAGGATGGACACATTTGCCTCTAAGACCTTTGGTTATCACCAGCCCAATTTAAAAAGCAACAAAGAAAGCCTGGAAAAAAAGGAAATAGGTGCAGCTTATTTGTAACACAGCATTAAAACATCGTCTTTGAAACATCTGAGGTTGAAAGTATAGAATATTTTATGGATGAGATGAGAAAAACTCTTCTTGAAAGACAGTGATTTCTGAAGGGCAGGACAGTTCTCATGTTTCAATTTCAGTTATAATGGAGTAGGTTTTAAAACCATGACCTTTCAAACTTAACAGTTTCAAACTTAACTGTTAAGTAAGCTTAACAGTTACTTGTCTTCAGGTAAGATAGGGAGGAAACAATTCAAAATCATTCTTCGACCATATTGGTGATGCACCACTGCAGGCAACAGTGGTACTACAGAAATGGGACCAAATGAACACAATCAGACCTAAAGGGACTCAGTTCCTCCTGTATCACTCCATGCTGGAGCACCTACCCATAACTGGACATCTATTTAGATGGTTTAATGAAAGCTTATTATCCTTACTGGAGGGGTTCCTACTGGCTTCAGGGGCCTTTGGATCACTTAGATAGGAGGTAGCCACAAGGACAACAGAGATATGCCCAGCCCCAGTGAAGCTGAAGCAGTGCTATGCCTTCACCCTACTTGCAGAGAAAATCCATACAAGAAATCTCCTCTAAGAGCAAAAGCAAACAAACCCCTTGCTGCAGCTCTTGCTACACGCTGTTTATAATGTGAACAATTTGGAAAGGGCTTGTTCTATATTTATGGCGTTTTTAAAAATAGATCATATGGCTTAAATATGATACTGTTCCCCACTTCAGGGAAAGCAAAATCTTTCCTCTGGAGTGTAAAATATTTCCAAAACGGACGTCTGTTAAAATTCAGAAAAAAACCCCCACCAAACAGTTTATAAAAAGCATGCTGACATTGTAAAAAATTAATAGTATACTTGGAACCCTTTGAGTTTCCAAAATGGTCAGTTCAATAGAAAAAAAAAAAAAAGGCACTTTCTTATTATAAAATTGAGTTGCCTGTCTTAGGTTTTCCTTAATGAAAGAATTTTTGGAGAGAATAAAGCTCACATTGAGTGTTCACAGCCCATCTCCCCCTCAGTGTGTAATTTAACCACCCAACCCTGTGGCCTGGAACACTTTCGATTACAACTTTAATAGTTATTTTGGAAAAAATTGGTAGCCAAATATTCAACCTTTAGAATATTATGTATGAGGGTTTTTCTTCTCTTAAATGTCATAGGAAATTATGATGATCTCGTGTGTGTGTGTGTGTGTGTGTGCCCCTAAGCAAAATAAATTTACTCTTTCATGCTACTGGATTCCATTACTCAAAACCTTGACAGCTATAGCCCTGGGAGGGGCAAGGGTATTGGGCCAAATTCTCAGTCACCCTAAAATGGGTCATATTAATGCTGCTTTAAAGATCATGTCTATAAATACCTCAGAAAATCAAGTGTTGCGTAGTACTGGGCTCACCCTGGCCTGGGTTCCACTACTCCAAGTACAGGAAACATATTTATGTAGTGGGTTGCCCTTCAGGATCTGTTAAAAAGAAAAAGGACCAGCTAGTGGTATTACACAGATATACAGAAGTCATTTAACTCTGTTACACTTGCAGTTACACTGAGCAGCAATCACTGGTAAAGTAAGAGCTGTGTATTATTCACTTTCAAGAGCTGATATTGCTTACAATTGTTTAATTCTTTACTATTTGTTTAAAATAGCAAAAAAAATACTTCAGCAGTACAGCACAAGAGATTCCTCCTTAATTAGAACCAAGAACAGGTCTTTAAATGAAGTGAGCTGGAGTTTACCAGTAGCTTACAAAGAGGTGGGTTTGAATGAAGCATGGTTGGTACATTTTTACCCCTCTCTTAAGCAAAAGATCAGAGCATTTAGTGGCTGCTTTTTATTTCCCCAGTTTATATATCTAGCCTTGCAGAACTTATGTATCCATCTTACCTCCAGTTCTAGGTAAAATGAAAATGTCTGTTTTAAAGTTTTAAGTGCATTTTGATAGTTGTAAAAGGAATCAGATGCTGGCCATTAGAGACCTGAGTGTCTTCTGTAAGCAACTGAATTGGACTTCCTTTGGTAAGCATCTTGCTGGATTTAACTTTTCATAAAAGTTAAATAAAAGCCCATTTTGTGATAATATAGGCATTTTATGTTGCTGTTTTAGGCTGGATTATGTTCCACAGATCTTGCCATTTGTATTGCAGGGGAAATAAAACATTATTTAATGACAACTCTACTATGCTGTGAAATGTCATCTGTTGAGAATAAAATTCCTGAAGAAAAGAGTTAAAAATATGTATGTAAATATTAGAAAAGAAGAGGTGCCAAATGCATTAAGAACTCTTTCTAATTTCATGGGCTTAAATCCAAACTGCTGACAAAAATATATCTTAGAAAACTCTCCATCTCCTTTCTTTCTTTTAATTACATCTACAGTTCAGAGGAATGAGAGCATTCAAGTACAACAGACAAGTCTATTTTGGTGAATACTGAATATAAATACATAAAGAATAATAGAACTAGAAGATGAAATTGTTGAAAAATAAAAGCAAGTTCTTTCACCTTTCTTTGGAAGTTCTTTTTTGCAATAAAATATCCTTGAAAGGTCCAGCTAGAATAAGCAAGCAGTTAACCATTTTGTCTCATCCTCATTTGTGAAAAGAAAGCCTTATTGTGTTGGAGGATAATAAATTACATTAGGTCCCTGCAGAAGGAATAACATATATTTAATGGATATGTTTTCTGAAAGCAATTCCCACTCATTTTTAAACAAGCCTGTGCACTATCTTTCATGCCAGAGCATGGACTATGCTCTTTCCTGCTGCTCACAAATAGATCATTCTGTGTAGCTTAAGTTAACTTAAACAGGAGAAAGATGAGTAGAGGATTTTAATGTAGTCTTGTGCATATTGCATATATACTAAGGTACTGAGACCATTGTCCCAGATATTATTCTTATACTCCACTTGATATTCTGTTTTCATTTCTGGACTATCTTATGGCACTTTAAATGAAAGGTTTTTAAAAGGTAGGAACTAGCCTCCTGTATGCTGTAGGTTTACCAAATTGTTTGTCAGGCTTAGTTCATTTTTTATGTAGATTCACTTTTCCAAGAGTGGGTTAAAACCATCACAGTAGCAAAATCATAATTTGTATAATTAGCTGAATCTCTTGCAAATGATCTTCAATAGCTTCTTTTTCTACCTAGACAAATCTTGTAATACCAGAGTTCTGGTAGAATATAATGTTTCCTAGTTTTTATTTGAATTGCTACCAGAATAGTTTCTTAGATTTTATTAGAATTGTATGTTATATGCTCTGAGCAATAAAGTGTTGCCTATAAGCTTAGATTTTTGTCATAGTTATTGTTTCCCTCTGATGTTGCTCCTATACAGAGGTAATATTGTATTTTTTTTGTCCTAGGGATCATTCTTTAGCAAAGGACTGATGTGGTTATAGGATATGCACAGGAATGTATGTGTCCTTTACTTCTATCTTTTCCAGGGTCTTTGTGAAACAATGGTTGCAGCTTATGAGTCTCATTTCATGGTAAAATAATCTTTGAAACTTAGAAGGAAAGATTTATTTTAAAAAGAGATATTAATTCTTGAATCTTTTTTTTTCCTGCCTGTGCCAGATCAGAATGTAGCAGGAAACTAATGTAAAATCATGTGTAGTTGAGAGGAGACCTCTTTTAGAAACCTCTGAAGTTTATTAAGATTTTACTAGTCATTACAATTTATATACTCACATCATCATCAAGTGAGAAGAGTAAGCTAAAATAACATGAGCAAATACTATTATTTAAGAAAACTGATTTGTCTACAGTATCTATGAATTTCTCTTTGTAACTGCAGTAGATCTGCAAATTGGCATTTAGGAACTTTCTGCTGAAAAACGTGACCATCACTGTTTAGTGTTTTAGGGAGAAAAATACAAGAATTGAGTATGTAAGTAATACAGGCTTACATGAAAAATGATCATAACAACTTGCTAATGATTGTTAGCAGTTAGCACTGACTGACTAAAATATGCAGAGGATTAAAAAGGAGTACCTAAGAAAGATTTGTTTTATTAGTAAGAATTTTCAGTAACTCTTTAAACACATCATATTTTCTATACTTTCGACTGCAAAGTTTAAATTTAGGAAGAGATTTCTTCACCTATAAACCTCTGACTTATTATAAAAGAATAGTAAACCAACTGGTGTGAGCAGCTTACTTAAAAATGTGTAGGCATCTCTTTCAGGAAGAAAGGAGATTTGAAAACGCAAGTTATGACAAACATTGCTGGACAATCACCATTCAGATCACTGAAGAGAACTGACTTTCTTATATCAGTAACAGGGTTCCTGGGTCCAGGGCACCCACAGAGAATAAAAGAAATTCACCAGGAAGCCTGGCAAGATCCAGAATTGGAGAGAGTTAGAAAATGGCAGAAAACTTGAAGACATTTTCTTAGAGGTGTAAAGTTGGTGGCAAGCATATGCTTTTGACTTCTGGTTGTCTTGGCTAAGTTTGCTCAACACTGTTCAGAGGTAAAAATAGCAGCTATTAGCCTTCAATAGCTAACGTGCTGTCATGCTGCACTTTATGGACATACGACTAAAAGAAGAATTAAATGTGCAGATTGATACATAGAAACTTTAAACCCCAACCCTGTCATTTAACACACTTTACAATGACAGATAAGAAAATTAAGGATATAACACATCCATGGCTTCTTTTCTTGGGATGGGAGATAAGCTCTCTCTTTATTCCTGTTTGAAAAGTACATTGAGCTCAACACAAACGTTTCTAATTCCTTTTTTTGAAAGCTTAATATTCCAGTTTAGTGACTTTCAGTGCAGAGCAGAAATATTGCTGAGACAAAAATGCTGACAGTGAGACTTCAAAAATAGTTTTGGATGAACTCAGATTACGAGTAGTTCATATGCGCTTCCCAAAAATGGACATAACAACAGGAGACTTTTTTCCCCCATCCAAGAGGTTACTGTGGTCTGTGGGTTTCTTTGTGTGGGAGCTTGCATCTTCGTACACAGAAGTATAAGAAAAGAGCCTGCAATAAGGCACAAAAATAAAATGTAATATAGAAGTCTTCTGAGGTCTTGGGAATTCTGGGAAAAAGTTAGTCAATAACATTATGGAAAAGGAAGCTATAAAGTGTGTTCTGAGGAGACTGTAGGCTCCAGAGAAGCAATCAATTTGCGGATGAGGCATGACAGACTCAGACTAGAAATGGGACTTTAAATAGACAGTGAGTTTAGTGATAATGAACAGCTCATTGAGGGGTGAGAGTCCAAGATGTTAAAGAAATCCTGTGGTTTATGTCATAGAGGGTGGCAGATTAGATGAGTACAATTATCACTTTTTGGTTGTGAATTAGGAAGCCATTAACCTTCATTTCTTTGCTGGTGTCTCTTCAGCAATCAGAGGAGCTGCATAGCCACTTATCCTATGTAAACTCCTAAGAGCTGCTCCAACAGTGTTGGAGTCAACAGGAGAATTTCCATTGCTTTTGGTGCACATTAGTTCAGGTGGTGGCTAGCAGCAAAATCCATCACCATGTGCACATGCAGCTCCCACATAGAATATTGCTTCTAGGGACATAATGTGTGGGCCAGTTGGGTCTGGTGTAGCAAAAACTAACCTATCCTGACTTCAACTCCAACACTAACACCCAATGGCATAAAGGAGCTGTGTCCTGAAAAGCTGTGCTGGTTCCCACCAGGGTTGTCACTAATTCTACTCCTCTGCCACTCCAGGGGTTCCTTTTCTTCCAGTTTTGCTACTGGATATTCAGAGGAGAAATTTATACTAGATGCTAAACTTTCTGTTCAAGACATGGAAGACCAAGACAGGGTGCCCCTTCCAAGTCCATCTTGAACTGATTAAGAAGTGCAACTGCTGTGTGCCAACTTGCACTTCCAGTCTCAAAACTGCAGTAGAAATTAATCATCCTGTCAACTCTGGTTCCTTTAAGTTCTTGTCAGAGAGAAATTCAATGGGGTCCAAAATATTTTTGACATTGGCAACTTCCCTTGTGACATTTTACCATTTTCTGGGATAGCATTTCTATCCAGTGCAATGCAACACCTCCCTGATGAATGAGGGAAGTGATGGAACAGCAGGAATCTCCCCTTTGCAAGGTATCAAAGCACAAATGTGTCTTTTTCCCCTTTTCTACTGTAAAGATTTTCTAAGGAAAAAAAACCAACACCAAAAGCCATGGTATCAGAGTGATAGTAACAATCCTTTTTACAGGAAGACAAAAGGAGGCAGCCACACATAGACTGCTTTAAGCTTTATCTATTACTCTTGCCTACTCTGAGAAGAGAGGAAGCATACCAAGTTGCCACTGTTGGATTTTGATTTAGTATAGGAGCAGGAGAGCTGGTAGAAATCCCAAAGCTACAGCAGAATGCTCTGGGTTGTGAATCTCTCTGTACAGTGAGAGCTGTTTGGCCCCAGTGTTTCTGCTCTGGTTGCTCAGGCCCTTGTCCAGCATAGTGCATATTCTCTTTCACCACAAATGCTTTGGTAGGTTTCTCTGAAATGACTTGCCTGCTGTCAGACAAGCATCATAGAATCATAGACTGTTTTATGTTGGAAAGGACCTTAAGATCATCTAGTTCCAATCCCCCTGCCATGGATAGGAACACATGTGCAAGTCTCTGCAGTTTTAACATATAAATAGAAATATAGGAAATCCAGCCATAATTTATGTGTTTTGGAGTGCAGCAGCAGGCAGGCATACATTTCTCTGCCAGCATTAGCTAATAGGAGAAGATGTTACCTGTTCATAAAGCACATCTATGGAATGCTTGTTCAAAAGACTGTAGAGACTGAGTCCTAGGGACAAAGATAGCAGATTCCAAAGTGACTGATGATAAAAGTCTTTATGCACAATAAAATAAAATACTATTAATCTCTTTCTTAAATAAAATAGGCTTTTTTTTTTGCTAGTAAGTGGTAGCAGTCTTCCCTCAAAAGAAAATGTCTTTCTAATCACTCCAGGAGGGATGCCCAAGAGAATGGGATGATTTTTTGTGTTTCCATTAACTGATATGGAATAAAGTTTACTCCAGGAGCACTCTGGTTGCTCTTCACCCAGTACACAAACAAGGGTGGGAGAAAGAAAGAATGTGATTTTTCTCTGCTGTTCCCTTGTCATCAGCACAAGATGAAAAGAATATTCTAAAGCTGAGACCTTTCCCTGCTGAATTCTCTGTTCTTTACTCGCAGTGATTATTTCAGAGGTACAAAGGTAATTCTTTATTCTGTTGAGCATGTACTGGAGCATAATGCTATTCAGTCTAACACTGTCAGGCAACTGCAGATGCATGCCTGAGTCACACATATGTCAAGAGCACTGAAAGAGCATTACAGTATTAGGAAGAGGGGAAAAGTCTGGTTTTGATTACTGATAATTATAGATAAGCTGTAGCTGACAGTAATTTTCTGACCGCAAACTCAAATCAATCAATTAAAGACTGCATGCAGCAGCACCCATGTTTAATCATTTCCAGGCTCTTTAAAATGATCCATTACTCTGATAGCAAGTCAGAGCTGCTGTGTACCATTTGTTGTTGCTGCTGAGGGTCAAATATGCAGCTACTTTCAGGCTAATTTCAAAAACACAGTTCACAGTCTAAAAAAAAGAGAAATCTGTATATAAAGATCAGTCATAACAATTAAATCACTCTCTTAGTTAAATTAAACAAACATCACAGCTGATGATTTAAATATCTTTTCATCTCATGACACATAGATAAGTGCATTTTTTAATAGAACGTATCAGTGATGCATCAGGGAGGTAAAAAGGATGGAATAATACAAGTTCAAGTATATTTCTCTTTAGTTCCTATTTTCAAAGGTTTTTCACATAGAAATTGAAATATGGGAGAGAAGTTTGTAATGAGACCTGGACAAAGAGCTGCTGTCAGACTGTGAGACTGTCCATTGGCACTACTTTGACAAACTGGGTTGGTTTTGCTGAAATATGTTTAATTCCTAAGCACTGAAAAGAGAAAAAAGGTTCTGTTGGTTTAGATATTAACAGATAATATTTTCAGAATAAAATATTTTCATTTTTGCTTTGAAATAATCAGATGTTTGAAAATACAGAGATATGTCATATCACATACGTCTTTTGTGTAAGTGAAGTAAGTTATTATGGTTTTACCAAAATTAAATGTTTTGGATAAAATTCCTTTATAAACAATTTTCCTTCAGGGAGAAGTTTTCCATTTTTATTCATAATCCATTTAAAACCATCTCTAAAAATTCTGTTTTGAATAAATCAGAATTTGTAATAGAAATAATTCCATCAGTAATTTTTCAGTCAAATCCTAGGTAACAGTAGATAATAGCCTTTACCTTCCAGCTGCCCTAAGCCAGCATAGCACCAGTTAGTGACTTGAATAGATTTATCACAAAGGTTCAGATCAGCCCTTGGAGCAATAATGATGTCTGTCCTAGAAGGATATGGTCCAGTTGCACCCAGAAATGAAAATAAATTTAATGTCAGAGAAAACAATTAGCTAATACAACATAACCCTGAGATGCAGGTCTTTGGGTTTCTATCATCAACTTTGTCATTCTAGTAAGCTATATTCAGTCCACATATTTTTAATATTTGGTAGAATCTGCACAGCTTTCAATTCAACAATTTAATTTATATTGAGTAAAACTCTTCTTAACTAAGGAAGAGTACTTTTACTAAGCAAGGGTATCTGTACCAGAATTCAGCACTTATTAATGAAACATTTCAAAATAGACTGATGTTCTTGGTTGGTTTTGTATCCTAGTATTTCACTTAAAAGACAGAAAGAGATCTCCATGTCTCTGACTCTGTTACTTAGTACAACACACAAGTAGGAAAAAGAGCATCTCCAACATTCTAAAATAAAAGCTGATATTTGCCAAGCACTGGGTCTTATCTCAGTTACCTTTTGACATCTCCAGCACAGACACCCGCATACAACTGGTGTAGTCACTGGAGATTAGTAGTGTCTTCTAGGACAGAGTTAATCTCATCCAGAAGTATGAGACCCTGGAAGTGCCTGCTTCTCACCACAGTCAACAAGAGGAGATGAGGGTCACCAGATTAGTTGTAGACATGTGCATGTGGCCACACAAGCCTCCTGCACAGAGTTACATCTCCCTAAAGAACTGGGATGTCTGACTTGAGAGTCCTGAGACTGACCCAGCCCTTAGCTGAGGTTTATTACACTGAGAAGGAGCAGCAGAAGTAAAAATATACTTTTGTCCCACTGGCTGCACTTACAGCTTGATGTGTTACCCAGTTACTGTTACCCAGTGTGGTGAGAACTGGTGCCCAGTAGCTGCGACATGAACACTTTCGTCTGCTTCTTCATAGGAATACCCTGACATCCTGCCCAGAAACTTGCCTATGCTTCTTTCTGAAGACAAAATGCTTCATATGAAGATGGACTGCTGTTTTCTGCTTTTCCAAGGTGCTTCAGGTAAGCTGTTGTTAGGAATTCATTGCCATCATATCAAGAAAATCCCACTGTGTGCTAGCTTGAAACATTTTTGAGCAGAGGTTGATGTGGGTAACCCTTCCCTTGTCTGGGAGCTGCAAATGTTTGCTGTGTACAAGCTGTTCCCTCACTTTCTGCTGCCATGTACAAGCACCTGTGTAGGCGCAATTTATTATAGATCATTTTATTAAAACCCCCAAACAACAAATGGACTTCTAATTCAGTAGAGATGCTTTTAATAGACTCTACTGCTGTTGTTTATGTGAGCTTCCCTGTTGATCTCTTTGAGGATTTTATCTGTCTAAGGAGTCCAAGCAGGACCCAGTGCTGGCCACGGTGCACAGCAGAAACTCTTTGTCCTTTCACTAGGATAGTATCAGCTGATCTGAATACCTTCTTGTGAAATTGTTTATTTATAATATCCATCTCAGAGCATTTACACTCTGATGATGATTTGAAATTCAAGCAGTCATTTATAATCATGTTAAATAAGACCACATTTCTATTGCACTCGCAAGTTAGTTATCAGATTACATGTCTGTTTCGTTTCGTTTCTTTTATCTCTGATACAATGCACTGCTCTCAACAGCAGCATCAAATGAACTTAGATGTCCAACTATAAATCATGCACATGTCGAAACAATAATGCTGAAAGGATTATCATCACCCTCTGTAATGACAATAATGGAAAACAGATACTGAGAGGACATTTTTCTGATCCTCAGGAAATCCCTGAAGAGGTCACTTTACTTTTCTTTGGGGAATATTCAACACAAGGAAAGTTATTGGTTTATTCGTCTGTTGAAAGAACTGAACTTATAATAAGCACAGTGTCACAATATAAAGTATATTTTATTGCACTGTTATGGTGGGGGTCTCCAGATGGTCCTGATATACATAGTTGTATAAGGAAATGCTTTTTTGACTGAGAACACTGATCACTGTCTGATGAAACGCTCTGTCAAAGCTGAGGTGCACTACTGTTTGTGGGAACCTGTTGCAAGTAGCAGGGAGAATATCATCCACCAAGACCTAACTGGTGTCTGGGTTTGGAGCCAGGTTCTATGTAGTATAACACTATAAAATCAGCGCTAAGGAAAAGAGCCCCCTACATGCCATTAATTTCTTTCATTGTAAGAAGCATACATCCAAATCTTTAGTCCTGAATTTGCAACTAAGTTGAGTCATATACTTTAGGACTCAGCGGATGCATAGGCTTTTCTTGTCTTTTTCATGGCAGCTAATTCTATACAACAGAAATAGATTTCTTAATATCGGTCCTATTTCTGTTGGCAAAAGTTAACTACTGTAACAGATAAATATATGCTATTTACCTACACTGTTGTTTTCCTGCCATCCAGCAAGCCATTTTAAAGCTAATCCTATAGTGTAAATGTGGTCATACTGTGCCAGCACAACTGAAGGTGCAGCAACCTTCAGCTTGGGTCCTGTTGTGATAGGACAGGAGCTCAAAACCATATTTAAATAACCAGACTTTGCCCATCAAGCACATTGTGAATTTACCAGGGTAGGGTAAACTCACATAAGCAATTCAGCTGTGAGCTGAGGGAACAGCAACCTCCAGCAGGCAGAAGCAGTAACCTCTTCCACTGGTATGGCCAGAGATAGAAGTCCGTAGCCTTAACCACAAGGTTTTGGTTGCACGAGTAGCTCACTTGCTGCTTAAAGTGAAGTGTGCAACAAAACCACACAAAACTGTTCAAATTAGAGTTACCCCTGTCTGCTTGCAACATATCTCTCTTCTCTGTTCGTTCTTCCAGCAGTACTTTCTAGCATATTCTGGCAGCTTTGTCCACTGACATCTACAGTGGAAGGCACAGTTCTGGTCTCAGCATTTCCAGATGGACACAGAGAGTTGAGACAAGGGCAGTAGAAGCAATACATGGGATAAGACATGCCTTATGAAGAGACATTATGAGTGCAACTTACTGTGCCACATCAGGACTAATTCCATAAGGCATGGTTTGTGGTTATGCTCTTGGAATAACAGCTCACAAGAACAAGTGAGATAGTGAATATCCTCAGAACAAATGCCTTATTGTAGAGCTGTCCAGCAAAGCTGCTTTGCAACAAGTTCCACTTGAATTTCTCCTTCAGTGAGCCTATCTCACCCTCCAGCATGTCACTGCCACGTGGGGGAAAGCAGTACACACCATTGCTTGTGGTTAGGAAAGAGCTCCCTCCGTTTGGAGAGAGGGCTTGCTTTCTCTCCTGGCTACTTGGCTACTTGTTTGTCTCCTATTACAGCCTCTGAAAGCTATTGCGAAATGTGTGGATTGCCAGAAGAAAACATTGCTGTGTCTTGTTTACAGAACCCAAGCTCCCTTAAAACAAACCCATAATGGTTAAAGTGAGTACCTCATGTCCTTCTTCAAAGGATGGCCAATACATAGATGTTCTACCTAGGGCACAGACTGAACACTGCTTTTGAGAGATGTAATTTAGTCTTTGCTTCTCACTTGGTTATGAAAAGAGTAAACTGTATGAGCCTTTTTCCTAGACTGGATCACTCCCTTTCAGATGCTTTGGAGATATTAATGAAAAACTGTAATCCTGCAAAGCCCAAAGTACTGACCATGCCTTGTCCATGCATAGTTATCAGTATAAAAATGAAATATGGGTCCAATGAAGTTACATCTACAAATCTAAGCCAATTATGCTAGTAAAACGGCTAAGTAAGCTGGAGAAGCTAACATTTGTAAATCCACCCCTGAATGCAGGTCCTGATTCCTTTCCACTGTCTTATAATGGTCTGGTATGTCCTCTGGGACTATCCATTTTCAAAATTTGAATGTGTGATCAGAGATTTGGATTCATCTGCTCTAATTTTAGGGATCTACAAAGTAAGTGTTTGTATCACAGCTTGTCACTGAAACTCCTTTCACAGTGGATAGAGATCTCTTCAGCAGTCAGTAGAGTCTGAAATCAGATGAAACATGTCCCAGACTGCCACTGATAAACTAACTAGGTCTCAAATGACTTTAAAGAGGATTGATTACCCACCTAGCTCAGATGTAGGCACCTACACTGTAGCCTACTAAAATTAGAAAAGATGGATCTTACTGAAGGAAAAAAGTATGAGCAGATCTTGAAAGATAGCACTTGTGCCATTAGATACTGAGCACCAAATGTCTAAATTTTCCCTTTCTTTACTGGACTATTGCAAAAGAACCTTACCCTAAATAAGAATTTCTCTGGTGTAGGACTTCTCTCTCAGCAGCAGCTCCCTTGTCAGTGTAACAGAAGCTCCTGCTGGAGAGGCAGAGACACTACTGTAAAAGCTGACAAGTATAAGCTGGTGGAACAGTCCATCATGCCTTCATCACCAGTACAGTATCACTACATCGTAAGTCCTAGATCTAGGGGAGGCATAAATTACCTTCATGGCCACTTCTCTGTGAGAAATCAGATGAACTGAATATGGTTGTGCTAGGAGGTCTCCATGAGAGCTGTAAACTTGCCCTTCAGGTTAATATTTTACTGGAATCCACTGAAGGCCTATATAAACACAATGTAAGTGGTCACTTTTCCTTGTTTGTGCCCCCACAGATACAAACAGGCCCTTAGCAAAAAGCTTCTTACCAGCTGTTAGACCTCCCAGTCACCTCCCAGGCCTCCACCTACTCATTTCCTTAATGAC
Source organism: Melopsittacus undulatus (assembly GCF_012275295.1). NCBI lineage: Eukaryota > Metazoa > Chordata > Aves > Psittaciformes > Psittaculidae > Melopsittacus > Melopsittacus undulatus. Next base: position 105,133,434 of record NC_047529.1, on the reverse strand, counting down.
ACCTTTCAGTAGTTCTTACCACACCACCGAAGGAGCAGGTGCCAATTCTAATTCTAAATAAATATTTCCTGTGTCCTTTACGGTCAAATCTAAACCATTGCAGCCTCCTGCAAATTTCCTGCCATTCCATCCTGGGGAAACAGGGAGAGTTCAAGTGGTCTTTGTACGTTCTTCCTACTAGATAAGATTACTTTTACTACAATATGTACCTATATCTGATACTACTCTCACTCTACTTAGACACGAGACTGACTAAGAGCAAAGATGGTCCTTGTCTTCAGGGCGCAGCATCATGGGCCCAGGCTCCAGTTGTCATACTATATAAAAAGATAATAATAGTCCAATGAAGAATCATAGAATAGTTAGAGCTGGAAAGGACCTTACATATATTGTTCTCCTGAATCTTATCTCTCTTTAAATCTGTTGTTGAGACAGACTGAATATTGACTGCTCTTCATCTCAACATTAGTACCTTAGATATACTTGTCAACTTCCAGTTGTTCAGAAGCATGTAAATATATATAAGCACAAAAAAATGTTTGCCCTCTGCTGCATCAGTCTTAACAGAGAAAGCCAACATCCAGAATGGTATTTTCTGATTACTCCATTTATGCTTCACTAATACTTAGATGGGATACAGTGAGAGGAACATTATGCAATGCACACTGATATATTACTCTAACTTTAAACCTTAGAGTGCATCAGATAATATTAGTCAAGTTATGCTCAGCTAAACACAAACATTTAAAATAGATGAACCTCAAAGAAGAAATTCTGCCCTCAGACATTTCAAAGACATTGGTGAAAAAATTCAACTCAGGATTTTAGAGTTCTTGTTTTCATTACTCTGTGCTCAAGTACTGGCCAAGTATCAAAGCTCCTGAAAGCAGGAAGACAACTGGGATATTCAAGAAAGGGAAAGGGCCCTGGAACTGTCCCTTGAAAGAAAGACTTGGAAGTTTCAGCTTCTCCTGCAAGGTTTCATTTTTACTACAACTTGAAATCAATTTACAGTGATTCTTTAATTACACTGTTATCAATAAAGCAACAATATATCCTTAAAAAATTATAAATTCATACTGAAATTAATCTGCCCAGACCCAGGATTCAGACTACCATCTGCAGTCTCAACATAAAATGCTCCTTTGTTTTGCCCTTCTAATTTAGCCTTTGGAAAGTCCTCTTTGACAGACAAATCAAGTGGTTTTGGAGAGTGCCGATTCTTGCAGCTACTCTTCATCAATCATGTCCATTATGTTGCCTTTTAAAACAAGTGCATTCAATTCCAGTTTAATTAAGAAGCTGAAGACAGAAGATGGGGCATAAATAACACAAAGACTGTAGAAAATATGACACTGATGGAGTCAACTTATAGTTTCAGAAATGAAATTGACTTTTGCAGGTGATGGAAACACTGTTTTTAAGAGCATCAACTGTTTACTACTGTATATTACAGTGATCCAAATTGTGCAATATAAAACTTTTTCTTTATTATCAGTAAAATAAATAAACACAATAAAAACACTATGCTGTCTTGTAAAGCTGTGCCTGTTTGATACTTACAGCTGTGGGACAGCTTTTTGTAATGATTTTTTCCTCTTATATGATTATTTGAAATGGAGAAAAAGTAGGATTTTATCAGTGAAGGAATTTTGTGAGATGGAAGGGAATTTTTTCATTCTTTCATTCTGTAGAACTTCATCCTCTTGGTTATTTTTTTTTTCCACAGAATTTCAGAAGACTAGAAACTTTCTTACTGAAATAGAAAGATATCAAAGAACCAGCAATAGTGGAAATAGTCCATGTTTTATACTTATTAATTGAAATGAAATAGTCTTATTTTGATGGCTACAGCCCACAGAATGCCTGAGAAGAATCAGGAGCTCCTTCTGGGAGCTGCTTTCACCAGCTGCCTCATTTCTCTTTTGCTGTATGTATGCTTTTTAAAGGAGTTCTGCTGAGCAACATCCTTCCAGTATATGCATATATAGATTTATGTGTGGTGCAGTTGTCTGTCAGCAAGACACTGGAGTTGACAATTCAAGAGGTCCAGTCCTGTGCCTTGGGTTTCACAGATTTACAGCACCAAGAAGTGGTACTTATCTCAATTTCAGGTATCCTGGCAAGAATTAAGGAAATGGTAGTATCAAAACCAGCAGGAACATTCTGCTCCCTGTAGTTAGATTACTAGTTACAGCCAAAACAGCAGTGCTTCTCTATGCAAACACTACCCCTCCTTCCCCCTCCAATATTTTTTGCAATCAACAATATCTCCTGTAACATTTCCTTTGCTTTTATAATTTCTAGCTTGGATGTTGATCTAAGCTTGGCCAGAATAACTTTAGACATGACATACATTTTTAGCACTCTGTAGAACAAGCCTTCTACCTCAGGTATTTCAGGGATGAGGACAGAAGAAGAGACTAAATCAGCAGAGAGGAAGGGGATAATAATTTTTTCTTCTGTTCATGGAGAAAGCAGAAAGTGGCCAACCTGCTCTGCCAGGAAAGCTCTAGCACATACTGATGGTGGGTCGGACAATTAATGTTATTTCATCAGGGAGTCTAGAAAGGCAATTACCTAATGCCACTAGACAATGGAGAGTTAGAAGTGGATTAAAACAACAGACGACTTGGTTCTGAATGGCAAGTCTTCCCCTATCAGCCTTGCTGTGCTAATTCCCTCACCTTTAGCTCAGAAGTAACAGTAAGAATACTGATCTCACAGGGCTTTTACCAATTTCTGCAAATGTTTTCCTACAACACTCTTCTGTGGTGCTACTAATATGAAAAAAACACTTAAGGAGGCCCACAGCAAGTGATGTCTGAACATTAACAGATTAATCTGCTTTTTTTAACCAAAGTCGGGCAGGTAGGGGTGTGTGTGTATGTGTACTTGTACAGAGGAGCTCCCTTTGCATAGGGAAAGAAACAGAAGTAACTCAGGTGGTTCAGCTAGAGGAATGACAGTATATACTGGTAGCCGTGAGTGTCTGCTTTAGAGGTGTGACCACCTGATCAAGTAGTTAAAAGCTTATAGAATGTTACATTTAAGATAATCAAGTTTTGTTTAAACTAAGGCAGTATGCCATAGAAATGAAATTATGACAGAATCCTCCTGATGCTTCTTAGTGAGGCCATCACTTCTGTTACTTTCATCACCCAGAGTACTGATGAAGCCTCTATTATTAAAACAGGAAGAGAAAGCATATATTCGAGCAGACAAGAAGACTAAACCTTTGTTTGGAGAACTGGAAGATAAAATCCGAGAACTGCAGTTTTTCAGAACTCTTTTTCCAGTTCTCTTGATAATTTCAATGATGAAGTGAAACAGCAGTCAAAATGAATCTGCCCTGGAACAAAAAATACACCTTTGTTCAGGATTTCATACAGAAAGATGCAGTCAAATTTTGTCAATCTCATCACCATTGCACTTTACTGTGCCTGTTAAGAGCTCAATTAAACCTGAGAAGCCTTTACAAAGTGAAGTTGTTTCTATAGCTGCCTCGATTACACCCCATTCCTAAGTCTGAACCATGTGCTTTCCCTCACGGTGGTACATGCTATAAACAGCTGCCTCCTGAGGGGAGAGAATAAGGAAGTGGAAGAATGTTTCATCAGGCAATTAGTACTATTGAAACATATAGATGTACATACATTTAAATGTTACAAAAGCTTGGCAGCATACAGCATGGATCTATGTCTGACACATAAACATGAAAGCACAGCCTTGTTCTTTATTGCAAAGTATTTATATTGTAAAAATTGGTTAAACATGTTCTGCATCTATGCAGGCTGAGGATGTTTCACAGCAACACACACAAAGCCAAGCAATCCTACAATGTATCACAGTTGTTCTTGCAAAAAAGTTTAGGTTTTAGTGCTATAATTATTCTGTAAATTGCCCTGGAATATAGAAATATGTTATAAAGTCGAATTTTATTTATAAAAATATATAAAACAAAAAGGGAAATCTACTGTTAAGTTTTGCTACCATAAACCATTTCTGAAATAAAGAGGATGATTTCTGAGAAACAAGGGATTACAAAGACTTTCCTACTTCATTGTGGAGTGTAAAACTGTGGACATTCAGCACTTTAATTTTAATTTCCATTCTGGTAGGTACTTCTCATCTTGAAAAGCTAAATTTTCAAGGCAGTTTTGTAAGACGGATACGTGTGGGCTTTCCAGATACAGTTTGCTTGCTTTTTTTGACAAACTATTATTGCATTTCCCAACATATTCTTTTTTTCTTTTCCCTGTTTACAGTCACAGGGATCAGCTTTTTATAAGACTGTAACCCATAGGAAGGGAAAGAGCCAATCAACTCTTGGAGTCCTCCTGCAAAACTAAAATCGTGAAGGTTTTGCCAATTATCAGGAAAACTAAAACCAAAATGATAGTAAGGAAGTGCTTAAACCTTTGCTCTATAGTTTGTATTTAAACAGGAATATTAGTTCTAATTTAAAAAAGCCCAAACAACTCTAATTCTATTTGCCAGCTTTCTTCAGGAAGGTGTTTTGAGTGATTGATAAACTTAGGCCAACAAACAGAGTGGCTAAAAGCTTTTGTCTCCTTGTGGTAGACTCTTAAGTTGAGCAGGTTTTATGTAGAAATATGAGAGAAAGATCACGGTGATTGCCCTATATCCTGAATTCAACTGGGATCTCCCAATAAATCTAGAAATAATTCTGAAGTAGTTGGTGAAGAGTGCACATAATAAACAACAATTTGTATTTTAAAGCATGGTTTAAAGATCCCATAGCATGTCTATGAGATCTGCCGAACCACTCCAGGTGTCAGTGCAAAGTTGTGTTCTTCAGCATGTTTGTCTGTGCAGATGCATGCTTACACACATTGCAAATTCACATATATATTCCCTGCTGTGTATAGTCCTAAGTGGCTCTGCGTATGTAGTTTAGACCACATTCAGTCCATTCTTGCCCTCCAGATTATATAAGCAATGATGGCGTTCTCCTACTGGGTACAAACCAACCAGCAGATTTTAAGCAGAAGGACCTGTGTATGTTAGGGACCCCAGGTATGGATCTGTCTGGGCATAGGGGCTGATTGTAACTTGGCAGTAGCTACAACTCTTTTGGATGTTCTTCTCCAGAATCCTCAAGGAGGTGATCAGATTTTTTTTTACCAAGGGTGGATGAAGCACATACACAAAACAAGGCTCGAAGACGTCCTCTGCATCCATGGCAGAAAGGAATGAGCTTGTACCCCTATGCTCTTGCCCTACCATCTTCCCTGCACTCACTGAAAGCAATTACAGCTGAATAGCTGCGGGCTTGCAAAGCAGCATGAAGCACCATGCAGTTTTTTGTTTTCCATGAAGAACCTGAAGAGCTCTTCAGCCAGTGTCTGGAACCATCCCTTCTTTTCTTAAAAGTTTCTTAAATTCCAGAACCTAAGATACAGCCCTCCTCATCTACCAGACCACCACAGATTAATTGGCACTCAGACAAATGACCACAGATGTTTGCAAGATGTTGTTGAGTCCCTTCTGAGACTATCATTACCTGCCTAGCGTCAGTGCAGCACAGATACGTAATTTATTCCTTTGGAAGAACTCCATCACCATATAACAAAATAACATAAATCTTCGCACAAATGTCATTGCCTTGGGAGAAGCCCAGCACTGAAAGGCTGGAGGGATTGCTTTACATCAACCGAGTTTGCTGCTTGGTCTTGATGTGAGATAATGACTCAAAGTGTTTTTCTGGCACCCTTGTTAGGATAGTGCCTCAGACATAGTAGATGGGAAACCAAACCAATAAGCACTAATAAATGCTCACATGTGCAAGCAGTATTTAGCAGTGTAAATATGGAACAAACCAGACATTTTTCCCCCTCCACTAATCTACTGACACCAGTCAGGAGACAACAGTCGGAGACGTTTGTGACCTGGATGATGCTGACACCATCACTTTATCATTTAGCCAAGAGGTGGCAGTACTCCTCCACTGTTCTGGGACTAGGAGGTGCCTCTGGACACCGCGAGGTTCATCTTTATAGCATCACTATGATCAGCTCCTCCTTTATTTATACTTACAGCAGAGAGTAAATACATGTTCCACATGTCTCCTGTGCTGGGAGGGCTTCACTTCAGCAGCCTGGAAGCTACCTATATCTAGCAATATAGAAATTTATAGCATCCTTCAGCAATGCGGTGCACCTCTGCCTCCCCCACTGCACAGTAGAACTCGTGGGGCTGCAGCAGGTCCCCAACTGTAGTGAAGGTTTTAATTTTGCTGAGGAGCATGGTTCTTGAAATGTCATAAACTGTGAACACACAGCTGGAGCAGTTTATGGACTGCAGAGAAACACAGAGTATTTTAGCTCAAGTATTAATTCAAAGAGCATGTTTTGTTATTTCCTGTTTCATTATTGTTTGTAAAATAGTTTAATGGGTAGTGAGCAGTAAACTGTTTAAAATCTGCTGTGCACATTGATGCGGTTTTATATTGCTGGAGAGGGAAGGATTTCACTGCTTTGGGTGTGAGGGAGAGAGGAAGATTATCCTGATAATGAAAATCACAACCAATGCATTTACTTTGGAACAATTGTTTCAATTACATTACCATGTAGATATTTTAATCAGAAATAAAAGTGATAATCCCCAAATGCAGGCCTAACAACAATCAAAACAGCTGCATACTTAAAAAAAAAAGGAAGCTTAGCTCTTAGTAATGAGGTTTACATGCAGCCAAGGAGAGCATTTTCTGTAAAACAAAAGTGACCCTATTTAAAATATAAAAGGCAGTGTTTATTAAGCACAAATGTAATGACCTAATGACAGAGTTGGGATGGATCACTACCTCACACCATCCAGGCTGTTACACCTGTGAAATTTTCTTATGGGTGTTAGAAACTCCTACCACATAGCACAGTGCAGGGTGAATAAGAGCAAAGGGACTGGCTTGCATCCATATGGCTAAACTCTCTTTACCTCTCCTCAACATAATGGGCTCATCTATTCTGACTTTTGGGAACAGTCCCTGCCTTGTGCTCTCCCTTGAACAGTGCCCAGGAATGCTAGCTGTTACAGGACAGCTTAACAATACAGATATAGAAGGAAGCATATTTACTATATGGTTTCCTGTGTGGTGTAGCGTGCTAGCAATGAATCAGCAGAGATGACTGTGCAACAGTACTCATGTGTATGGGTTGGCCCTGTTTGGTTTCTAGAATGAGTGTAGCCAAAGAGGCAATATGTGAGATCAAATTCCCTACCCACTAACCAGACATCCTCTGTGTCCGGCAAAGTTGTTGTTCCAGGCTAGCCTATTGCAACATGCATTCTCAGGTAGCTGGTTCTGTATATTCTTCACTAAACTTCCTCTGGAAGGATGAAGGCATTGAAAAAATCCATTTCCACTCAGAATTTTCTTTGGACCTCACAGAAGGATCTGTGACTTCTCCACGGTTAGTGTGAATCAAATTCTGAGCACATTTCTGGTGCTTCTCCATTAAAGCACTTCCTCTCTTCCTTGTGGCTCTCCTGATTTACTTCACTGTCAGATAGATCAGAATTAGTCCCTAGACTGGTTTCAAAATAAACAAAAGACAGTAAGGCCCCTGCAGAAGGCCAAATACTGAAAGAGAAACTCACAAGAAGAGATCCTTCTTGCAGCCTGAAAGCCCTCTCATCTCGGTGGAGGAAACATAAGCACTTTGGAGAAGAGTTACAGGGAGTCGTTGTTGAAGTGCCTGTGTGTCTTACAAGAGAACAAGGTACCTTCTTTCTACTTGTTGGTCTTGGCTGGTTAAAATGCAAGCTTTTGGAGTAGGAACTATCATTTTTCCTTATGTCTGTTGTGGTGGGTCCTGATTTCAATGGAGGGGTGCAAGTGTTAAGGTAATGCAGACCACTGCACTGGCAGTCATAGAAGCCTTGTCAGCAAACCCAAACCTTCTCCAGTACATCAGCCAAGATCCACTGGGACCGTGAGCTTAGGGCTGAGGCTGAAGGTACACTGCCTGAGTTCTTCTCTTTGCTTTGCATGACCTTCTGTAATAATTTAAAGCCTGAAAAATACACTGAAAGACATCCTTCTGAAATCAGAGGTGACTTTCATGTGTACAGTACTTCTGAAAAATCAGATCCTTAACCTCCTTTTGTCTCTGATCTTCATCTCTAAAAGATAAATGACTGTGATTACTGAGCTACCACAGTGAGAGGAACATACGACTTCTTGGAAAGAGTAAAAAGCCTCTTTTATCTCTATTTCTGCTGATGTTTTTAAACCAAAACTCATGACTGTAAGACTGTTACCCAGGAGGAGTATGCTTGAGGTAGGACTATCAAAGGTGTTAAATGATACTCTCATTTTGCACACTTTGAAATCATTGACAATTTTATCTCCAGCTTCACTGTGAGTAGAATTACAGTATTGCAAAAATGCTTGTTATAAAAGATACTTCTTTTTAGGAGTGAACTCACGCTTTTTTTGCTAACAAGATTTTAGGTAACCCATCCATATATTACCACCCACCTTCTTATGAGTGGAGTCTGGAACTGCCAAGCAGGTTACACAGCATCATAGTCCTGACACCTACCAAATACTGCAGGCAAAACATTTCTCCCTTTTACAAACCTTTAAACTGAATTCCAGTGTGTGAATTCAAGGGAGTCCCTCAAGATTTGTAACCATTCTAAATAAGGTTAAAATTCGTAGACAGACTCATTACAAAAGGTCAATAGCAAACTTCCATTCCAGGTTTACTCACAAGCTTTCTAGTACCTACTCTTTCTCTCTGGGCCAAAAGCTCTCTGAGGACCAACTGTCTTTCGTGTGGCTTTTGCAACTTTTGCTTTTAGTCAAGCCAGAAATGCAGAAAGCTGTAGCAGCTCATTAACTAATATAATCCCAAACCATAATTAGAGTTGAACTTCACTGGTGTGTAGAGGCTGTTGTAAGAGTCTTGGTAAGATTCTGTTTTGTAAAAGCAACATTGGTAAGGAAAGGTCAGAGCTGTGTTTGTTGTGGGACAGTGCTAAGGAGATGCTGAATAAATGCCTGGAGAAGAAACTTACTTTGTTCCCCATGGACCTGTACTGCTCAGTTGCTTCCCACAGTTTTGAGGAAACAAGGATTAATGAGGCAAGAAACATTAGAGAGTAGTTGCATTTATGGGGGATGACACCGCAGTTTTCCTCATGGGACCAATAGCTCAGAGTCAAGTTTGCAGGGCTCTAAGTCCACAAGTGTCAAGAGAGGACTCCCGTGCCCTCTAATCCACACACAATATCTGGTTTAGGGTCATCTAAGTCAATCTGCCCACTGGGATGTTCTTAGCTTAAATGCCAGAATGCTAAAAACAATCCGTGCAGCAGCATAGTGTTTCAAAGAGATGGGTGTCCAAGCTTCCTAAAGAGTCAGTAGAGAGTCCTTGTTATCACTGAAGTGTAATTCAGATACTCTGCATATGGAAAGGACAATTTCTGAAACTGGAGATGGTAAATGTTTCCCAGAAGAGAGGACTGCAACAGAATGGTGTCTTTCCTCTCTGGAGCTCAGATTGCAGTCTGTGGGCTCCTCTTTTCTGACTGTTGAGTATTTGGCTGGGGCTAAATACCCGTTAGTGGAGGGCTCATACTTCAGAAGCACAGCTGCTGTAGGTCACAGTGGTGGTGATGGCACTCCTGAGTGGCAGAGCATCTTTAATGAGAAGTGGTTCCTGTAAAGTCTCACAGCCAGTCTCATAACTGTCATAGAAAACACTACCCAACCCACAGGAGTCCTCAGGAGGTAAAAGCTTGCTTTGTGGTTCTTTAGTGGAACCCAAAGAGACTTGGAAATTCAAACCAAATATTTAAAACCCTGTATGTACATATTTACAAATCATAGAATCACAGAATCATAGAATAGTTAGGATTGGAAATCAAGGGACAATTCCTCTGTTTCATTGTCAAACATTCATTAATATTGTGATGAAACATACATGTGAACAGAGCCTGTCCCCCAGTATTGGTCACTTCTGGTCAGCATTAGTACTATTTTGACGCTGACAGAGATATATAACGATATAACGTGGGCTTTCCTGACAGCTGGAAAGATTAACTCAGCTATGGCAATAGTTGCATCTATTTTTCTATGGCTGTGGCTGCATGAATAATGATATCAGTGCTTTACACCTGAAAACCCTGCAGTTAAAAGATACCAGAGCCTTTACATGGAAGAGCTACAAGACATTGTCTTGCCACCATAAGGCTCAACAGAGATGGTCCCAGACCAAATAAGTCAGTGTGGTGGGGGTGGGGGTGCCTGTTAGCATCCTCTCCCTGGGCCCCTTTTCGTCATTCTCTCTGTGACAAGGTGAAATTCTCTGTTCAAACTTGGGATGACATGCACTGACACCTCTCTCCTACCCCCTCCTCACCAAGATTGATTTCTCCTCAACTTGTTTAGAATGAGACTGGGGCCACCTGTGCATGAGCTGTCAGGAAACGTGGTGCTTTCATTTAAACAGCAGGCAGCTATCAAAACAGCAATAAGAGAGGCTATCAGGCTTAATAATGGCATGCATTAAAAGTAAAATAACTCTCTGAGGTCCAGTAATGTTGCTTTTACCATTTGTCAGGTGTATAATCACTCTGGAGAATAAGAATAGTAAGGTCTTTGTAGAATCATGAATCAACATTCCCAACAATTCAACTGCTGTGACTAGGTCAGGTCAATCCCCTCACGTCTCAAAAAACTCCGTAAGTCCTCCTGTCTCCTGAGACCATTACATCAATAGATACCTTCACTACTACTGAAAATGACAGCTTGCAATGTAATACCAGGAGAAACTCTTTAATAGCTCCTCTATATTAATAGCTGTTGGACTCTACTCCGGGCATTTGTCCTTGTTTCCAAACCCATGCCATATAGAATTCCCTGCTCTTAAGTGAGAAAAGCTTTTATTATTTTCAGGAAGATCTCTTTTCTTTTTAAACATGAACAATGCAGGGAAGCAGAAAGTTCTTAAGAAAAGACGATCAGTAGGAATCCTAAAATGGTGACTTAGGTTGTTTCCAAGAATTTAAAAGAATTTGGTTAATATATAAAAATATGCACTTTCCATTCACTGAGATTTTTTTTTCAGCTTTGCCAGCTTTACATCAGATAAAATTCTGAATCCACTGTAGTTTATGGCAAAATCTATTTGACTTCAGTAGACATAGATTTTACCCACATTGTTTAAATAACGGTTTGTGTTCCCACACTCTGTAGCGCCACATTCTTTTGTCGTACTTGCAATTTGCCTCCTAAGAAAAGGCAACTTTTCTCTGCTTTAAACCTTCCTTCATGTCTTTGAGGTATGATGTTAAAATGCAGCATTGGAGTTGGCAATGAATGAAATATTACTTCCTCAAATTAATTCCCCAAGCAATAGTGGGAAAAGACAAAGAGAATGAAAAATTGTGTGTCGTATTTTTTCTTTAGTCTCCTTTCCCAACAACCCAAGCCCTACTCTGAATGCCTTTGATACCTCTGTAAACACAAGACAACTACACTCTAGGTAGTCCTGAAATATATATGCAGTGACTACCTTCCTGGCTTTGCCTGGGCAGAAAATCCAACACCTGAATTTGGCATGCTCGTCTCTCCAGGAGTGTACAAACTAGGTCCCTTCTCTACTAAACCTCAGTTTTCATGAAAACTCTGGGCATTCAGTTGTCTTCTATTGCTTTTAAAATTTTGGTTGGAATTGGCTGGTGTGGGAGACAGATTCAAAGTGATAAATCCACCAAGTTAAAGTCATTACAGTGTAATGCAAGGAAATTTTTCACCTTAACGCACTGGGGAGCATTTGAAGGAGTCATGATGAAAGTGTGGAACACAGATGACCAGATGGCTTGCTGTGATCCAATGCAACACCTGCTTTCTGACATAAGACTCAGCCCCTGTAAAAGCAAGAAGGACAAGCTATATTTCAGCTGTCTTTCTTGTGACACTTTGTGCCATTGGACTTCTTGTCTTATGATTTAAGCCAGCAGAAGTAAATATAAGGTTGAATAAGGTGTTTCTAGTGATTCAGTGATTTAGCTAATAAATATATAGGGTAGTTCCTAGATTATATCTGGATGATGAAAAGGTAAAAGAGATTTGGTAATATCTTAGCCCATGAGGAAGGGAGCTTCTTCAATCTCCAGTTTCTGAGTGTTCAAATATTGAAGCTTCGCATGCATGTGGATATATTTTAGTGTTGTCAAGCACTATGGAAACACAGTTTTACTAGAAGTTCACTGTATAAAAAATCACTCTGCCTAGTTCAGAAAGACACAGTTAAAAAAGGAAATACATGAGAATGGGTTTTGACAGATACACATTTATGCTTGTAACAACTTTGTTCTCTTCCTGACCTCTTGTTACAGTTATTTATTTCTGATGTTAGAATTTCAGGCTGCAAATGCTCTTTGAGAACTGAAATTGGTTTTCTGAATGCTGAAAGAGAACAACAAGATTCTGTGGCAACTGAGATGCATCTTAGCCTTTGCTAAAAATGTAAGCTACAGAAAATCCATTTCATCTTTTAGCAAGGGTCCAGTATTTCTGTACGTCTCTTTCCTGTGCCTTATGAAAAGGTTTGTGCAGTAAAGAATGACTGACTATGTAGTAGTCCTTTCTTCTTTTGCCAAGCTCTTTTTAGCTTTGGCAGCAATTCTCTTTTCCCTGTCATCATCTAATGTCTATTTATTTTACATTGCTACAAAGCCAGTGCAATTCCCTCATAAATCGCAGGTTGTGAAGATGAAGAAACAATTCAATTCCTTTTATTAAAATTCTCCAGTGTCCTCTCTCTGATTCTTATCATCTAATTAGGTTCAGAAAAAGTCATCAGTATCAAAAACTCTTGGAAAAAAAAATAATTGAATTAAGAGATCAGAGGTTGCCAAATGCCTTGCATTTCTGAGCTCTGAAATACCTGATCCATCTTGGTTGTCACAGGTACCACAAGAGTGCTTGTCACTAATTGCTGATCTAACTAACCTCATAACTTCACTCCCTTTCTTTCACCTCCACCCTCCTGTCCTCCCTTGTCCTCATGTGCACAGGAACACTTGTGCATATCCATCCCTCCCTTAGGGAAGTGAAGATACTACTTTTACTTTGCATGCTATTTGAACAATTCAACATCCCCCACAGCTGCCTAAAATGAAGGTGGGAATAATGACAGTGGGAAGCTCCACTGACATAGTGCAGTCCTGAATATAAAGTTGTGAACATCAAATGGCATCATGTTGGGTTCCTCCAGAACTATATTGTGGAAATCAAGAAATGTCCATTTTTCTTTTCTTTTTGTAGCCAGTTATAAATATGAGAAATTTTAAGATATTTCCCTCCCAGTGTGTGGAGGAAGAAAGTAATCTTCTGGGTCATATCTTGTAGTACAATAACAGACTCCTATTGGACCCTAACTCCATAGGGATAAGTATTGGCTTCAGTTTCAGGTAAAAACCTTAAAAGCAGACAGCCTCAGGGGACACTGATGTTTTCTAAGTTTGCAGGGTGTAGCCACTGCTTCACAGCTACTTGGTCACTAATGATCTGAATAATACTGAAACTGGAGCTGCCACTTGACTGACAGATTTCAAAGACACTGACTGCACAAAACAAGTGAGTGATTAGAAGTCTTATGTTGCAATGGCAGCAGAAAATATGCATCATACTGGAGCGTTCAGAAGTTTATGCCCTGTGTACCGAAGCCAAGCTCTTCCCCAGAAGTAATCCCACCATCATGCCTCTCCCTGCACTTGCAGACATGCAGGGATGGATGATAGACTCATTCTGTCATCCCATGCACATCAGAGGGTTGTACAAAAATCGGCAAATCTGGTCTGCTAAAAAATTATGGGTAATACATCTCCTGTGAGCCCATCCTTTCAACTCAGTCTGAAGAGATTGCAGTGAGGTTGCATTCACCTTCCAGTGATATTTTTTCAAGATTTTAGTTTTATTTCTAATGTGTAAAGGGTGAAATGACGGGTTGTTTTTATCATCTTTATTTGTTCCATCCCAGTTTTCTGTTCCTAATGATGAGGTAACTTGTTATATCACCGCAAAATGATCATGATACGAACAGAATTGCTGGAGTATTTTTTCCTGTGTAGCATGGTTTAGGTTCTACTGGTGATAAAATGTGTATTTTATATTTATAGCTATTATTTTGGAGTGCCTAGAAAGCATGCAGGTTCCTTAGCATCCATTGTCCTGCTGAGTCTTATATATTTTACCCTACATTTCAGGGTTAAATATGATACAAACAGGGCTGAAAATCTGAAACATACAAGCTTTTCAAATTTTTCTGCATCTTTTACTTAACCAGAAAAATAATGCTGAACTCTTCGTGCCCTCCTTGTACTAACGCATCAGTTAAGAGGACATTAAAAACACATGAGGACACTCTAGAGGAGGTTAGCAAGATGTCTTTTAATACAACTAAAATTTATGAATAATTATTTAAAACACATAAAGATGGAGCAGTTAGAAGTTTTGCATTTTGAATCTATGAATTTTAAAGAAAGATGTCACACACAAGGATGTGCTGAAGTGATTCATCACAGTGTCAGACGAAATCTCCACCAGTTACATGCAGAGAGGTATATTTTGTCTTTCCATACACTGCCAGAATAACTCTGGAGCAGTGAACTGAGACCAAACACAAGGGTGTGTGCATGGGCACACCTCACCCCCAAATATCTGTTGTGGGAAGTTGATGGGGAGTTGCATGTAGGAACAAGAGCAGTGGCTTTTGCCCTTTTCCTGAATGCTGTCACTTGAGACTTCTCTTTGTTTTGTGTCTGGCACAAGTTGAATATATGCCTTGTATTTGAAAAAAACAATAATTGATCTTATTGTTCTCATTTTCCTAGTATTTAGCAACAAGCTGCAAACAGAGCAGATACTCTGTTAGATCATAGATGCTATGATCCTCTTCATAGGATGGGAGGAATATTTATCATTATGCTGTGTTTGGATTATCTCTTGGCAGAGAAGTGTTCAATAGATCCTGCTCAGTACAAATGCAATGGTCAGTAATACATGTTCACCACCAATGGAGATTGGCCTGTGCTCTGCAATGATTAGAAACTCCAGGGAATACAAAAGAAACTGTATTTCTCAACTTTCTGTCTTTCTAACAATTAAAGAACTAAGGAAAAAACAATCAAATTTACGAGGCCTGAAAAAATACTAAAGATTATCTACCTCATAAAATAAACTTTTAAATGTGAAGTCATATTTCTTCAAGCCTAATACTTTAGTTTATCTTTGATCATTATAATTTATCCTCTGTAAAGAGCAGTGGTTGGGAAAATAGTTGGCAGCATGTACCATTGGAGGTCATTCTGTTTTATTTATTGAAAAATACTAAAAAGTAAAACAGTAAAGCACTTCACATTAAAATGGTATGAACCAACCAAGATAACTGCTTCTAACTGTCTGTGTAAAATTATGGTCAGAGTAACCACCTCTGGCTCCAGAATAAACTTTCCATGCATGCTAGAGCCAAATGCATTTGCTTACTCAGATTTTCACTTGAATGGTAATTCCCCACCACCACCACTTTTTTTTCCATATACATAAAAACTTTAAAAGGAGAGGGATGGGAAATGGCATCAAATACCTGTCACTTTAGGAGATGAAGCATCATAACAACAAAGAATCCAGACGAGTCTCACTGATCAGTTCATTGCTCTTCTTCACTGACACCAGTAGTATGTGAATGAACACACAACTACACAGTTCAGACTAATTCCCAAGGCAGATCTCATTCCTCACAGAAAATTGTTTCCCAATGCCAAGACCTTGGTCTTCCAATAATGGGATCATAATAACTAGATATCATTGTGCATTCCCTCCGCACTGAGTTTTACACCACTAAGCTCTGCAATGGTGTGCTGACCTGCTTGCCAGGACAGAGCTACTTGCTGGAGGCCACATTCTCATTTTGTAGTGTTTTATTACCTTTCAGTGTATTATATTAATATTATTTTTTAAATTATTAAAATAACTCACAGGTAAGTAGCTACTTTGTGTACAGCCAGAGCAAAGCTCTTGCATTTTGACTGGGTTTTATTCCTTGCTAAAAAAACCTAGGGACATTATGTGTTTGAAAAAATGAAAAGCTGAGATATTTCAGATTCTCAGTCCTGTTTGCGACACTTTTAACCCTGAAATACAATGTAAAACTTTGTATTAATGGAAAATCAGGAAAACTGCAGATTTTTCTGTTTCTGGCCTTTTTTCTCTAGGAACACAACCATCCCTTGGGCTGAGGTACTGTTACTTTCAGACTTCATCAAGTTTCCAGAGGGTCTGAAGTTATTGGCCCTTGAAGATTGACTCAGAGCAAAGGGCCAGCTTACTCACACACAACAGTGTGCAGGATGCAGTGGGGAGCTCTCCTGTTCCTGCAAGGCAGCAATTTCTGCCAATAAGGAAGAAGTTCTTTACTATGAGGTTGGTGAGGCACTGGAGCAGGCTGCCCAGAGAAGTGGTAAATGTCCCATTCCTGACAGTGTTCAAGACCAGGCTGGATGGGGCTTTGAACAACCTGGTCTAATGGAAGGTGTCCCTGCCTATGGGAGGAGGTTGGAACCAGATGAGCTTTAAAGTCTTTTCCCACACAAACCATTCCATGATTCCATGATTTTGTGATAACTTCAGAAGCACAGCTGCTCCTTCCCTCTCACTTCATGCTCTGCACAGAGCTTCTAAGTTACACAGCTGAGAGAGCAGCAGGTAACACTGAAGGGTGCCTGAAATCCCTGTTTGAGAAGGGATATAGTTCTAGGAGACATACCTACTTCTGCATCCCATATTTACTTTGGTAACTGCTGAAGGAATGAACCTGGGTGGCCTCACATTTGTACTTAGGCTCATTTTAGTTGTTTACCTGTCCATTCCTAAAGCTTTGCAGCTGGTCTTTAAATTTTTGGAAATGGTATTATAAATATCAGAAATAACTGAGTCCAGAGGCTCTTGCAGCATTTTCACTGTAATCTGATTTCTTTTTAAATTCCCTATCTCCTTATTTATTTAGTTGACCATCCCTCATGTACGGAGCTCCCAGGATCTGAGGTAACTTGTGCTTTGATGCTCTGAAAGACCTTTCCAGAATCACGGGGATTCACCAACTGCAGCTACTCTTGGATCCTTGCTGTCAGAGCCTATGAGCCCAGCTTCATTTTAAGACGGATTGGGTATTTTTGGAGAATATATGTTCTAGTGTGGTGAGAAGGACAAGCAGGTCTGATAGCTGTTACATTGGACTCATTGAGAAGTTCTTTTCTTACAAACCTTTGCAAATCTCCACAGGCTGACACAGACGAGTTCATGCCTGACAGCCTTCCAGGGTTTGAGCACAGACTTCTCTATTTCTAAAGAGCCAGGGCAGACATTCTTTGGATTTCATTAGAAACTCATCAGACATGCTGGATCTGAAATCATTGCTGCCCTTGGCCAGCTGGAAAATACCTGCTTGTTGCAAGAAAACTCTAATCCACTAGTTATCCTAAAAAATTCATGTAGGAACTTTCTTGACCCATTTCTTCTCCCTGTTCATTCCCCCCCCCCCCCCCCCCAAGACATGGATCAATTACTTTCTTAAAAAAATTTAGCTGATTTTAGTGTCATCTTTTTGGAGGTTTAAGCATCACAAGAAGTACAGTGCTAAGTCATGTAGCATAGCTGCCACAAATTAACAAGAAAACACTCTTCTGGGAGCCTTTATGATAGGGGGAAGCACATGAGATTTGCAAAAAACAAGGGGTAACCAAATAATCCCTCATTTTTAAATCTGAACATGAATCAAAAGCTTAGAGTATGAAATATTTGGTTTAGCTATATTATTCACTATTCCTCATTTTCACATGCATCTGCACTTTTGGTTTCCAGCTAGGACAGAAACCAACGGAAGCCAAAATACCTAGACAGGAACAGATAAAAGCCAAAATACCGAGACAGGAACAGAGAAATGCCAAAATATTAACCAGAAATGGGTAGTATTGGACACCTCACAAGACAACCTCCATATTCTGCGAGATCTCCAGCCAGGGGTGATGACTGAGGAGGTTCAAATTGTTTGGATAAGCTTTGC
The DNA here is from genome assembly GCF_012275295.1 of Melopsittacus undulatus. NCBI lineage: Eukaryota > Metazoa > Chordata > Aves > Psittaciformes > Psittaculidae > Melopsittacus > Melopsittacus undulatus. Next base: position 105,115,336 of record NC_047529.1, on the reverse strand, counting down.
ATAATTATCTAAATCTTTAGGTATTTCTAGTCAAAGCAAACTGAAAGTCTGAATCTCTCACAATTTGCCTGTCTTTTGAGTAAATTGCAGTTTCTCACATACTAAGGCAAACTTTAAGTGGGAAAAAAACCCAGCAAAAATACCAAAGAATAGCCTAAAAACAGATGCTCTCTATCTTCTTTTTATGGGAAAAAAAGGAAACTGATTTGTCCAAATAGCAATGGATTCATTAATCATTGTACTTTGTTGAACATTTATTGTTTAGATATTTTGGGGCTTTTGTTTTTTCTTAGTTTAGAGCTCACTTTTAAGCAAGAAGCAGAAGCAACAAGAGGATAAAGACAAACAGTTCACCAGACAAGAGTGGGCAAAGGGCTGATGGGCTTCCTCCTGGTCTCTCTCTGTCACTGACCTCCATATATCTGGCCATCAGATATGTCAACCTGGTATAGCACATGCTCACTTAAGTGTTCTTTATTTGCTGCCTGAACAGAAAGCAGTATTTTTTAGAACCAACAGCTTGGATCTCTGTTTGATATCTGATTATTTGGGTGTTTATTATTATTATTACAGGTACTACTGTTATATTTGCCAATACCTGTCTTGTAAAGAGAATCCTTGCTCCATTCCTGTGATCCAGATGGTACCTCTCCCTAGGTATGGAACTGGTACGATGTAAACACTACTACTGCTAAGTATCTTAAGAGGAGAAATAACACTGGTAAAACTAAGTTTTAATTATGCTGAGTTTCTGGTGACTGAAACATTTTCAGTGCATAGAGAATCACATTTTGAAATTTGCTTTTCCAATAGCTCTTTCACCAGGAAAGGAACAGCAGAAATTACTGCTTCATGTTTGCTGTATTCTGGTAAAATACAAGAAGGTTACAACCTTTACTTAGCTTAACATTCATCAACCCTTTCTTTTCCCCACTTTGAAAGTTTTATTGTAATGAAATGTAGTAAATGTCATTATAATGGGCCAGCGTTGATAAGATGATCATTTATTGAAAAAGGATTTTAAAGGAACTCAGTTTCTCCACTAAATTAAAATCTTTAGATAGTATACCACTTAAAAGACAAAAATAAACATGTCACAGTCTCTGTAGTAACAGCATGATCAACTTGAGAGCAGATATGGAACTGAGATGGGGGTAAGAAGGCAAAGGAAACAGCTGGTGGAGTGGTTTTCCTTACAAACACTTATGTTTTTTCTACTAGAAAATTAAAGTGTTTCCTTGGTGTGCACAAGCCATATGTGGTACAGGAATGCTTAGATTTTGGTCAAGTTTGGATGTAACCTTCTTTACGGGGTAGTCAATTATGCTAAAGATTTATGAGATGAAATGAGCATGTTATAGTTTCAAACATGAAAAATATCAAAGTAATCCTTGCAAAAGCTTCAAAAAGAGACAACTGCTGTACAAGTAAGTCAGGCAAACTGCTACTGAGAAGCATCAGTAGAAGCAGTCTGCCTTGCATAGCCTGGGAGATTGAACAAAGTGTTTATTAAAGATAGGTTGAAGGCAGCAACAACACAATAACAGTATCCAAATACAGAACAGCTTTCCATAAAGAGGATGAGAACTGAAACTTTTCCATGCTGAAAGTGTACTTTAAGTGTAAACAATAATTAATACAGTACAATAATGTACTGTAAGTGTAACCCAAGTGATGCATGCATTAATGTTATAAAAAAGCTTTTTGGTGTGAGGACAAAGCAGATATGTAATAGATTGCTAATCAACACTGGTGGTTACTGAAGGGTTTTGAAAGCAGGCTAGACAAAGGTGTCTCAGGAGCCATGAGCATAGCCGACTGCCATTTCTGTTTGCACATCCATTCTACAGGGATGCTCTTTGCTTACTGTAACAAGAGATATAGGTCAAGAACAGTATAAGGTTTTTTTTTATAAACAATCAATTCTCAGAATGCAATTATAAAACTTGAAATAAATCATCAGTTTACAGTTTGATAAGACTGTTGACAGTGGCCAATGCCACAGAATAATCAAGAGTATGCAGTTCAGCATGCAAGGCAGATCTAGGTTGATCTACTCACAAGGAATGTCTCTTCCATCACTCTGAAACTGGAAGAAAGTTTGTCTTCTATCTTAACCTCTGCTTGTAACTCTGAGTGATTGTATAACCCAAACTAACAGTATTGCATAATTCCAGGAACTTCTGTCCTCCACGATGATATGTGGTGTTGAGTTTTTTTAGGAGGAAATACAATTTAAAGGAAATATTTCCATATTTAGTTTTGCATTTGTTCCTTTTCAACCGAGGTCATTAATGGATCAAGTTATCAATGGTTCCCTTTTACTGTAAGGAGAGAAAGAATTAAAAATAAGTCTTAGGTCTGTCTCTAAATTGATGATTCTGAATTTTCCACTTCATATTTCTTTGACATTTCAGCTGGATTGTTCAATTCCTGTTCAGAACAAGACCCAAACATTTCCACATTTCTAAAAGAGGAATGGAGTCCAGGTTTAGGTCAATCTACCTAGTGAACTGCTTTGAAGTCAGGTAATTTTGCAGTGTTTTTGGGCTACAGCTTCTGTCTATTCCTAATTCCTGAACTAGGAAGCCTGGTTGGGTGTCTATCAGGGGACTGAGCCTGCAAGTTGTAGCTGTCTTCTCTCAAAGTCAAACAGCCAAAAGTAATGAACTACTTTAAGTAATAAAATTACTGATGTGATTAATACAGTGAAATAGAAGCCAAAAATCATTCACCTGAAACTGTGAAATTATATTTATTTACATGGGGTTTACAGTGTGATGATACAGAAAAGGTAATAGAAATCCACTCTGCAGAATAAACATGATCTTATTTTCTTTAGTATTAGAAAAGTTTTCGATCTACAGTTTAATGTAGCTATGAATTAAATAATTGATCTGAATTGCAGGATTAAACCTTCCTCAGGTTCCGCTCTGGAGCAGTGCTTTACAAGACACATGAAACTGGTAATTTTCAGAGGAAGAGTCTAAATACACATAAAAATAAATTGAATTTAAAAAAAAAACACTATTGATTTCAGCACCTCAGGCAAGAATATAGAAGTAACTTCAGTCTTTGTTTTTTCAAGTTGTCGGGACCATCATCTTCTGACTTATAAAACTCTTTCTCATGTTGTAAGTATAGAAGCCAAATATATAATTTTGAGATGTGATGGGTTCACAACAGCTACAAATTATGATGAATATCCTCCACCTTGCTTCATGTATACAGTCCAGCACATTAGCTGGATTTGAGCTAAATATGGAATCATAACCAAATATGCACACTGGAGGGAACTGCTCTCCAAATCTAAATGCAGAATTCATTCCGACCATTTTGGCCTTTGCTTTTATTGAACAAAAACAAACCAGAAAAAGAAACTTCATTTACTTCTTTGTATGAAAAAAATGTATCATTACTTATACTTTGCAGTAACATTTTTGTAGTAAAAATCTGATGGTAAACCCTGTTTCTGTTTCCAGTCAGAAAATATGGTTCCGTTTTATTTGTTTTTTACAGTGGCCTCTCATGCTAGAGTCTCCATGTGATCATGACATTTCCTCCCCAACAAGAGAGAGGCCAGAAATCCAAGCAATCACACAGAGAATTTGTGTGTCTTGGCAGCTGTGATCTGTACATTAATACATGTTCTGCTCACGCCAAGGTCCAATTTGCTGAGATGTATTTAGTTTGCACTGCAGGCCTAAGCCGCACTGGGACCCTTCTAGGAACTCCTAAGTGAATCCTTAATCATGGCATGTCCACTGGAACAAGAAAAAATGGACTGTGCACCTAGAAAATCCAGTTTCCCAGTGCCAGATAGCTAACTTCCCACAGCTCTTTCTGCTCTCCAAAAATCAGCAGTGCCTTTGAACAGCTGACAACATTTTAAATGGCACATCTGGAGAAGCACAGGAAAAAAAAGAAAACACCAGAAAACATCTGTTTTTGTTGTTGAACAAAAATAAACAGTACAAAGCTGAAAGCTGAGCAGAGAAAAACTTTTCTGATACAGTTAACATTTTGTTTATTGCACAACCCTGTTCATATGCACTGATCTCGTGCTGGTGGGTGGATCACTGTGTTGCTGCTATGTGGTGTAAATAGGCTGTCTCTCAGGGAGTCCTGCCTGTTCTCAGGGCTAGATTCTGGAAGAGATAGGAGCAAGATTTGTGGAGGCACTGCATTAGTGAGCATTTCAGCACTGGTTTGATCGCTCTGTGCAATTCATTGTACCTGGGAGATCCTTGCTGAACAGGAGAGCCCTAGGAAAGGCAGACAAAGGAGGGCTCCTATCTGTTATGGGGAAAGATGAAGACCAGAACAGCTCCAGTATGTGGGCATTCGCATTGTATTTTGATGTTTAGAGGAATATTTCCATCTGCTTATCACTTCATCTCATCTGCTCTTTCATAAGCTCCTCTCTTCATCACCTGGAAAGCTTTTAAAGGAAAGGGTGAAAGAGCTGCTTTAATATTGCTCCTGATATCTTAATTGGGGTTTTTAGGATTCCAGGTCAAGTTGCAGTTTCTGGATTGATCCAAAGAGGTGTCCCACAAACTGTGCTCTTTAGGGGCTGATGCTGATCCTGCAATTGATTCTAACTCCAAATAAACAAATAACAATGACCTCAAAGGTGTTATTCTAGACCTTGTGTTTCAGTTCACTGTGAAATTCAACATGTATCAATCATTCACCTCAAGAATACTATGGTGATGTAATAGGTAATGTTACCTGTGCCAGAAATACTTTATGAGAAATCAACTTAATTGTGTTAAAACTTATTTGTTTATAATAAAACTGACTACATTCACTGATCTTGGGTTCTTGTCAGTCCAGGACGAGAATAAGTTATATTTGAACTGGAAGGGAAATCTTAATTCTTTAAAGAGAATTAAGCTGAAAATAAGAGGCCCAATAATTATTGGTACACTATCCCTTGAGCATGCTGGAGTTTTGGGTTCATTTTTTATTCTCTCTGAAGGGATTTGAGCTCATTGTTTACAGGACCCCTAGGAAATTCAGAAAAACAATACACATTGTAAGACACTCTCTGAGGAACAAAGTCCACCAAAAATTCTGCCTTTGGACAGGTTAACAAATGAGTCAAGATATTTTTCTAGAGAAAACTTTATTAAAGTATCATTTATGTTAGGTCACTGAAAGGAATCATAGGGTTGACTTCAGTAATCCAGCTATCACACTGGATTAGAAGCGGTAGAAGGAGCTTTTGGTTTAGTTTCAGAAGATTCTTTGTGCATCTGTCTGCCACTCAAAAACTCTGGCTAAATATTTAAAATTTTGAAAATTCTTCTGATGTTTGTAAACTATTGTGGTTTACTTTTATTTTTCCTTTTTATTTTTCCTCCCCATTTTCCCATTGATTGGTGTTTGAGTTTGATTGTTTCAAAGTACAATAAACTTTTTATTTGAAAGTGATATGGATTTTTGAAAAATTTTTGTAAAGTTTTTTCACCTTCACTTTTTCATTTCAGGAAATTCATCAAACTTGAAACTTCTCCTTGTTTCAAGCCCAATTTTGGTGATGTGACAATTTTTAATGAGAAAAATCCTTTAACACAATAGCTGGTTAAATAAAAGTAGTATCTTCTTTCAGAGACAACATTGCTGACAACACAGGCTGGAAAGATTGATTTGTGCCCAAGGAAAGAGATAAAGCTGTGCTCCTTGGGAAAAATTAAGTCAGCTGAGAAGAGGCTACAGACCACTATACATTAGGGCAATAGAACAACAGACACCCTTCAACATCTTCAGCTACTGCTGTGCACAACAGGTAAGTGACCTGAACAAGAGATACAGAGAGAAATTACAGTGACAAAAAGTTGAGTACTTGAGCCAAAGAGGAAAATTAACTAAAAAACTGGAGAGCTCTCAGGAGAGATAAGAGTACGAAGATCACTGGAATAAAAGAACAGACCAAAACACATGTCACCTGCAAACTCCATCCTGTTCTTACCCTACTTTCATTGTGATGATGAAGAGTTGATTTGATTTAGCTGGGTCTTATCAGCCATTTCTTGCTTTGCGTTGCCATTAGTACTGATGGCACAGGACTGCAGTCAAATAATTGTTTGTTGTTTTTTTTTAACTAATGAGTTTAACATGAGAGGAATTTATCACCAAAGGAAATAAACTATAATCTAAATGTAAGGTTGCTCTTTTGATGACTGTCTTGGTCTTGTTTGGTTTTCAGATAATATTACCATAATGTATGTGCATCTTTGTGCAACGTTATATGTCACATATTTCATGGTTCTACCTACTTTCAACAGGAGTGAAGAGAAGAAGATTTTCTTCCTACCTATTAATTCTGATCAGTGCTGTGGTCAAGAATGAGCCAAGCTTGTATTGATGAGGTGTGGTAACAGAGCACCCTGTTTGCATAGCAGCACAGTAACACTGAGTACTGAGGTCTATTCCTCTGTGAACATACTCTTTGCAATGCCAGTCTTCCCCTATGTTAGACAATTGAGCTATGCATCCATATGGGAGACTGGAAAGATGGATTTTATTGTGAATATAGGATAAGTGTTACTCAAGAAACCAGGGTCTCGTTCCTTTCTCCACCTGCGGCTGATGGAAAGATGGTCGGAGCAAACAAGTTGTGTTATTTCATTCACACAAGTGGCAGCTATTGAAGCAAAGAGTGTGGTAAAAAAGAAGTAACTGAGGTGACACAGAACCTGTCAGAATTATGTGTCTAAGTGATCTCACTGTAATTTTTCTAGAGTAGTTCAGTCCTGGATGGATCACAGCCTCCACAAGCTGCTGATTCAGGAAAGAAGATGGCTGATCTTTTTCTCCAGCAAGGTAAATAAATAGAGGTTTAGAAAGACAAAAAAAGAAAAAAGAGCTCCCTTCTGCTTTCCAGCACTTCTGCAGTGCTCCTGGGGCTATGGGGATGTTAATTCAAATGGCTGAGAAAACATGGTCCAGTTCACTGACAGGTTTTAAAAACAGATCTTTTAAATGCAATGGAAACAAAGGCTGACATGAAAGATTCAAAATAGAAAGGAACAACTTCTTCTTAAATCAATATAAATTGTCCATGTGTCATGGCAGGGAACATGTTTCCTTCTCTTTTTTTCTTCTTTCAGGAACTACGTAACCACAGAGTTCCTGTTTACTGTATTTCTTCAGGATAAGGTTTTCTGCGGTAAGAGACACCTAAGACCATTAGGCACGCACACTACAGATCTAAAGAAAGTCTATTTACCAGAGCTTCCAGGAAAAATATTGACAGGGCAGTAAAAATACTTTCCTTGATTACTCAGACTCATATTTTCAACCTAAAATTACAGGAACTTTTCTCTTTTACTAATTTATTTTTAGCATCTTTATTTTTTACTTTTTATTCTTTTTTTTTCTTACCTTGTAAAGCATGGCAAGTTTCCATTGATTTTGCAAACGAGGGTCAAATTTGCTAAATGCTTCTAATGTGCCTCAATTCTTTCTTCAGTATTTTTGCTGAGTCAGTAGGAAATGATCAATAGGTAAGGGTTAGGGTTAGGGTTAGAAGGTAAATTTACCTTTCTTCAGGAGCTGACAGATGGAGCTGCAGTGCATTTCAAAGAATATGGCCTTTTCTTCAATCTATTTTTGAAAAACATATAAGTAGTGATACCTGTGTAATGAAACTAAGCTGTCTACATATTTATGTAGTGCATATTACTGCAAAATCCGAACACCAAGCAAACACTGATGAATTATCCTGGAAACTCTTTGGGAAGAAAAATATTTCCTTTTTAAGCTATCAAGGTGCACAGATGATTTAAAATGAATGTCAAGCTATTTGCAATTTATGGACATAGGATCCTTTGGTATTAGATAGGAGGGGAACTCCAAACTTCTGGAAGTGCTTTTCAGTGCAAACACATCAAGTTGTCGTCTGACACACATACAGGCATTGAAGGTTGGTATCTCAGGTGTGGTTCTGCCCAAACCAGACATTGTAGGGTTTGAGAACCCTGTACCATGAGAAGGAAAATGGGGATGATTTCTTCAGGCAGCTGGATGGTCTCTGAGCCCTCATATTTGCCTCTCTGGTAAGTCATTTCCCTGCTGTCTTACTCATACAATGGAGAACTTTATGGAAAGCTGAAGGTATACAGTCATCTAAAAGAGATAATAATATCTTCTAGCTTGTGGCAAGTGTCTAAAAAGAAATATACATCACAGGGTAAACTGGAGCAATTTTTTAAGCCAACAAGGAGAAAAACCTATCCCTTTCAAAACAAGCAGGGCCTGTGTCAGTCTTGTCTCTATCTCTTCAGAACTATGTGCAGGTCTTGCAGATGGAGATATCTGGAGCTGGGTCTCCAATTCATGTTCCCAGGAAAACGGCCTACATACTGCTTTGATCAGGTGAAGTTTTAGCATCTCTTTCAGAGTGGAAACTTTCAAGCTTTCACGTACGAAATTCTTAATTCAACCTCCACTTGGAAAGATACAGAGGAAAGAAACCCATTAATTTCAGGTACTCATCTTATTTCTAGAGTTTGTCAGGAACCAGTGTTGCTCCTGCTTGAATTCTCTCTGTAACTCTCCAGTGAAAAAGAGGTATTTGTTTAAACATGTATATACATATGCACACATTACTGTGATTCATGCAGTTTGTTTTGTGGACATCTTTTGTGTGTTTGCCTTTGACTGAGAGGACTGGATTGGACAAGCCAAGCTGTGTTTTTTTGGAAAACATAAGACATTAATTTTCTGTACACTTGTAAGTGTAAACAGATTTAAGAAGAGCAAGAGAATTATCATAACCCGACTAAAAGCTACTAGGTGAAGTGGTTGCTGAAACCTTTTGGATAAATGTCCTGTAGACATTTTGTCTCAAATGCAGAAGAGAGCTACTATAGCAGTAGCTATTTTACATAAAATACTGACCTGTAGAGAAGAATAAACTGAGTGCTTAGAAGAGAAATGTTATTTGAATCATAGTGATTATTAAATGTTTGAGTTTCATATTCTAAAAATGGTGAGCAAGCAGGAAAAGAGCAACAAACAAAAGGATACAGAAGATGCAGGAGAGATGGCAATAACTTCAAATGGTTGTTCAAAAAGATACTTCAGAGTATACTGATGCAAAGGAAAAGAGGGAAGTCTAGAAAGAAACTACTAGGGAAAACTTTTTGATGATCTGAAAGTCTCAAAAGCAGAAGTCAGGTGTGTAATTTATGCCCAGATTAAAGGTTGGTCTACTAGGAATAAAACACAGAAAGTGAGATAGAAAGGGTCTTCATAAAGAAATTGAAAAGTCAACAGAAAATACTCAAAAAGTCAAAAGACAGAAATATAGTTCCACTACAAAACGGGAAAAGAGAGCCAGCAATAAATAAAGACGACAGGACTAAGCTAGACCATCCATTTCTGTCTGCAGTCTTCCCTCAGAAAGAGTAAATTTAGGCACATGAAACAATTCATTTTGAGAAGGGTTGCACAGTCAACTGAGAGATGTCTCACTTAATTTTGAAGATGTTTCACTCTACAAGCTCCCATGACCTTTTTGTGGCATCATGATAACATTAATACTGGTTTCAGGTAGGAGGGAATTCAATTATGTCTTCCTAGACATGTAATTTCTGTATGGGGTAGGAAGAAATGATCATAGATAGTCACAGAGTTCGTGGAGTATCTTGGATTTAGGGCAAACACAGACATGTGCTGCCAGGAAAGTCAGTCACAGGCTGAGCTGTGGATGAATACAATTAGATACAAGGTCTCATCTCAGAAAAATGTTAACAGAAGGTGGCTATAATGGAAAACAAATGGTATCCCTGAAAGAAAAATAACTCTTCCTGAAGCCTGATGGGAGTTTTGAGTTCATACACAGGCATGCTTCACTGATCCGGAGTTCATTTGATACCTTTATATCCAGAAATTCTGGGTCTTTTCTTGCACATCTGGTAAAGAAGGAAGAATCAAATATTTTATTCTTCCCGGTTCAGTTGAGAAAATGTCATCAAAAATAAAGAGCACAGCACCTCAGTTCTTGAAACATGAAATTTTCCATGGTATCAATCCCATCCTGATCCTGATTGTCCAATAATTTCTCATAGAAGCTGGAAAAAATAACCATAAGAAAATGTTTCTACAATGAGCAGTGTGTTTCCCACCTAACAGAAATCTAGTGAGATGACATATGTCATCTCACTAGATTTATATGAACCCAGTAGCGTTCATACATTTTCAGCTAATGGGCTGGATTAGGTCTGAAAAGATAATACTGTACCTTCAAGATCTCTGTTCTTGCAAAATCTTTCCAGACCAGTCTTGCCACTGGGCTGAAAAACACCCTAAAGATACTCGAGCAAATAGGTTTTACTGTCTAGTGCAGACTGTAATTTAACTGCTATTTAAAACCAAATAGACTTGAGTTCTTACCAGAATTTATGATAGGTATCAAAGACTGTCCAGACAAGAAGGTCAGATTTTAGCATGTTAAAGAAAAAGTGGCTTTATGCAAACCTGGTGCATTTATTTTTTTCTTAGACCTTCAGCTATATTCTAATCCAGATAGTCAGAGAGCATAGCCTTTCACTCCTTACAGCATCAGCCATATTAAAGCACTTTAGAAAGGAGTGCTATATTTCGTTTCCATTAGAGTATGTGTCCCTATTCTTGCTATGACTATCAAAGAGTATAAAGGATATAGAGATCAAGAGGTAGAGATGTATATCTAACATTTAAATAGATACAGACAAGTAATAGAGGCAAAATACATTTCTTTTAATCTGAAAATGCCATTCAAGTTTTTTACTGGGTTAAAATTATGTCATGTTCATATGAGGTATTCTGGCCATCCAATCTGGCTAAACAAGTGGGATCATAAGAAAGTGAGGCAACCATATTTTCTTAGTGGCTAAAAGTCACCCCCTGCAAGTACAATTCTAGCAGAACCCTTGTTATTTAAAGAAAAGACAGCACAAGTGCCTTGAATACATTTTCATCAAATGCTCATTTTGGAGATGGCATAAAATAGTTAAAGGGGAAATTCTGTCCCAGCTGAAGAATCCTCTTGGATCCCACTTCTTGATCCAAACAGGAATAAAATTTACTGCTAAGACACTTCCCCCGGCAAGATAGAAAGAAAAATTCTGAAATGGTGATGAGAGCAAAACCTGAGATCTTGAATTCCTGTAACAGTGAAAGTCTCTAACTTTACCTACAAGAATTAGTTATGAGATAAACGTTCACTTTTCTCCATTAAAAGATGCTTACTAAATGCAATTCATATTTACCAAAATGCTAAATAATATCCTGCACTATTACGCTTTTATACAGCAGAAGTCACTAAGGGATCTGAAGCACCCCATAAATCACTGCTTCCTATCTTTTTTGAATCTGGAATTTCTCATCACAGTATCATGACCAAAATGGACAATAATTCATTTTAAATAAATGATGTGTTTCAGATACTTATCTCACTGCTTGTCAGAATAAAAATGAAGGTTTTGGAAAACAATCTTTCCTAGGTTTCCCACCAGGCTTTCTCCTAGTTCAGAAGAGTCAGGGAAGAGAAAGCCTTAAAATCATGGCATTTTTATGTATAGGAAAGTGATCTGAGATCAGTGTTTGAGGTATTAATGGTTTTTTGTTGAGTCCCAAAGCTAAATCACCTCGTCTTTTAAGCATAGAGCACATATATGGAAAAGGTCTGAAATTTGTAAAATCTGACCAAATTTTGTATGATGAAATATTGAAGTTGTATTTTTTTAAATTACTTTATAGGCAGTCTAAGCACATGGCAATATGATCTAAAATGCAGGTTTCAGTGGCATCATCTGGGGATGGCTGTATTACAAGTGGTGAAGATGTGAGAGAATTACATACATCATCCCAAATGAGAGCCAATAAATCTCTTTTGGCTTCTCTGTCTCTCATCATGCATTCATGTCGCATAGCTGGCTGAACATATTGAAGTAAATTTTTTAAGTCAATGCAGATCTTTTTCTTTTTGGATCAGTTTTGAGCAGAATTTGATTTTGATTATTTTTTTTTTAAATTATACATTCATCTAAAATAGATGACCCAAAGGATTCTTCACTAGAGTTTTGCCACTACTACTGACTTGAATATACATGTACTGAAACAAAGAGCCTGTGTAGGATAGCGCATGATTGTGTATTTTATGAGCCAGATGTATATAGGGAGTTCCAGGAGGGAGAGGAGAAGAGAGACAAAGCAGAGCAAGCTGGATTGTTAAGGGCATTTCTTACCTTTTGAACATCTGATTTCGAAATTTAAGAATTTTTCTTTCTTTCTGCTATATAAAATAATACCATACTTTCATTCATATGGTTTATGGCATATGTGCATATAAAAATGATAAATCCTTCTGTTTCAGCAGAAGTGCATGATATATGCATGTGTAAGTAACACTAGAAGTACTTCCCCCAGAGAGCCCTTTTTATCCACTGACTCCACTGCCTCTGGCTTCTCCCTGGTTTTCCTCCTTGTTTTGTGGGTTATCTGAAGATTTATTTTCAAAAGTGAACTCATATGGTGAATGTAAATGGAGCATTATATCTGCACTGAAGGGCATATACTGCTCTTGATAACATTGTGTATCATGATACAATGTTCTTAGCTAAAGTATTGCTTCACTTCAGCCTACAAAAGAACTGAAATATAAACAAAACTAAAGAATGTAGTGAAGAATAGTTCTGATGAAAACATTTTTGTGGGCTGTTAAAGCAATAACTCTAAATATCAGTAGGATTTTTTCTGCAGTAGTATACTGAATACTTTTTATCCTGAAAATATTTGTCTTAATAAAAAGTATCTTATTGTGTACTGGTAGTTCATGAAAGGTTCAGTTTCATGAGCCTAAGGATGGTACTATCACACTAATAGACATATATGACCGATTCCATGAGAGCAGGTACTCCTGGAAACTGTGCTAGGGCACATGGATAGTAAGGGGGTGCTTGGTGACAGACAAAGTGGCTTCACTAAGTGCAAATTGTGCCTGAAAATTTTGGTGGTCTTCTATGATGGGTTTACAGCTTTGGTGAATAAGGAAAGAGAGACTGACATCATCCACTTGGACTTATGCAAAGCATTTAACACTGCCCCACACAACATCCTCATCTCTAAACTGGAGAAATATGGATTTGATGGATGGAATTGGATGGATGGTCACAATCAAAGAGTTGGGGTCAACGGCTTGATGTCCAAATGGAGACCAGTGATAAGCGGTGTTCCTCAGGGTCGATATTGGGATGAGTGCTGTTTAATAACTTTGTTAGTGACATGGACATTGGGATTGAGTGTGCCCTCAGCAAGTTTGCCAGTGGGACCTGGACAGGCGTGAGAGGTGCAAACCTCATGAAGTTCAACAAAGCTGGTGCAAGGTCCTGCATATGGGTCTGAGCAATCCCAAGCACCAACAGGCTGGTTGGAAAGTGGGTTGCCCTGAGGAGAAGGACCTGGGCTGTTGATTGACAAGAAGCTCACCACTACCTGGCAGTGTGTGGATGAAGCTCAGAAACTATGTGCTGGGCTGCCTCAAAAGGAGCATGGCCAGCAGGTCAAGGGAGATGATTCTGCCCCTCTGCTCTCTGCATCCAGATCTTGGGCTCCAACATACGAAGCACAGGTATCACCACTTCTGCAGTGAGTCCAGAGGAGGGCAGTTCTGTGCCCTCAACATAAAAAGGACATGGAACTATTAGAACAAGTCCAGAGGAGGCCACAAGGATGATCAGGGGACTGGAGCACCTCCCATATGAAGACAGGCTGAGAAAGTTGGGGCTGTTCAGCCTGGAGAAGAGAAGGCTGCGTGGAGACCTCATAGCAGCCTTCCAGTATTTGAAGGGGGCCTGCAGGGATGCTGGTGAGGGACTATTCATTAGGGACTGTAGTGATAGGACAAGGGATAAAGGGTTGAAAATTAAACAGTAGAGGTTTAGATTGGATATAAAGAAGAAATTCTTTCCTGTGAGGATGATGAGGTGCTGGAATGGGTTGCCCAGGGAGGTTGTGAATGCTCCATCCCTGACAGTGTTCAAGGCCAGGTTGGGTGAAGCCTTGGGTGATATGGTTTAGTGTGAGGTGTCCCTGCCCATGGCAGGGGGGTTGGAACTAGATGATCTTGAGGTCCTTTCCAATCCTAGCTATTCTATGGTTCTATGATTCTATGATTCTATGAAAATGATCAGAGGGCTGGGCCACCTCTCCTATGAAGAGAGGCTGAGAACATTGAGCATTCAATTTGTTCTCCAGGCTTGTTCAGCCTGGAGAAGAGAAAGCTCAGGGGAGAACTTATAACAGTCTTACAATACCTAACACGGCCCTACAAGAAATCTGGAGAGGGACATTTTAAAAGGGCATGTAGTGATAGGACAAGGGGGAATGGCTTTAAACCAAAAAAGGGTAGATTTAGCTATAAGGGAGAAATTATTTACTATGGAGGTGGTGAAGCACATTATTTTGCAGAAATGTCATAATATTTAGTGAAGGATTTCTTTCAGAGTGGCTCACACTTAATGGGAATGTTAAGAATATGTTGTGCTGAACTGAAATGTTCTGTGTGTTGTGGTTTAAACCTGTCCAGTAACTCAGCACCATGCACGTGCTTGCTCATCCCCCTTTTCCCCTCCTCTCTCGGTGGGATGGGGAGGAGAGTTGAAAGAATGCAAACCATATGGGTTGAGATAAGAACAGCCCAATGACAAAAGTACAATATACTGCTACTTCTAATAATAATAACCAGACAGAGTAATCCTTGTTAATGCTTCCTCACACTACAGAAGCGATATGTTGCATACCCCCCATCCTGTCAAATAAAACCACCAAGAAAACCCACATAGCCCCAGAAAAAGCACAAACAAGCAAACAAAGAAACAAAACAGGCCACTGAACTCAAGACTTTCAAAAACTCTGATAATTTTACGATTTCTATTAATGCTCTTGAATTCATGTAGAAATAATTTTTCTTTGGAAGAATTAAATTTTTAATACAATGTGATGTTATTATAACTATTCTTAGCAGTTTTCTGACTTCCTGAGTCAGTGTATAGATATTGCCCTGCAGGATGATAGCTGTTTTCAAATAAACTGCTTGGTTTTGCTTCCCATTCATTGAGAATTAAGTGCCTCTGCTCATATGGGGCTTTTTAGTGTTGGGTTTTATTTTGTGGGGTGTGTGTCACGCAACACAGTGCTTCTGTGCAAAAATAAAGGCTGGAATTATATAATATGTTCTCAAATGCTATTTTAATGGAAAACAAAGAATTAGAATAATATTTTTAATAGAATTGGGTGACCAACACTTGAACATTGGAACACTGCTTTGAAAGCCTCAAGAGGCTATGCTGAACAATAAAAAATTATTAGTAAATGAAAAAGCGTAGATAAAGAACTGAAGGATCCTTGTGAAGTCCTATGAGCATGAAATGACAAGTGAAAAAAGTACTGTGCATAAATCCACAAAGTTTTTTTCTGGTCCATTTTCTGAAGATCAAGGCTTGGATTGAGCTTATGTATGAGAATTCCAAATCAGGAGATTTCAAGTCCTAAAGTATATATTTTTTTTCTTTTATTGACACTAATTCTATAGTAGTGTCATTTATTATTGAAAGCGCATTAGAGTAAAACAAGCTACAGGAGTGGGATCTTCATTGAGAGAAATTAAAAACTTCTTTAAATCACTTACGAAAATGCAAAGTATAGGTATCAGTGCATTTAATTTTAGAGGTGAATAATGAGAAATACTGGGTCCTCCCAGAATAATGGCACTTAGTCTTGCAAAATAAATTAAGTCAAACTAGATAAAATTACAAATCACTTTATTGTATTAGGATTCCCTTTAGCATTTAGATTAATAATTTAAACAGCTGTAACACTTTTTGCTTCCTCTAGAGATCAAGAAGAAAATTTGGGAGTCACAGCTAAGAACCCTTATAGCTGTCAGATTCCTCATTTCCTGCTTTTGTACTACCTTTCCATGGGAGGCAAAACAGAAGAGGGGGTGTAAGGGTTTCACAAGTCTGTTTTTAGTTTGCTTAGGCTTTTAAACAGTGATTTAAAGATATTCTGGTTCATGGTCCTGATCCAAAGCCTGCTGAGCACAGTGGGAGAATTCCCAGTGACCTCAGTGGGCTTTGAATTTGATTCTGTGTACAAAATTTCTGAAACCAAATCGTAAAGTTTGGCCTTTCCGAACCGCACGTCTGCCATGTGCTCTGTGCACCTTTCACATAAAACACCAGATACGCAGCATACATCTGCACTGCAGACCAAGAGAAAGACTATGCCAGGGAAAGAGAAGCATGAATAATTGATACACTTTCTTCCAGCTTGGAGACTGGAGTTGGCTTTTTGATTAGCAGCTTTTCCAGGTAGCTTTCCTTACTGGAGTGATGCTAACATTCATAATGCTCCTAAGGCTTGTTTGAAGGAGGTGGAGCATAGACATTTGAAGGCAGAATTCCACTCTTGATGCCTAAACAGCTAAACTGTGTTTTTTCTGAGCAGTCATTAAAAAACCCAATTGTTCCCAAGACCTGAGAAGAACTGACTGCTACCCACTTCCATTAGCCTTACCATGCCTTAGCGGATCAGAAGCCTTGTAGAAGATTACTTTTTAAGAAGATTCATAGAAAATAAAATTTTATCAGTCCAGAAAAAGGTAATTGGACCGATGCAGGACTAGCAAGGCTCTAGTACAGTGTGCCCAGCTTAGCAAGAGAAAGCAATGGGGCTTCCACACATTTGGTCTTGTCCTGTTCGCTTTTCTTCCCAATAAGCTTGTGTTTTAGTGAGCAACAGACTTCCCAGGGAGGGCAGAGGGGGGAAGTTGCAGACTGAAGGGCACCAGATAAAGGTTTATTGGAGCCATGTAGGAAAACCTTGTTGTTTTTTCAGTTTTCTGAATAGGCTGAAACTCTAAAGTGCAGTGTAGGAAAAAATCTGATTATCAGATGTAATATTCACACAAGATTTTTGCAGTTCAGTCTGATCTTTGGGTGTATACAGGGTTTCAGTGTTCCTTAATAAATTACCTCTTCTTGTACCAATTAACCCCCTTCTGTGAGGGTTCAGTGTTTACTTGGGGCTGTGCCAGTGCTAACAGCTATGGTTTAAAATTCTTTTTAATGGCTTGCAATTACTACTGGAAGCAAAGGCTACATAAAGTATTAACAGTTAAGCATCTTTTACACTCCTTTGAACATTAGATTGTGTGTATAATATAAGCAACTTTTCATTCTTACAAACCTGTTATTTGCCTAGAATTCCGCTGGACCCATGAAAATGCTGCAGTTAAGTGGTTTCCGTTGATTTATTAACTTACCTCAAAGTCTGATGGAAGTCACTCCATGCAAAATATTAAATACCTTTTGTCATTTAAATTGTTGCATAGTAATGCCAGAAGAATAAGGTTTTCCACATTTTAAGGAGGTAAAGTACCTTTGATAATAACTTCTGCATCATATTTGATTTTTTACCCTGTTGTGCTACCACTCTGAGAAAATCTGCCAGAGAACAGCTACTGTATTTACAGAATCAATGCCATGACTGTTGATTAGATATGAAAAAGTTATAAGAAAATCTTATAAGAGATTAAGGTTACAGATCCAACTGCAACTTTGGATCTAAAATTCACAGTAGGTTCCCATCTTAAGAACAAAATCAATGACAGCTGGGGACATATAGGTATTCCACCTATCCCAGATTTGTATTTCTGTTGAGCATGGATGTCCCTGTAGACAAGCAATGGTTTGCCTGGGTTTCCGGTTGAAGAGCAGATCCGAGCATCCCCACCTTGCTCTGCCATTGGCCTCATGAGATGTTCTACATTTTAAGTGAAAACAGACTTCATAATTTCAGGTTCTACTGGCCACTAAATCAAGTGATTGAAAACTTTTGAAAACCTTAGAACTGAATCTGTACAAACCCTCAAATGTTTTCAGCTTACATGAAAATATCTGCAATCTACAAAATTCTCAATAAATCTCAAGCAATATGGATTTCTCATAGTTTTCTTTCCATGTCCAGCTTCTGTCCAGCAACATTTGAAATGAATCTTTCTCACACATTTTGGCACACCTACTTTTACCCCTGGAGGGATTTGGCAATGTGCAATACCAGAATTTGAAAGAATAAGGACATAACTACATGCTCCTGACCCCTGAAAGACTTTTCACTAGTGATTTCTTTTCTAGTCTTCTTCTAAATGGTAGTGTCTTCAGTTTTCTGGAAGAGCTTAACGAGGATACTCCATGCTGGTTCCCTTGTTTTACTTTTTTCTATGTTTTTTCTTTTCCTTCCCCCTCCCAAAAACACGTTGTCCTTCTCTATTCCGTTTTCTTACTTCCTTCCATTAATTTATATAATTTTAAATCATCTGGAACAATCTCTTCTTTTCACAAGCAGCCCTCACATTTAGAGATGTGAATAATTTAAATGAAGAAGACATATAAAAGCAAAGAACAGAGTAGCATAGGTGAATTAGAATCTCTGAATACTCTGATTCTGAGTGAGTCTGAAATATCTGCTGGGTATATCTGTAGCTTAATGTGGGAGAAACATTACTACATTGAGCTTGCAGATACTCCTGGCACTAAAGCAAGAAATTGAAATAAAACAGCAGTGGGATCTGCTGATCTGAGTATTGTAGGAAAGATACAACTGGGTCTTTCCTTCAGCAGCTTCAGGAACCTTTTAAGCTCAATCACTGTTTTCAGATTTTAAGAACAAAGTGCTCAGATTTTGAAAAACAAACGTTAAAATATAAAAGCATTATTTTTCTACAACTATTTCTATAGAACAGAATAGGTTCTCTTTTAAAGCAAATCTTTTTAAGAAAGGAACATGAAAGACAAAACATCCAAGCTAAGCAATATTTTTGCCTGTAGAAGTCTAGCTTTCTACAATTAATATTTTTCAAAGTATCATGAGCACCATTATAAGGTTAGAACACAAAAGCAGTTGAATCTATTAATTTTTGAGTGCACATCTATTCATCTTAAGAATGCCAGCAGCATAAGCACCTTCTTAACATTAGTAATGGTATAAGCATGTGATTAATCATGGGCCTAGGTTCTTTGCAGAGCTGTCTAAATGAGGCCTTGTGATACATTTTGTTATAGTTAAGTTAGATTTCTAACTCCTTTTCACCTTAGAAAACATTTTACTGTATTGTTATCAGTGACTTCACACACAGCTGTAGGGGCTGATGAACAGTGACCACATCATTTCACAATCGTCTTCATGGGTGAAACCACCATTGCTGGAAGCTTGTTTTGGAAGAACCTGTTTTTCTTCTCTTTCTCAGGAGCTGAGCCCTCAGTACTGTTACTTCTTCAGCTATAGGTTAAAATAACACTCTGGGATGCCCAGAGACAGCAGGAGTCTGTTGTCTGGAGCTGAAGTAGTGCTCTCTGTCACCTCTACCAGAACTATCACCTCTTTGAGGCTGCTGTCACAGGTTCATCTGTCTATCATGACCCTGTACTTTGAGGTGCTTTAGCGCCTACGTTTCACCCTGCACATGAAGAGTCTGCCTCTTCAGTCCATATTTAACTCCCAAAAAGGAAAACTGGAAAACTTATGTGGAGTGTACACTGACCTAAACCTTTCCAAGAGGATAACCTAAGCATACTGGTTTTTAAATATGATCTTTCTCTCAAGTTTAAGCCTCTCAAGGGATGCTGCTTTGTTTACTTGAGATTCAAGGCTGAGTATAGCCATTCTTTTGAAACCCTCAGCAGCCACACAGCTTTCTTTTTCTGGGGGTACCACGTCATCTTGCCTGGGAGCAAGAGGCGCACAGTCTGTTCTGCCTCTCTATGAGAGTCCATCATACTGCTCTGCACAGGCACAGCTCCCTGTGGTGCTCTGTGCACTGAAATGCTGGTTCAAGGAACCAGAAAGAGTCAAGATTAAAAACAAACAAACAAAAATGTCACAGAAAAGTAGGTCTGGACTTGGTACATCTCCAGATAAAATTATTATACAATTAAGAAAAGCCTCAGCCCTGTACACATGCTTAATTTTATACACTAAGCCTATTCACCATGTAAAGCTGAACAAATGCACAAGTGTTGTCAGAGCTGAGGTCTGTCACACTAGTAGTAGATATGCATGCTGTTTCCATAAGCCACAGCAGCAAATGCATAATTTAATAAAAAAGACTTTTGTTCGTGTCTATTAAAAGAAACCTATAAATCCTCCAAATAGTACATTTAGGATTTGATCCAAAAGTTACTTAAGCCGATGGAAAAGCTGTTATTGATTTAATAGGTATTTATTATATTTGGCTATTCCTCTAGCCGTCACTCTTTCCCTCTGTCATCTCAGCTGAGTTCCAGCCTCATCTCCTGTATCTTACCACTATGTGGACAGCATATGTTGTTTAAATGAGAGACTTGTTCATTAGTTTGTGTTTGAACCATGCCAAGCACGTCCTGATCCTATCTGAATGCTAAGATGATGGTAATAGATGACATAATTACAGTAATAACAAAATACTGTGTTCAGCCATGTTAGACACTCTTTTATTCTGCAGTCAACAAAGGATCTAACATATTCATGATAGGGAAACATATATCTAAGCAACAGTGCTGGTTGTGAACGTACTCTGCCTATTTCATTGTAACCTGGTTTGCTCTTGAGAGCAACTGCAAGTGCTAAAATTATTTGTTTTGTGTTAATTCATTATTTCTTTACTGCTGGAAAGAGCTGTTTGAGTAAACCACTTTTCTGAATGCTGCTTCTGTATTCATGAGACCATGGAAGTGCAAACAGGGGGCAGTAAAAATTTGACAAGGAAAGATAAAAGCTCATCTTTTATTTTCCAGACTTTAGCCCTGCTTTTATAAACCTAAATCAAAGCTCACAAAAAAGCTTATAAAACTTTTGTTAATGTTTGCTGCTCCTTCCCCTGTGCGATGGTTGAGACTTACAAAGGAAGCAATTTGACAGATGCTTTTATTTTTCAGTCACACGAGGTATGAACTTCAGATGACAAGAAAGTTTAGGTTTGCTTGAGCAGGCCTTTGCTGGATTTTAAGCAATGGCATATATTTAAGCCCCTTTAAAATTTACATATTTTCTTAAGCGTATTTACAAAGTGGATCTGACTAATCTTTCCTGGAGCTATCAGCTCTAAATCCACATCAGTGAGTAGCTTCTAGGCTGTGCTTGCGTCTTGCTTTTCAGTGACTGTTCCATGGTGCTCTGGAGCAGCACTCCAAAATAACATGCTTGTTGACCAGGGAATTTCCTAGCCTGTTTATCCAAATAAGAAACTCTAAGGACAGAACGTTGTCTTAAGTAAGCTTTTCTCTGAAGATTTGGTGCCAAATGGGACTTCACTGTGTCATTGCCTGAAAGGAGCAGTGCCTGTCCTTTTGAAGCCAAAGCACTGTCATGCTTTGCTGTTAAAATAACAGCCAGGGGCTACAGTGTTCTGGAGAATGCAGGAGACCTGGGCTCAGTTCCCTTTTTTTGTCTGAAGTTGCTGCAGTTGGCATCTATCACTGCCTTGGGGCTACTGCGCTTCTCCTCCTGCTAGAGCTGAGAGAAGGAGCCACTTCTGTAGCCACCTTGATAGGGTACTCAGTGGCACAGAGTCCTGCCTCATAGCTTGATCTGTATCTAGTAGCCAGTGGATAAAACTTCCCCAAACCCCTTTTGGGAGCTGTGATTTCTCTCCTGTCCCAGGGAGCACCATTACTGGTAGCTTAATGCCTGCCTCTTTGGACTGATGTCTGAAGAATGTCGCAAAAATAATGTGTTAATGAAACCTAAGTATCTCTGCAGAGAAGTGGCAACTGAGCAGGGTTTTTTAGGATCAGAGTTTTGGCTTGCCATCTAACAGGAGCTTTAGCCACTTCTCTTTCAGTTCTGCTCAATTGGATCTTTCAGCTCCCATTAAAGTAATGATGAACTGAAGATAAGCAATCTCATAGAGGATTGAAACTTATAAGGCTCAGGAATGTCACAAGAAGATAGCAAATTGTAATGTAAAGTAATGGATTAAAGTAGTGAAAGGAGAGAGGGGGAAAGAAAAAGAAAGCATCAGTGCTTCTCCCTCATAGTGATTTTGGCAGGCTGGGCTTACTTGGTGATGTAAAACAGACTTTTTTTTTTCTTTCTGAAATAAATTTGCTGAAAAGTCTGTCATAATCTGCAAAACAGTTCTAAAGTATAAAGGAGGTACTTCCAGAATAACTGGTGGGAAAAAAGGTGATGTTGGTATTTTAATGTGCATTTTCTCTTCATTCTGAGAATAGCTGCCATGTGCCATTACTTTCTGAGAGCACAGAACATTTTTTATCATTCAATCACTGCTTTTCTCACAGCCAGAATGAAAGAGAAATAACACATACACACACTCACACGTGCACATGCATGCAAAGTCTTTCTCTCTCTGGTAGTTCCTTAGGGAGTTCCATCATACCTGAGTTTATGAGCCTTGGATCATCTATGGCCAGTGGATTTAGTAATAAACAGAGTGGAAATGTTCTTCCTGAGAGTTCAAAGTAAATTTTGACCAGCCCCTGCCAGACATTGCTTCCATTACATTTTACTGTAATGACTTCCTTTGAGTGGAAAGAATAGAGAAAGGAAGGCACCTTGCACATCTTTAAAATGTGTCTTGAAATATGAAAAGCTCTGTAAAGAAGGGCATTTGGATGGTTTTATATTGCAGCTTTTTGGGCTCTTTTGCCATGCTGGAAACAGGGTGCCTGGGAAGCATATGCAGCATGGTGAGGTGTGAGCCTGAGGGCTGCATAAAGGAGCTATAACTGTATTTAAAGCAATGATTGTACCTCTGTATTGTCTATCATAGCCTTTGACCACTGGAAATCTGGCTCAGTTGCGCAAAGACTGAAGACCCACCTTATCACCTAATAAAGTGCTGTAAATCCCACTGGACATAGCACACCTATATGTACAAGAAGCAAGGACAGCCGACACTGTTAGCTGAATCTACTTCATCTTCTAATGTTATTCAGAGCTACTAAGAACTCCCCCAACTCCTGGATGTGAACAGGTTTAAATGTCTTCAATTTTAAATCTTGGAAATTAATTATAGACTTTATTTTTGTGGCCTGTGTGGTGATATCACAGCACTTGGAGGAGCAAACATTTTAAAACACTGGTTGGACCCAAAGGAGCAGCTTGATTATTTTTATCCAAGGTATAAAAATACCAGACATGTATTTTTATCTCCCTTTGACGGAATCTGTGGACCAGAGGTAGGTTATAATCCTTTCAAAGAGTCCTCAGAAGTGAGAATTATAGGCACTTCAGAGAATTACCTATATCCCTCTAATAAATTCTCATGAGGTTTGTCTGAAGATGGTGGTAGTTCAGAGAAGGCCATAAAGATGCCTGGGGGACATCATTCTAACACTTTTGCTCCTGTGACAACTGAGGGAATAGTGGGGAGCATGGCAGAAATGGCACATATTAGGTAATGTCCCCCATCAGACCACAGATGTGTGAACTAGCTTAAGACTTTCATTGGGATTTTTATTAGACTGTGATACAGTCCCAGCCTCTTTGCAGTTTCCAGTGCTGCCAGTTGGTCACAAGTTATAACAAATTAAAAATACCTAATGCTC
Source organism: Melopsittacus undulatus (assembly GCF_012275295.1). Taxonomy (NCBI): domain Eukaryota; kingdom Metazoa; phylum Chordata; class Aves; order Psittaciformes; family Psittaculidae; genus Melopsittacus; species Melopsittacus undulatus. Next base: position 105,091,733 of record NC_047529.1, on the reverse strand, counting down.
AAGCTATTCTGCACTTAGGGGTGGAGTGGGGAGTCCCAAACAGATAATATTTTGGGTGGTTATGCAGCCAGGTTCCTCTTGTGCCTTGTGATTGTTCTTTTGGGAGCCATGGCTGTTTCAGTGCTTTGGAACAGCAACCGAGGTTTAACCTAAGGAGCAGTGGTTAGATCGTTTGATTGGGTTTCTTTGGTTTTTGTTTTTTGGCATTTTTTTAGTGCCACTGCCCTATTTAAGTCAATGTAATTGACATCTTTGGTACACAAAGTTTTCTTTAATCTAATATACATGAAAAGTTAAAACTTTATTATTAAAAGTTGTTTCATTCATGTATCTTGTCTCTGCCTAAGTGAAGCAGCCCTAACATGAGTTGATGTGTCTCTATGAGTGACTTCATCGTCAACCAGAGATCTGAGCTGCAACAGTGGGTGTTTAAGGGGAACGGGTGAATGAGGGAGATCACAAATGTGGTCATGAGACATCAGGAAAAGGCAAGCCTCTCTTAATATAGGAACTAAAGGAACCCAAAAAGCTCAGATTCTAAGATGGCAGGTTGTAAAATAAGCAACAAACTACAGTTATTTTTTCATTCTGCATGTGGCTCTATTAAAGAGCAAACCACTTTGTAATAGAATGCTGTAGCTACCAAAGTTTTGCATAAAATCAAAAATCATTAGACAAATTCTTGAGAGAAAAGGTCATTGAAGGCATTGAAAACCACCAGCATATTTCCTCTGGCTTAAAAATTCACAAACCCCAGGCTGATGGAAGCTATCAGGATATACTGGAGAAGCCCCATGGTATCTTCATGTAACCACAAGCTTCTGCAGGAAACAGGACAGCAGAGTAGACAGACAGCTGCGCTGACCCATTATTATGTCACTGTCTTCTAGGTATTAACAACTGAGCTGAGCACAACCCAATCTGAAAGTCCTTGGATGGTTATGACTTCATGTGCAACTATTAAAGCACTGCTAAAGAATTTCAGAAAATCTTCTGGAGTCTCCAGATGTTCTTAAAATTGGATAATTCTGTGTAGTTTATTTCAGACAGATAAATACGTCTTATTTCTGCATGCAAACTCTAAAATAGGCATAGAAGGACAGCTAGAGAGCATCACAGAAGACAGGAAAAGATTGTGATGAGAGGAAAGAAGGTAGAAATACTTGCATAGATCATCAACAGAGCTGGATTCTTTGGTTTCTTTGGTTTCTTTCCCATGGCCAAGGAGAATTAATTGCTCCAAGTACCCATCCCTTTTCAACCCTGTCACTGACCATAGCAGCAGGAAAAGAATGTATCCCCTAGGCCCATTTTTGCATTTACTTTAAGCTTTTCATTGTAAAAGCAATGCAAACTGGCTTTGGTATAAGTGAGAATTCAGTGTGGCACGTATCTCTACAAAATCACAGGGGACCACAGTGAAATCTGGTATCTTACTACATACATTTGTTGAATCGTCTCCCCTTAGAACCAGATTATCTTTTTAAACAGATTCTGTAAATGAGCTTTAATATTTTATATCCACTTGAAGCTTTTCAGCCCAAAGCACTTAACAGGCTTAAAGACCTGAAGTGGGAACTAGCTTTTGTTCTGTGCATGGACAGCACCTGGCACAATGGGAGTCAGTCCGAGTCAGGATCTTATGTGTTCCTACAATAGCAATAATTGTAGGAATAATATGAACCACTAATAATATGAACAGTAGAATGGAAATACTGACAATTCTGGATCAGAAAATGTTAGACAAAGAATGAATGAGGCAAACTTACATTTTTAAATAAGGAGTTACAGAAAGCAACCAAAATCCAAGCTGAGAAGTCATCGTAAATTCTGACGTCTGATCTAAAAGACACATCCCACTAACAAAAGCATCAAAGCCTATTCGTGAATAAGCCTATTCTGTGAAAAACAGGAAGTATTTCTAAATAAAATGAATAAGACAAATGTGAGGATTTGACTAGTAAGTCATGATATAGGTTTACATATCTATTTATGTCATATAGCTGTGCATTTATAGACTTAAGAGTATAGGACTTGAAGGATTGCTGACCCCATTTAAAAACAAAAACAACAACAAATATGCTGCATAAATATATAGTAGTTACTTTTACTGTTTAGAAGGTAAGGGCAGTTTCTTATTGATAACCTGACTAAATGTTTGAACTAATGTTTTGACCAAATTCCCAAATAATTATTCTGAGCTTCTCAATAGAAAATTTAAACCTCTGTTCTTCTATTAGCAAGCCTAGTGAGCAGAGTGTACAAGTGAGGTGGTTTACATGCAGATTTTATAATTTCTAATTGGACCACATCTGCAGTTTGGCCCACACTGAGTGGTGGTGTATGATCTATTCTCTTCAGTGGCTGGGCAGGTAAGCTGAAGAACACAACAAATATAGGCACTATTTAGGGAGGCAAGAGGCCACTGGATGTCATTATTTCTCTTTCCCTGAAGCCAAAGCAAGTCTTCCCTAGAGGTGGAAAATATGGCTATTGCAGAAGGTAGTCGAAAATGATTTTGAATATCCTTGGTAGTTTAGAGTGCTTCTTAATTTAAAATAGCCTTCCAAAGTCAGTCTTCTTCATGAGTCAGTGGAAACATACACATCCCTTTGCAAACGCAAGCAAAAACCTTGAACAGCCTAGTTTTGGTATAAATTGGTCAGTCTTCAAATGGCTCAGCTCATTGGACAAACCTCTCAACCCTCCAGGCTGCTCAGACACAGTGTGCTCTCTGAGACTTCCCTCCCCAGTGACCTCAGGGCAGCCAGTTTTGTGGCTACAGCTAGACATAAACTTAGTCATAAATGTCTCTGAGAGTTTGAAATCTTGTCATTAAGATTATGGAGTCCATTCCTGCAGCCACCGGAGGTCCTGTTTATTTGAGTGCAATAGCAGTCACATAAGCAAGTTAGTACCAAAAATACTAAGCATTACACTTTGTTACTGCACAGACATTTCCTCTAAGCAAACACTAGTAAGCACTACATTAAAAGCAAGGATTTAGTCTTATATCTTTTATACCAATAAATGACCAGGAGCTCGGATATTTCTCCTTGGTTAATGGCTGTCAGCACTTTACCATTAATTACCAAAAAATGGTTCCCATAGTTTAAATGGTTTAAACCCAGGTGGTAACTAATAGCATCACTTGACAATATAGAATAGTAGAACCATAGATAAGTTGGGTGCAGACATAGCTGAAGAACTCTTGTTCACAGGGTTTCCATGTTTTGAAAGATAACAAGATAAAAACCCATCTTAATATCCAGACCTTGCTTAGTTGAAAGTATTGGCAATGACAGGAAACACCTATATGTTTGTACATGAGGCATACTGTGTAGAGAAGTAACCTAACAATGTCTTTTACATAAATACTTTATCATTGAATCATAGAATGATGAATCATAGAATGGTTTGGTTTAGAGGGGACCTTAAAGCTCATCCAGTTCCAAACCCCTGCTATAGGCAGGACACCTTCCACTAGACCAGGTTGCTCCAAATCCCATCCAACCTGGCCTTGAATGTATAAATTTAATTGAATTTATAAACTGAATTTATAAATTTAATTTAGAAAGGTTAAATTCTCTTGAACTCTGTCTTGTTGCAGACAGCATTTTTCACTATTTATTTCTAAAATCTAGCTTGTCTACATTGCCTACCTACAACTATTCACTGTTGTAGGTAGGCATGGTGTTTTGTCATGTGAACAAAGTCATAAATCTTTGATGTCTGAAGAAAGACAACAAGTTTTGAAAGTAGCAATTCATGTATTTATTCTGACTTTGTAACAGAACATGAGGTACACTAGTGAGATTTTAAAGTAATTCCCATCACTGTGGGCAACATGAACGGGCATTAGGGACCATACATACTGGTCTGCAAAGCTGAGGGAATTAAGACAGGATTAGTCAGTATAGAAATAATGGAAGCAAGAAGGAAAAGTGTGAAAAGCCGTATTCAGAATTTAAGTACATATCGAGGACCACTCAAATTGAGATCATAATGTTAAGACCAAATGATATACTTGACTGTTTTCATCTAGGTATGTTAACAAGTTTATCATGCACAATGTAGGAATTTCTAAAATGGCTTGATTATCTAACCTTATATGCTAGATAGAATATCCAGAAATGCCAGAACTATTTATCTTGTTGCCAAAGACACAGCCAAAACATAAAGTTTGGGGTTAGTAGGTGCTTTCACTGCAAATGGAAAAATATTTTTTTAATGTATTATTTTTCCTTGAAAACGTTCACATGAAATAGAATCTTTTCTCAACCAGTTCCACATGTGACTTATTTGACTTAAACTGTGTGGAATTAAGTCTTAACAAGGGACCAATCTGAAACCTACAGAAATATCTGGGACCCTTTCTATTAATTAGAATGGTCTTTTGATCAGGCCTTACATGAAGAAACACATTTATGAGTCCCAGAGATGGAACTCATTAAAATACATTTCCTTTATTTTACATGTGTAACTTAAATGATTTTATATTTTATAATTCCCTATGAAAGTACTTTATTATAAGTTACGTAAAGATGGGGAAGTTCTAGTGATACAGGAACCAGGAGAAAAATATTTGCTGGTACAAATTGTTCCATTAGCTTTTAAAAAACCTGCATTATTTTCAGTAACAAAAGATAGAGGTATATGTTAGCTCTTACAGTTTTCAACATCACAAATGTGGTCATCACCTTTTAGGTCCATGTTATGGATACACTTTAGCAAAAAAGTGTTTCAGCAAGATCTACAGGGGAAGTTAGGTTAAAGATGTCTGCAATGTTTTCGCCTGAATAAACCAAAAAACCCCAACATCCCTTAGCTCATGGCATTGATAAATATGTCCAAAACCATTGTGCAAAACATCTGGGCCATCATGCAAGAGGAAAGGTGTTCAGCCTCATGAGTAATATTTTTGTGGAACAGAGTAAAAGGGGTTTTCTGCCAAGGTCTAACAGCTCAAGACAATTAGTATTACAATATGTAAATGCCAATATGCAGCCTTCATACATGGCAAGGGTGGAGATCCTGCCTCTATAGTGGCAATAAGGGCTGTCTCACCCTAAGAGCTGACAACCTGATGCGAACTCATGGAAAAGGAAGAGTACAAACATGGATATTTATGGTGTTTTATCTCTCCCTCAGAACTTCCATGGCAGGAATGTTCTTCTTAGGAGGGGAACCTTGTATTATTATTTGATTTTTGTTTACTGCCAAGGACACTGGCAGAAACCAAGGCTTTCCTGCTACAGGAGACAGGATTCTGCCAATCACATTTTTTTTTTCTGCTAATTTTAGTATAAGAGAAGGATAGCACAGAATGCTTATGTACCTGTTATTTTCCAGTTGTTTTGATGGACTGCCTTTTACAGGTAATGTTATTTATAATGGTCTAAAACCCTACTCCACAGCCCATGAATGATACTGAAAGTGCTGGTGTCTTTAGAAATTGAAATATGAATTGACATACTACAGCCCCCATGGGCTGAGATCAGAACAGTTTAATAACTAAAGTACAGTATAATATAATAATAATGGGAATAATAAGGAGAGAGAACATAAAACCAAAGGGGAAAAGCAAAAAAACCAAACCAGTAAACAGCAGTGATGGACAATACAATTGCCTGGAAAAAAAAGGCTTTGAAGAGATCTTAGAGCAGCTTCCAGTGCTTATAGGGACAGACAAGAAATCTGGAGAGGGACTTTTTACAAGGGTATGTAGTCATAGGACAAGGTGGAATGACTTTGAACTGACAGAGGAGAGGCTAGGTTAGATATAAGAAAGAAGTTTTCTACTATGATGGCGCTGAGGTGATGGCACAGGTTGTCCAGAAAAGCTCTGGCTGCCACCTTCCTGGAAGTACTCAAGGCCAGGGGCTTGGAGCAACCTGCTCTAGTGGAAGGTGTCCCTGCCCATGGCAGGGGGTAGGAACTGGATGAGCTTTAAGGCCCTTTCCAACCAAAACCTTTCTGTGATTCTATGATTCTATGAATCTTTGGGGAACAGTTTTAAATTCATCATTCCATCCAGCCTTTGTAATTAGCAAAACAATATTTACAGGGAACTTTAATTCTGATTTATTTAAAACTGTTGGCCTATATTCTCGAAATGAGTATGTTCCTTTTGATTACAGTGATCCACAGTCTTTCCATTAATATAACAGTGAAGAAGGAGCAAGAATATAGTGGCTTATTTGTTTGTTCACGGTGGAAATGCTTATGTGATCTATGTGAAAACTATTTTTAGTTAAACTAAATTTAACTGATTGGAACTGTAATAGGAATAACCAATCAGATTGAAAGATGCTTTAGGTGTTCTCATGATCAGATGTCAACATTCACCATTTACCTACTCTAGAAACAGCAAAGCAGTGATTTGCTCTATATTCCCTACTTCATCCCTGAAAGTACATGTTTTTATCTTGGTCTTATCTGTGTCATATTAGGGGGTGAGTTATATTCATGTTACTTGTCATATGTTTAAATCTGTTTTGCCACTACTATTATCTCAAAGGATTTTTTGTGTGTACCACTCTCTACATCAAAAGCATTTACAGAGAAAATATTAGAAAAAAAAAAAAAGAAAAAATCCTATTTTGGAAACAAGTATGAAAAGAATAAATTTCTGAATCCAAGTTGTTGTTCCATTTCAACATCAAAATGAGAATTAATATCAAAATATCTAAGACCTTTGAAATAAACTCTTGAAGAATTCTCATGTGCCTTATGAATAATATATATAGATATAAAAATTTGAGTCTTTAAGATAATATAATTTTTGAATACCAGTTTTACTTTAACATCAACTTTTTGACTGTTTCATTGAGACTTCAACAGACAGTAGCTTATTTTTCCACACACTTAAGCACCTGGAATTTTTGGCTAATGGATACGACTAGCAAAATTTACCATGAAATGTAACTTTATATGAGAAATAACACAATATTTATAGAATACATTCCAACGTTTGCTTTTTCAAAAGCAAACTTAATACTTTCAGGAAGAGCATCAGCTACATCGCAATGCAAAAGTGGAAATGATAATCTGATGAATACAAATAAACAGAGATATTCTCTTTAAAGTCACTGCTTGCTTCCTGATTATCTCTGTTTCTCACTTAAAGATCAATAAATACCACACACAAACCTTGGTAAAATCCTTTCTGACGCTTTGAACAAGCTATGGATTAGGCCTTAAATCAAAGACACTGATGACCAAAGAAGGTTTTAATGAGAAGGGTTTTACCAGATTAGACACCCACACTTCATTCTGAGTTTCAGACTTCACAGAAGTAAAATGAAGATTTAACATTAAATTCAGTGCAGCAATTTTAAGCCACTACTTTGGACTGATCCATGCGTTGTTCACTGTAGCCTCAATTCTGCAAATCACTGCAGCCTCATCCCTTGTTCACTGCAGCCTCTATCTGTAAATGGGCATAAATCATTTCTAGGAAACAAGCATCAGCTAATATCACCCAAAGCAATATTTCTGCCCTTCTTTTCTTGAATCTGGTCCTCTGAAACAGAGAACACCAAATCTGACATGCTAGAAATCAATTCATCTCCGATTGAAATTCATGGATTTGTAAGGCAGCTACTTGTATCCTGCCAAAATCTTCCCATACACTCATCTTTGTGCCTTTTTCAGTTGTCTTGGGTCAAATCTGAAATTGAACTGATGTTATCTGATTGCTTTTTAATGATCACTTTGAGCAGGTTTGGTGACCATTGCCTGGGTACTGATGGATAGGTTTCTATGTACAAAAACCTAGTAATAAAACCTGCTGTCTCTTCCAGAGAGGCAGTGGACTTGAATGCAACGTCCCTTTCTTTTCTTGTTTAGTGATGATTCCTTATAACCTCTTGTCACGTATGTAAGCAGTGAACATGGCTGTACATTTTCTTCTCTTTTGAGAAGAATTTTGGAGGTGGTTCTGGTTACTAGCTGATGCTCTTAGAACTTTAAACATGTGTTAGTACCCAGTAAAAAATGAATGAACTGCCCCCAGTTTCTAAGAGATAACTATTCCAAGACCTGGCACAAAATGAAAATATTAAATCAAATTTTCCCATTTCTGCAGGAGTAAGTAAAAAGCCACATCAAAACATTGCATAACCAGAACATCCACAAAAGTTGATTATTCTAAGATTCCAATCATGTTTCATATTGAGGAATACCATACCACAAAGTTAGTTGTTTCAGCTGACCCTTGCTGAATCCACCCCTAACCTGCGAACCCTTATTGTCATCATATAGCAGTTTTCAGAGAGGCTAAAACCCTGGGTACAACTGGGGATCATCATCACAGGGGAACAGAAAAAACACCATATTTCACTGCATACAGCTCAGAAAAAGTCAGGATTTTCACACTGGTACTACATCTATTTGAATCCCTCCCTTTCCTCCTCTCAAGGCATGGCCACTGTGTTGCCAGTTATTCTTCTACCTAGGTTTTAATCTCTAATTGCTTCATAAAGTGTCAGTTATCAAAGCTTTTCTTTCCTTAGTGCTCAATGCTTGCTATTATTTAAGATCTGCACACATGGTTTTGAGCAGAATAGCTCAATATGATAATAGAGGGTCATTGATCAGAAAGGGAGCTAGACTGGAAGGTGTTCAAAAAGCCTTGACTCCCCTGTGTTGAGGGTTATGTATGGGCTCTGTCTACTCTTTCATAAGTAATGCAGATAGATAAAAGCACTCAGTTGAAGTCAAACAGTCTGAGTAGACCTTGAATCAGCTTTATGTCATAATTTCTCACAGTCATCCCACTGTTCTGCTGTTTTCATTTAGAATGAATATAAACTATCCAGATTTAGTGTGAGTGTCTGCTTTCAGGAGCAGTGCACTTAGGGATTCACTAAGTATGTGAAACAAATTCTCAGTACCACTTTTTAAAGAGGAATTGAGACTAAGTAATGGAAATAGCAGAGCCCCTGGGATTGATTAAAAGCGTGTTGAGTTCTCTAATATTCAAAGCCTGGTAATTAGAGCCGTACATGACACAGAACTGTAAAATCCAGTCAATCAGATGCTCACGTACATGGGCTTTCCTTACAGCAGTTAGCTAATACCAGAAATGTTCCTTACATGTCATGGAAAAAGCATTACTATTTAGGAACCCAAGACGTCGTATACTGAATTCGCATTCCCGCTACAGTAAATTGCTGTTTATGTGGAACACACCATATTATTTTGGAAACCTATCCAAGGGTCCATATTTTATGTCTGAGCAGGCCATGGTGATTACACTCCTCCGTGCGTCATTTGTTTCTCCTATGAAAACTGTGCGTGTAACCACTTGCCCAAATGAAAGCATAGAGGACACAATTACCCCTTTCCTCCAGTCAGGACGGGAAAGCTGATACAAGAGTAATAACCAAAAGCCAGGTCTTTCCTACATTTATTGTCACACCCATCGTAGCCAGTAACATTTCTTTAACAATAGTCATTTATGAAGGCCTGGCTTCTGTGGAAAGATTTACTAACAGCCTTAAGTGGAAACTCCACTATAAAACCAACATGCTCATGGAAATAGTACTACAAAGATATAAAAATAATGCACAAAAGTGAGCCACCGATGCATTTACTGTAAAACCCAAGGACTAAAAATAAAATAAGCTGAAAATATAAAATGAGTACATTTTTTTAACCACCTTTTTTTGTTTGAAACACAGAAGTATTTTTGGTGTATCATAACCTAAAAAGAGCATTTTGTGATTGAAGTTAATAATATTTTCACATTCTGCCCTTCAAAGGCTCAGTTTCATTTTTGCAAGAATTTGGCAGTGTAATGAAAGGTCTCTTTAAAGATTAAAAATGAAAAAGAAAGAGAGAAATTAAAAAATGAAGTAAGGTCATCAAGACTGGGTAATATTGACTGATTTTCTGTCATTCTCACTACTCCAGTTGCTGAGCATTCAAATCCTAAAAGAAAACATACCACTGTCTCCAGAGATGCTGTGTCAACAAGAATTCCTTCCGCTGGCATGATACAATATCTGTTTAACTAATCAGGAGGAAATTTATCATGCAGGATTTGGTGGGGTTGTTTATGGAGTCGTTAGCACAATGGCACTCAGCTCTCAGATGTCAGTGTTGCTCTTCAGAACATGAAACGTTGCAGCTGGTTGGGGAACGAATGAAGGCCAAAACCTGAGCTATAAAATAGGGGAATTAATCCAAATAAATCCTATTGCTAGGATTGTGTGGATGTGTTGGTCGGTTTATTTGTTTGCTCATTTATGTATTTGTTCTTTCAAGACAATGAGCAGGTGTTGAGGACTATAAAGAGGCTGTGTGCTGAAGGGTTTGCTAATGTTGAAAAGCCTTATAGTAATTTCTTCTACACCTTTCTTGTAAGAATATCACACTTTGCTAATGGTCTCATGAAAGAGCTTTTCCAAACATCAAAGTAATGGAATGAATTCCCAGGATAATATTCAACTGTCTAAATTCTGCCTAGTGCTGTGTCTCTGATTCCCAATTATAAATGTAAGATAACCAAATTCTAGAAATCTTCCAGCTTGCTCAGAAAGATGTCTGCAAGAAAGTCTTTCTGCAACCTTGTCCTTGTAAAACATGGCTTTAAGAAGAATTTTGGTAAGCCAGAGTCTAGTTCTATGTTTATTGTTATACATTCAATTCACATAAGCATTACAAGGATGAAGTCAATAGTGTTTATAAATTGCATGGAAGATACACTTTCAAAAATGCTTTATTAAAAAGGACCAGCAGATAATGTGGCAGATGAAATTCAGGTTGGAGATATATAAAGCAGTGCACATAGAAAAGGTAATCCTTGGAACAAATAATTCCATAAGACAATTCTACAAAACTCCACATCAATGTATGCTTTTTTAAAGAAAACAGAACAGAATGAAAATCAAATAGAAGGCAAAAAATAATGAGGAAAAGAAAATAATAGAAAACATTAGTCACCATTATGCCACTGTATAAATCTGTGCTTCATTTGCCTTGTAAATACTATGTGTGGTTCTTGTCTCCTCATCATGAAAAAGATGCAGTAAGGTTGGAAAAGGCTCAGGAAGTCCCTGAGCCACAAATTTCTGAGAGAGTATTCTGAGTACTATGAATGATGGCATGCTTGCTCATTCTCTGACTTTTTCTCATACATCCCATTATCCATCAGTCTTGCAGACAGCACAGTGAGCTGGCTGGACCTGTGGGCTGGCCTGGCACATCACTACTTATGTTCTTGACAGATTTAAAACAAAAATGAAGTGAGAGTGTGCTTGTCTAGGAGTGAAAAGGGAGGTGGTGTCTTACTGCATACAAGAGAGAGAAGGTATTTTCACTACTGTTGGTATCTTGCTTTACCAGAAGACCAATAGGTTTAGAAGAACCTGGAGAGGGCTGAGTGTTCCTAAGGAAGATTAAACTGATACATACAAAACATCTTAAAGCAATTATTTTTTGTCATCAGCAGCACTTAAGCCCTGTGAAGATTCAGCTACAGTTAAGTGGTCTTCATCCAAACCCTGAGTTAACTAAAGCATCTCTTATTCTGCTGACTGCACAGAATGTTGGCAGTGTATTCCAAGAGCAGGAAGAAAGAGGGGACAGAGTGGGCAACAAAACAGGGGACAACTTTTACCTTAGAGGTATGATTAATATGTTTGATGAGAATTAGAAACGACTTAAGTAGTTCTGTAGGATTTCCTGGTCAAAGGACACATTGTAGGATGCTTGCTAATGCAGTCTACATTGGGCAGTGCTGTTGAAATCAAGGAAAACTAGGGCTTCAGTAAAAAAGCAGAGACTCAGCTCATGCTTGGGAATGAACCCAATCTTTTGCCCTACCTGGGAACTGTACAGGTTGCAATCAGAATGACATTCTGAGTCACAGATCTGATTCTTCTTTTAATTGCTCCTCTTTCATCAAATGTGGAAGACCATGGGAAAAAAAAAACCCCAAACTAAGTCTAGAATAAATGGAATTATGGTCGTCCCACTGAATGTGTTTTGAAGCGGGATGAACAGCCTCAGAGAGCTCAACTTGCTGGCAACAATTTCTTCAAGCATGTGTCATTGCTCAAATTCAAAGACAAACACCAAGAACAGTAGACTGTCATTTGCATTTGCATGGTATAAATACCCACATATAGCCTAAAAGGAACTTAGAATGTGCAATAAAAGAGTGCTGTCTTGTGGTTATGGTAATTACATGGTTTACATAATGTATCTCCATTTGCTGATGTTAGAAATCTAATGCTTGCTTGCAGAATGAGGCAGAAATGTGAGGATTCCTGTTCTTCAATTTCTTAATGTTATTGTTCATTGCTTCCTTCCACTGCACCTAATGCCAAAGATGAAGGAAAATAGCTGTGCTATCTTTATATGCAGTCCTTCCTCCATGTATGAAATGAAACTAGCTCTGCAGCTTCTTCCATACACACTGTGGTATCTCAGTATCACACAGAATCCCTTAATACCCCACAGTACATCTGCTTTCACATAGCATAGTGTATCGGCAGGACACCTCCACTAAAGCACACAGCTTTGTATTGTCCTTGCACGCCGCTTTTTCTGGAATGACAACACACAGCAAGCTACATCAATAAGGTCACCTCTGAGTCACCTTTAAGGCTTACCCACAAAAATATAATCTAAGAAAATTCAACTAATGGGTCATTGAATTAAAAATCTTCCAAAACTTTTATGAAGGTTTGTGAAAATCCTGTGTCAATTATACACTGAAATGCTTACAGGGGAACATTTGCTTTCAACTTCAGAAAAAAAAACCCGACTTACACTTGAAAGCACAAAGACTTACTCTTTACAAATGTTTAAATGCAGCCCATTTGACCATGACTTTCTTAATTTTATGGAAGTACTGATAGCAACTCTTCTAATCAATGTTCAATTAGGCATGAAAACAAATTCTGTTTGAAACCAAATTACTACATTTTGGTTCCTCTTACAGTTATGTTGTTCTTCCCAGGCAAAACATCTGGAAAACTGCCCTAGCAGGGCCATTGAGGCTTTCCTTAATGTCAAGGGATCCCTGGCAATCCACACAACCTTTAGTCCTAATTTCTGCAAGTTATTAGTGAGAGACACAGATGTTAGGTTAATGCTTGCACGTGCTTTGTGGGCATGAATCTCATCACACTGCTATGGATATCATTACATTAGGACAGTGATCAATTAGTTTGTATGGGGTTTAGACCGGGCTTAAAAGTAATTTCAGCTGAGTGTTTGCCCTGGATCTGAAGGTCTGCTGTAAACATTTTTCCTGTCCAAGACATTCCCACTTGTAAGTAGCTTTTCTAAGAGTTCGGTCTTTTAAAGAAATCAAAATTAGCCAGAATCTTATATTTTAGGTAAATATTGTAAAGGAAAATATTGTAAAACCACCTAAAAGGAGGGTTCTTCAGATTGTTTCTCATTCCTGTGTGTATTAAAGAAACCAATGAAGAAAATGTGAGTCAGCAAATGACAACATATCAAAAATATATCACAGACCTTAAAGCAGTAAAGTGTTAGTAAAAGACAACATTAAGGGAAGAAAAAAAAGCCAGAAAAAAGAGCTTTAAGTTCTGTAAAGGTGTGTTTTCCTTGATGTGTCTCTTGGATCACAGAAATTCACTGGAGATGTAGTTACCCCCAAAGCATCCTAGGTCTAAGACTGCACAGAAGGGAGCTACATGGCTATGGCTGTTTAAAGATGAGAGTGGTGGTGACCCTCAGGGTTTTAAACTGAGCATCCTCCCTCAGATGGATCAATTAGAATTCGATTTGTTGTGCATCCTCATGCAGTCAAGAGGTCTCCATTCTCTTGTTAGTAGCAGTGCAACTGCTTTGCTCTCCTCTTTTTCCATGGCAAACGAATTCACCAGAAGCGAACCTTGCATGATTTCTTTTCATCAGTCATCACATCCATCCATCAGGTATAGAAACATCTGGGCAAGCTAGTTAATGTGTAGCTGACTTCAGTTAATGTTTATAATTAAGCCACGAGATTCAACAAGCAGTGCATTTCTGAGGGATTATCACACACCTCAGGTGCAGTATGAGGCACCAGCCAAAAGCCAAGTGACTTCAGCTACTCAAAGAGTGCAATAATCCCTTAGAAATCTATTAACCATGAGTGCCTTAGAGCTATTATGGCATGGAAACTCCAAGGTAAAAAGGTCATACCTGGGCTTTTAATGAGAAATATTGACACATGTATGACATCACTGACAGCCAATCAGAAATCCCCATTGTTACCCAGTGGTCACAAATAATTTTATAAGAGCCAAAAATTATAAATCAGTTTATGATGCTCTGAAAATCAAAAATGTCACTTATATGTTGAAAACTCATTAAACAATGTAAACCCCCATATATATTTATATACAAAACGTACCTAAAAGTCTACCCTTTCTTCATGTCCATCCTTAAATTCATAATGTGAATGATTCTGGAATTACTCATCTGTGTAATATTAAGCACAATTATTATTAAAAGCTACACATTTTCAATAATATTTGCAAGATTTAATGAACACCTCTGTCTTGTCTTTTAGGATCGCACTCCTTCTTCTGTATTAGCACTGCTCCCAGCATCCTAACTGTATATCTTTGTCAATTGGTTGCTGAAAGAAAAACTGGCCCCTAAAATTGGACAAAGCCAGAGTATTCCAAACTCAAAAATATATTTTAGTGAATATGGACAAATGGAAGGGAGGAAATTCTCCCTCTAGTAATCTCAGTTGGAGAGATGGCTCATTGACTTTGGCCAAAAGTATGTCAGGGGTGACTCTACTGTACTACGGAATAGCCTAAGAACTCAGCAGTACTGTAAACTCATCTAACTAAATCAAGTATCCAGAAAACTTTCCCCAGGCTGCTTGAATTGCTAGCAATAGATGTAATTACAAAGGTCAAATCAGAGATAGGAGTTTATTTGCCAAATGATAGCAAAACACAAATTTTGCATCAGATGATTTGTTCAGAGGACAGCAAGACCATGTGCAGATTTTCTTCAAAACTGGAAACCTACCCTGCTTAGTAAAAAATATCTTCAAGACATTTATGTTCCTTATGTTCCAGTTGGTGACTCCTGCTGTGATAAGGTGCTCTGTTGGGCATGATGAAGGACCACTCCAATGTATTTTTTTGTAATTTCACAAATATGACTGAACAGCATTAAGCATTGAGTGTATAATGGCTTGAGAAAATAAGTGGGCCTTTCTTTCTGAGTTGCAGAGCCAGCAAAAGGCCTCTATCAGGCCAGTGAGAAAAAGTGAGTGACAGATATAAGAAGCTTTTTGAAAGAACACATTAATATTTGAATCTACAGTTTCCATGTTCTAGCTGATGTCAGCTGTTGGGTAAAAGCCTAGATATCAGGTAGCCAAGACAAGCATCTAGCTACCACTTAAAAGCTATCTCTTTCAGAGAAATGAAGTAGTATTCTTCCTATAGCTGTGCCTGCCAAGCAGCAGACAGATGCCCGCTG
This sequence comes from Melopsittacus undulatus, assembly GCF_012275295.1. NCBI lineage: Eukaryota > Metazoa > Chordata > Aves > Psittaciformes > Psittaculidae > Melopsittacus > Melopsittacus undulatus. Next base: position 105,076,256 of record NC_047529.1, on the reverse strand, counting down.
TGCTAGCTAAGCCTCCTGTATTCTAGAGACAGCATGCATTGCATGAAACCGAGCTATAGATTACAAAGGACCACAGCAAATGATAGACTCATGGATTTCATCACTAATGCTTGATCCAAGGGCATTAATGGAAATATAATATAAACCAAAAGATAAGAGTCACAAAAGCCACTTTTCTTTTGTAAGCAGTTATGACATTATAAAAAGTACTGGTCATAGAAAATAACCCTGGATCAAACTGATCACAAGCTGAATCAGTTTAAATTACACAGAAAGTGAAACAAACCAACTCATAACCAAGATTTATTTATTTCAGAGAGAAACTTCAGTTCCACAATATACCTGGAGCATGAAGTCAACTGGACTTCAGAATTCCCAAATATCAGCACAGAGGCTCAGCACACTGGAACTCAAAACTTTTTGGAGCATGAAGCCTCAGGAAATGGAAACTTGCAGAGGAGAGGTCTGGAGGTGGGGGCAAAGCACTGCCAGATGGCTAACAAAGACAAGGGGATAGAAAAGAATCATGCTGAGGTAGAGGAAAAACAACTGAACAAGCTTAATGCCTTCAGATCAGGAGAAATGACTAATCTCCTCCCTTGAGCACTGAAAGAACTGGCATGTGAAACATCATCTCCAGTAGTGACTGGTTTTGCTACCCCAGCATAAAAAGTTTCCTTGTGATAGGACTGTAGCATGTGTAACTTCATCTGAAGAATGTAGAATAGAAAATTGTGCATCAAAGACATGAGAAGAGTGGGCAATGAATTAAAAACAGGTGAAAAAAGATGAAAATACAGTTCTCTGATGAGAAAGTGCTGTTAAATACAGGAAAATTGAATATTCTATTTGGAATATTTCATACAATGTTACATGGGAAATACTTGAAATAAAAAAGGGAAAATTAGTGCTGGAACAGGTAAATGGGTTTAACTTCCAGATTTGGAGGTTTTTCTTCAGATTAGCTAGGACTTTGGTGTTATTTGCCTTCCACTCTTACATGGATCACAGACTGCTTTTTGTGCAGTGGTCACTGACAGATCATCCACAGCTATAGCAGTCCTGGGCATGAGTGGAATCCTGATATCTCCTGTTCTCTCCCTCTAACATTTACTGGTTTCATTTAATCTGTAGAGTTTCACCTACTATGACAGACAGCAGATTCGATGCAAGGGTATTTGTCTACAATGCAATATCAGGAAATCAGACTAGATATAATACTCCTGACTATTTCAAGCTATCATTAGAAATTGTGTTCATGACTTGGGTGGATTTTCTTGCTGAATTTCTTGGGCAAGACGTAAAATTCGTATTTCAGATTTTCTTCCCAAATGTTTTTTGTTTGGAAATATAGAAAAGCTATAGAGAGGTACAGAAAGAATATTCCCAAATACATTATATGCTGCTTGTGACATGCCACTGTGCTACTGTTGTGGACTGGCTGCAAACCGGTGGGCATATTGTGCCCAGTCCCAATGTTTTAGCATTAGAAGATGGCGTTTATGATGAGTGAGGCCTCGATCCCAAATCAGCAAGTGCCTGCGTGGAGCTCGACACGAACCGAGGAGGAAGAAAGCCGCAGGTAAAGAAGCAAAAGTAACAGTGCAAACAAGATGAGAAGAAACTGGAACGTGCTAAGACACAACAGTGAACTGTGAGCAAGTTTGAGAGACTAGGCTCCCATACGCTTAATGTAACCAATTGTATACTAGTTGCTGTGCGCTACACTGTATATGTATCCACTAATACAGCAAGCTATTGATTATGTATCAAATCTTAATACAGCCAGTTACTGTGTATGCATCCAAGTATAATACACCAAGCTATTGTAAGCAGATGCAAACAACAGTATAAAAAGGATAGATGCTTTGTAATAAATGGCATTTGTTGGATCACATTGATCGTTTCAGCGTTGTCCATAACTCCTGCATCGCGACATGCTATTATATAATTGCTGATAATTCAACACAAGCATTTTCATCTTTTTTTCTATTTTTCCAAACATGAAAGTTATTTTTTTTAGAGAAGGCTCCCCAAACCTCTTTATATTCCTCCTTCAAAACTCTGTGTTGCTCTAATGATGTTATACTTTGAAACACAACAGCTACTATTGCCTCATTTCATTTCACCCTTTATTGACTGTCTTGTCTGGTATATATACTGTAGGATCTTCATAGCAGGAGACATTATTTTGATTTGGTATCATCTACAACAGGAGTTCCTGGTTCCTATTGGAGAAATGCGTCTCCAATACAAAACCCAAGACACATTACTGTGTGTCAGCGAACTAAACCAGAAACTTTCAGGTAAAAAGCAAAAAGTTGCTGTTTTCTGTTTCAGAAATTGGTAGGAGATAAAGGTGGAACTTTAGATGATTTCCAAAATTGCTATGACTGCTTTTTGCCATTTTAAAAGTGAAGTTAGCGTTACTCCTTTGAGAATGCAAAGTGAAACTTCAATGATGTCTCTGGAACAAGAATTTCCCATGATAAATTTAATATAGACCATATCCTTTACTTAGCATTTTAAGGGAAGGCTGCTGCAGTGAGCATCACTGCATTCCTACATACATTTGATAATAGGGCCACAGGCAATCTGAACCAGAAATTGCATATGTGTTCATGTCCTAAGAGTGTGTCGCGGTTTAAACCCAGACGGTAACCCAGAACTACACAGCTGCTCACTCACTCTCCTCCCTTCCTCCCCCTGCTCCTGGAGGGATGGGGAGGAGAACTGAAAGAATGTAACTCCCACAGGTTGAGATAAGAACAGTCCAGTAACTAAGGTATAACACAAATCACTACTGCTACCACCAATAATAATAATAATTATAAGAGAAATAATAAGGGAAGAGGATACAACCACTCACCACCCGCTGATCGATACCCAGCCAGACTCGAGCAGTGATCTAGCCTTTCTGGGTAACTGCCCCCAGTTTATATACTGGGCATGATGTCCTGTAGTATGGAATACCTCTTTGGATAATTTGGGTCAGCTGTTCTGTCTCTGCTTCCTCCCTGCTTCCCCTCCTCCTGGCAGAGCATGAGACTCACAAAGTCTTTGGTTAGAGTAAACATTACTGAACAACAACTAAAAACATCGGTGTTATTAGCGTTGTAATCAGGCTGAGCCAAAAACACAGCATGGCACCAGATACTAAGAAGGAGAAAAATAACTGCTACTGCTGAACCTAGGACAGAGTGGTATCATAGAATCATAGAATTATAGAATAGTTAGGTTTGGAAAGGACGTTAACATCATCAAGTTCCAACCCCCCTGTCATGGGCAGGGACATCTAACACTAAACCATGTCACCCAAGCCTCTGTCCAATCCGGCCTTGAATACCACTTCACTGCATACATGCTCCATTGTCATGAGTTCAGACAATTCCTCAGTTCAAATAGATCCCTTCAAACTCCCAAAATGCTGCTATGACCTGAAATGACAGATGGTTTGTCATGTTTATCCTGATGTGACACAGTGGCTCTCCTGCAGATACACAAAGGGAACATTGCTAATGTAAATACTCTCACATAAGCGTTGATAGCTTTCTGGCCACAGGTATTTTCTCTTTGTTTCCTTTTGCCTTCTGAAGAGTTGCTTATCTAAAATCTCAAAAGTCACCCTGGGACAGCTGATTTCAGTCCAGCATCCAGGATCTGATCCCATTTTCAGTACAAATGAATGCCTTTTGTTTAAAAATACAGTAACAAATCACAGTATGTTCAGGAAACAGTGGCACTGTACACTTAAGATTTAAAAGGATGTTAACAGGCCACTCTGTCCAAAAATCTTGAAATGGGAATATTTTTCATAATACTTTTCCAGATTCTAAACATAGACTTGAAACACAGCAAGCACACATTACCACTGTGCCACCAATGTGGTTATTAAAGCCTTGGAATATCATTTATTATCCTGACTCCAGCCTGCTGTCCCCAGAATAGTCATGCTGATACCCTAATAGATAATTATCAAGCCTGACTTCTCTGGGATGCTGTGATAATATGCTGATATTTCAGAATTATATCCCTTGGATCCAGATCAGTTGCTCACAATCCAGGCCAACCAATGAGATAAAATTAGTGTTTGCCAGGTGAAAAAGGGCAGAATCACCAGAAAGGAAAAAGTTATTCAATTACCAGCTCTTCTGGACATGTCAAACTCTGGGGACTATGAAAGCAATGGACTTTTTTGAGTCAACACAGACTACCTGTGGATTCACCTGAGGATTAGATAAATATTAAATGCACAGGATTAAATGCTGATTATGCTAACAAAGATTCCAGTGATACCACTGTGGCCAGGATTTCATTCTTCAGGGCTATTTATTGCTCCAGCAGTTATCTGCACCTGTGACTCTTATAGATTAAATATCCAAAATGAGACTGGTCACTATGAGACCCTTAAAAATTATTTTTTCTTTTTTTTCTTTTTAAAAAGAGGAACTCTATAAAAATAAAGTATCTGACAGTGTCCATAAAAATGGAATTACTGTTCAGTGTAAAATGTAGGCTGAGGTGATAGCCAGAAGAAAATGACTTATACAACTTTGCTTGATGTGGAAAACAAGTGTCAGCTCCTCGCTGCTGTATTGTTAATACATGAAAATAAAAGAATTCCTATAACATCTACTGGAGCTTATTGTGGATGAGTAATATTGAAGGCACCATCATAAAATACACAATGCAGTCAGTAAACCTGAGCAGATCTCAGGGGTTTTCTCCCTTTCTTTCTTTTTTATACCTTCCCTCCTTTTTCAACATCTGTTTTAGGTCACCTTTGAATCCTACCTTTTCCCCAGGAAAGTAATGCAATGGTGTGCTCACAGAGCCCCCCAGTACACTCACACACATTCTCCAAATGACAAATAATCTCCATGTATCTTCTGGGAGCAATAAAAATCTTTGGATGTGTTCCCAGAGCCCTCAGGAAGTTAAAAATCTTTAGAGGGGGGGCCCTGGATTGAGGTTATATCTCTAGAATTTTACATAACAAACTTGGTAAGCATTGTGTAACAGTTAATACATATTCAACAGCCAAAAAAATAAAATAGACATTAAAAATAACACAGGGGAAGGTCAAGTGAGTCAAAAGCCTAGTGTGCTGTGACTGCTTCATGGTTAGGGCTGGGGTTCCTGTTTTATCCCATTTGTGCGGTGCTCACCAGTGTTTGGGAACTTCAGCTGCTCCCTGTGATGGAGTACTTTGAGAGGTAGCAAAGCTGAATAGTTTTCATGCATTCTTCTCCATGACAAAGTTTCTTTTCCTTACCTTGTTTCCTATATCATGCAAAGCCCTCGGCACCATCTCCACAGTTTTGTCTGACACTTTCAAGCCTGTTTATGTGACTCTGTCCAATAGTTTTGCTTTTATTAGCTGTAGTTTGAGACTGGGCAGCTGAACCGCATAGCACCAGTATATAACTGAAGAGTTTCTAAAGACGGTTCTAATGCAAATGTTCTATTGTATATAAAAACACCATTAGAATCATAGAATAGTTAGGGCTGGAAAGGACCTTAAGATCATCTAGTTCCAGCCCAGCTGCAATGGGCAGGGACACCTCAATCTAGACCATGTCACCCAAGAAGAGTGTCTCTGGATGAGAAAACCCAACTACCTTCATGAACTACCATTCAAATGGAAAAAATAGGTATATTAAAGAAATCACAAATCTTAAGAGTAAACTAATGTAGCCATGAAAAAATAAATGACTGTTTTTTAGTTTGATGTGTCTACTGAATGCAGAGATCATCTCATAAGGAAAGCACAACAGAAGATGATCGTTCACCATCTGGATATTATGGAAAGAATGAGTAAGTGACTGACATTCAGTTGCCTCATTCTCACTAATATTCATGTGTGTTCAAGCTTTTGTTATACATTTTTCCTGTTACATGGTGCAGTGTAAGGGTAGCAACGGGCCAAGACTGAGACTGTGAACTCTGACAATAACATGCATTAACCTCTCCAATGAGTCCAGCCAAGCTCAAATTGTCTCTGGCAATAATTATTTCTGAAGTGTGATAGATAGTACTCTAATTTCTGGTAAGTTCTCCCATAATCATGGTCATGTGTGATTCATAATACAGTAAGGGAAGTAAATCACAGTGCTGACAGTGACATTTGGATCCATCCTCCCTAAAGCATGGCAGTTGTTTTTTTTTTTTTTCCTTTTTGCATTTAATCATATCAATTTTTAATAACAATTAGGTTTAGTAATAAAGTATGAAACAAGCTTGGGTACAAGCATTGGCTAAATATTGTTGTACTGTGCTCAGAAGAGGCTACTTTACCCTGCCAACAAGAAGAGTATCAAAAGGAGGAAATGCTGAGGAATTCCATAAGCATGGAATTCATCCCCATATAGAGTGAGGAGGCCCAGGAGCTATTTTAGTCAGACTTTAAGCCATAGCAATTTAAGTGGGATTTAAGTTGTGTGTAGACCCATGCTGGCTTCCTGCACAGAAGAGACTTTCAACCAAAGACATTATGAGGAAGATAGGAAGGGATTACAAGCATTCTAGATACATTTCCATCCCTAAGGCTCAGGATATAAATGCACACCAAACCTACAAGAAGGTAAATGAGGGTGCAAGCCCCCTGTGTGTTAGCTATGCAGTCATGATAAATGAGAGGTAGATTTTCTCTAAGGGCAAGAAAGTTTTTGTGACACCAGTATATCTTAAACCACTTATTGCATTCTCCAAGCACCTCATCCCTTACTGTGAAATAAAAACAGACGCTGTTGCCCATGAAAACCAGCCTTTTGAGATGCAAGGTCAGTCACTAGTTTGTGTGGAGCTTAGGCAGAGAGAGCATATGGTCTATAATCACTTATGCAGATATACCTTAAGATAGCTAAGTGCAAGCTCTGCAAAAGCCAGTTTACAAAGCCAGGAAATCTCTGCATGATCTAATGGCAAGTACTATGAAGTGTCACTGAGGCCACCTTTCCTCAGAGCACCTGAAGTTAACTTTACTGCTAATTACACAGTCAGACCTCTGAAGTCCCCCTACACCACTTACCTCCTCTCCCTCACCACCTCCCCTCTTTTGACAAAACAATTGAGATACTCCTTAATGAACAGCTTTAAAGACTTTTTCCAGCTGAAAATTTACTTGTTCTTGCTGGGTTAATATTAATATAGATCATTTTCCCAAGAAGCCGTCTTGGTTAGGTGGTGCACTAATGCCAGTGCTTGCACTGGCATGATGGAAAAAGTTGCATGGTAGAAGGAGCATCTGCAGTCAACAAGGAGGGTGGAACAGACAATCTTGCTTTTTAGCAGTGTATAAATGTTCACAAGATTATAGCATTAAACTCTGTTTTTCAAGGGTATTTTCCTGTCTCTCTTCCCTTAGGATTTGAAACCATAAAGTCTAAAGCTCGAGGGCTGGGTGTATCAGAGTGTCACTGTACATGGCTACTTGACAAGGGAAGGTGACAGTGGTTGTGATTGTCTTCTGCTTCCCAAATGGCCCAATGTACTATGTTCCTATCTGGGACTGGTGATCAGATTCATCCTTTGCTTAATCCAGGGATGAGACAGGACAAAATGAGCAAACCACTAGAAAAAGACAGAAAATCAGTGTGGCTGCCTCCTTCTCCTTCTGTTTGTGGTTTACATGAACCTACATGTACTTGGAGCATATGAGACATTTGGGAGATTTACTGAGAAAAATACCTCCATTGAAATTGGCAGTCTAAATTTTGGATGATGTGCCAGAACTTTAAATGCCTAAATCTACTTTGTGAGTTTAGTTCTCAGGATACATGTAAAAACCATGGATTACAGCCATTAGTATGCATGAGCATGGCTGGAAATGGGAATTTGCCAAAGACTCAGAAGAAAATACCTTTGCTTGGAGAACACCTTTCCATGAATCTTACTAGTTCTAAGGAGAATACATATTGATCTTTGGCCTTCAGAATTCTGGAAAACTTTTCAGTATATAAATAGTGAGGTGCAGGTACTAAATGTCTCACTAGGTGCCTTCGGGAACCTTTATAAATACCAGTCCTTGTTTTTCATTCCTTTTAATTAGAGTTAAGAATAGACGTAATTCTAATTAGATGAAGAGTTGCAATCGTTTTAATAATGATTGAACTTAACTGACTAAGATAACTAGATTTTAACAGAAACTCTTTCCTAGCAATTCTATGTGATAAATGCTAGTGGCATTTCTGGGTGAGCTCTATTTTTAAGTAGTTTAGAATTCTTTTCTAAAAACACACTCAGTGATTTCTGGGGTATTTTTACAAACTAGAATACAGGCTCAGCAGTCTCATTTCTTAAACTTATTTAACATAGTTACTGAAGCAGAAACTTATCAGGTATGAATATGAAGCAGAATAATTTGACTTTGACTGGGGCATACCTTTGAATACAGAGATAAACTGTACTGAGTCATGTATGGTATGTTTTTCTAAGCATTATAGCCATGCTCAAAAGATCAAATTTCTGTCTCAGTTTCAAAGCTTCGTTTTACTGAATAGGAGGTAGACTGTGGTTTTAATTTTTTTTACAAACTAAAGTCAATTGAAATGTACTGGCCTCAGCATAAGGAACACATATTGTGTAAGTACTTTTCATTGCTACCTCTTTTTAAGGATGTAGATATGTTTATGAAATACAATAACTGGGACCCCAGCACCAGGCAGCAAGGCAAGAATGATACTCTCTTGCTTAAGGTGCTAGACTATGATTAATGAAATCTACACTAAATTATTCACTTTTCTATTAACATCTTGTGTTATCATTTAACCTCCTAGCTCTTCAGTTCCCCACTTACCAAATAGACATAATATTTCCATACTTTAATGAACCCCAAGAGGATTCTCTAAATGACTTCTTTGAAATGCTCAACATTTTAAGTACTGTAAATGAATCAGCCTTATTTATAGCTGTGCCATAAAACTACTTTATATATCACTGTATGAGAAGAAGACAGAGTTCAGCCAAGTCAGCTGAGGATGGGATTTTTGCATGGAAAGAAATTTAAGCTGTGGTGGCCACAAAGCTCTAGTAAGAAGGCAAGGGATGAGAGGAATCTGGGCTTCAACTTTGATATTGATTTTAGGTTTGGGGTTTTTTTGTGGTTTCATTTTTCTTTTTCCCTGGAACCAGTATATCACCAATAGGTAAATAATAAATCTTGACTCATGGTTACAACAGCCTTAGTTAATCACAGGAAGGCTGATTCTGTGTGGACAAATATGTAGCTAAATCCTAAAGACCATGAAGAAACTTACCAGGGTCAGAGGGTCTTGTTTGGAGAAAAGCACCCTATACTGAGCTGCTGACATCATCTGAGTTTGGACAGCAGCAGCACACAGGTAGAAGGGGAAACCACACAGCCCACTAGTGTTTAAGGTGATTTCATTACAGGCATACTGTATTCCTCAAAGAGCCCCTGGAAGCAACCTGGAAGAATTCCTATGAGCTTTGAAACAAGTTCTGTTAGCTTAAAGTTCATCATGAATAAGGAGATAAAAAAACCACAGCAACTCCCCATTTCATGCGAAGAGTGTTTTGACATTCCTTTCAACTCAGCAAGGACTTTAGTGCTGTGCAAGCAGAGCAAAGCCATATGAGGGCTTCCTGCATCTGGGCAGAGATGCTGCAGGTACATGAACTGCAGCTAGGGTCCTTCATACACCTTTCTCCTCTGTCATTTCCTCTGCACTCTGCTAGCACAGTGTGAAGTGCACTATTAGAAACAGAGTTAATTGCAGACTTCCAACATTTATTGGGCAACTTTTAGCTTGGTGTCAAGTTATGGTCATATCATGTTGCCAAGAAGGTCTTTGAGAATGTTAGTGTTTCAGGAAGGTCCCACTGAGAATTCCTCTTTTACTGGAGCGAAAGTCAACACTGTTTAAGGAGATGGAAGTAAAGATATAAAGCCCTTTTTCTGGGCTGACCCAGAAAAATATTCCATTAGCTCAAATAGCAGAGCAATTCCCTTCAAAAACCCAAAGATGGAGTTTAAGATCCCCCTGAAGATTTATTCTGAGCATATAGTAACTGGTACGTAATTCCTATTCTTTAATTAGACAGTTCTTTGATGGCTTGATTTTAGCAACTGGATGTTCTAGTGGAAAGAATATTAAAATCCTTTACATGCAACAGGATCAAACCTGGTGGCAAAAAGAGCTGCAGAAATACACTTTTGTTTAAAAATAAATATGCTTTTTGCCTACTGGTGAGAAATTATTTGATTACAGCATGTAAGTACTCTCAGAGAGAGAGGAGAGGGGGAAGAAAGCATTAAAAGAGTTGTTATTCTAGCAGAGAAAGGTTTAACAAGAACCTTTGTTTAAATCTAGATAAACTCAAATTAGAAATTAGATACACTCTTTTAATAGGAAAGCTAATTAAGCAATAGAACAAAACAGAAGGGGCAGGCTGCTTTCTCCCTCTTTTGATGTCTCTGTACTAACAATGAATACTCTCTGAAAGGTATGCTGCAGTTGGATGCAAACTCCTAGGCTCAGTAAAAGACAAAGCTCAGTACAATTATAGGACGTCTGATATGCAGTCCAGGCTGGATGACCTAATCTCTACATCTGCCCTTAACATCTATGAATACATCTGACACTGTATACTTGCTTGTTTGAAATTCTAGAATGAAAAATGTATTTTTATGAGTCGATCTGTTGTCATAGTAGCATTCATTCAGCTAAAGAGGGGCTAGCTTCCTAAGGGACATAGACCAGGTATTTTTTATAAGAGTCCTCCTTTTTGCCACATTATCACCTCTGGGGTTACCAAACATACTAGTTAGAGGCAAAAAAAGGAGCTCCCAGTGAAATGTTGAACAATGTGCAAAGCTATGGTTTCCTTTTCCATCCCTGAACTCAGTTTATTTGATCAACTTGCCTATTCTGAAAGATGAAGCTGAGAATAATAGATTATATAAGTACTTTTTCATATCTTCACTGTGCTCAGAGTAAAAATATGCCTTTTTTTTTTAGGGTGTGGAACTAACAAAACTTGACCGTTGTATCTATCAGAGTTACCCATGCACTGGTAGAGGCATACTTCCTTCATTTAGGGATATAGCAACTCTGCCTCTGGAATAACCATGCAATAACAGCTGCAAGGCCAGTGGGCAGCTTGGTTTCTGAGTGGAGCTTTCATTCTTTGTTAGAGGGAACAATCTTGGTTCCCACTTATTTCACAAGACTATTTTAGTCTATCACAGAGTTATAGAAATCTCTTCATTGCCATTTCTAGTTCCAGTGGCCAGAAGGCTGAGGTAAGGGAGAGATTGGAAAAGTGCTTGATAAAATCATAGATACTGAGGAGAAGATGTCTGTTGGTTGCTGAAGTTATCTAAACTCTTCAGATCAGGTTGGTGGCCCATTACTCAGACTAGAAACCACAGTGTCCCTTTTGGCCCCTGGAGAACAGAGGTATAGCCTCTATTTGACTTACAGCTGTGAAAGAAACTGTGGGGCAAAGCCTCTGCAGGGTTGAACTGTGCAGAGCAAAACTGAACATGTCCTGTTCTGGGAAAAGCTGGTGTTAGATTCAGATTCTGGGTCTGTCAGAAATGGTGTCCAGAGATTGAGCAGTGATGGGAATGGCAGTGTCTGCACATTTGTCTCTGTGTGCTGATAGCAGTCATTGTAGCAGAGCTGCCAGCATTATTTCTGGTCTGAAGAGCAGCCACGTTAACCCACAAAGCTGGTTTTAAAATGTGTTTCTGAAATATGGTAGCCCGTGAGTGGTCCAGAAAAGATTTTTTCTCCTGCGGAGTTGCCTTCATCTCACTTTGTTTTGGGTGAGAAACAGAGACACAGGAAAGCTGAGTGGATACAGGAAGACATATTCAAAAGGGACAGCTCTTGCATAATATCCCTATCCTTGCTCATCTTCTTGAGCCAGAGCTGAAAGTGAGTGTATCATACCCAAATAAACAGTGACAGGCAAGAACTCAGTGTGGGAAAATACACTGAGATTGGCCAGCACGATCCAAGATTCACACATAACTGATTAGACAAATTTCTGCTCTTGGTCTGCCTTAACTTCCACAATTAAACTGCACTTTTGGAGAAGCAGCAGCTCATGGGAACAAGCTTGTGTGCTTAGAGGTGCATGGGAGTCCTTTTCCTTGACATTCCCATGCCAGAGAGACAGCCTAGCACACGGGGAGGCTAAAGAAGGGGTTTCTCCCTAGCATTTTGAAACAACAAATCTGAGTGGGGAGCTCCCATGACAAAAGCAAGGGAATGTGATCTGCCAGCTGCTGTCAAGCATGTTCTTCACAAACAATGCAGATATAACCTTTATGGCTTAAAGTGAGTACTGTACAGGAAATTGAATACATGTGACAGAGACAAGTGGAGCTGAGAGATCTCATAAATGCAGATGGAGCCATCTGCATCTTCAGTTCAGAGAACACCTGTTAACAGCTTACACACCATGTGCATCCTGCTGTTGGAAGAGTCCTCAGGAGACCTGATTCCCAATCCACCTTATTCATCACCAGGCTTCAACTTTCCCCCCAGAGAGGATCATAGCAAGGAGAGGGATAACAGATGGTGACATATCTGGGCTGCATCAGGGAGAAAATTGCCTGGAGGGCTCATCTCCAGAAGGAAGTCCCACAGCACTGTTTCTTATACTGGAACCTAGGGAACTCCTAGCATGTATAAATTCCATTGTCAGAGATCTCCAGGATCCCTTCCTAGTACAGCCCTGCAGACCACAGCTGTTATACTGGACCTGAGCAAAGAGGCAGCTGTTGAGGGTGCTGGGTCATTGCCAGGATCTTTGAATTGGATTCTGAATTTAATTGGCCAGAAAGACATCCACAAGTGTTTTCACACCTATTCTGATCCTACTGGAAAATGCAGTGTAACCAGCAGGCATAGTGTGGAAGGACAGCAGTGTCACACAGGCTTGAATCTGCCTCCTTGTTTCTTTCTATCAGAATGATAAGCTTCCATTGCTCTGAAAGAAGATGGAGTAATTGAATACCTCTCCAAAATCAAGAAATGACTTGACTGTAAACTCTCACAGTGTCATACACTTCCAGAAAGCCTTAGAAAAACTTACAGATGACACAAGAGAGTGAGAAGTCTGAGGCATGTACTAAATAAAGTATTAGGTGCCAGCAAATTTCAGGAAAAAAAGCTGGAGCTTTTCACATTCAGAAAGAATGAATCTACTCATTTGCTCTGGCCTAAAAGGTAAAGGAAGATACAAGGAAGGGTCAGTAAAAAGTAAAACCAAAATGGTATTAGCATCATTGCAGATCTAACAGGTCTGTCTTGTGCAGTCTCAATGCTCTTCATCAGCTTTGTCAATCAGCTGCGTCAGGATTCTTATCACCTACCAGCCCACAAAAAAGTGGCAGCCATTAAAACAATTAGTGCAACCAGAAACACAGCATCTGCTACAAAAAGTACAGTGCAGGTAGAAATGGAAGCATTTGCTTGTGTACCACAAGCTGACTGGCTTGCTGTATTTTCTACACTTAAAGGTATTCACCTGCAAAAGAGCTCAGCAAGCCTGACTGCTTCCCTATTTGATGTTTCTGCTACATTTTATTATGTAGAATAAGAACAACAACCTCAGACTTGTGCTCTAGCTCTGGAGCAGGCTTGTCTTTGAAGATTCAGTCAGAGATGAATCCTTCGGAAGGATTTGTGGATTTGTTCCTAGGGCTTCATCTCATCTGCTCCAAATAAAAACCAAAGTAACATAGGAAACTATGGGATCTGCCTCCTCTGTAATTAACCTGGCTATTGACTTCAGCATGGCAGGATCAGGATAGGTATCTACTCCCATACCACCAGCACTGAGCTCTGCTGCGAGGATAAGGAGCAATACATTCTTGAAAGTTTTTGTTATCACTGTTTAAAGCAGAACGAGGAAAGAACACTGTGATCTCTCACATACAACTTACATGTTTACATGAAGCTTTGACAGTGCTGTCAAGCAGATAATTACAGTCGTCTCTTAATAATGAATAGGATATAAACACATGCTACATATCCAAATAACACATATGAACCATTTGACCTCTTGAACCAAATTATACCACTGTATTTTGAACTGATGTAGCATACTGTATAATGAGTAACTGTACAATACAAGGTCAAGCTGGAGTTTTTCTAAGACTGGGAATGAAAACAAATACTGCAACATTACACAACAAAAAGCCTAAATATTACTCCATGAGGGACTGTTATATTTTGAGCAAAAGAGTGTTACTAACAGAGAATTCCTTGAGGACTTCTAGTGAAGATATTTGATTAGGGTGCCTACGTGCTTTTCAAATCCACTTCACGAACAACAACTAGTAGGGACTGAAATGCTCAAACATTTGGTCTTGTCCTTTCACAATATTTTGAGGCCCCAAAAAAGAAAAAAAACAAGATGTGTGTGAAGCAGGGAATTTTGAGGCGGTGACAGCGTGATGAATTTATTTCACAAAGTAACTGCTTTTAATAATTTCAGCAGCAGCAACATATTACACATTAAAAAAGCAACTAATGAGAAGTTGGCTGTTTTGAGAACATCAAGAAGGGATGTTATTGAAAATGCACTAGAAATAATACCTAAAGGGTCTACGGCCAGGTTTCATAAATAAGGAAAGGAATGCTAAGGGTTAGTCATAGTCAATTAAAACAATGGCCATAGAGACAGTGAGACGGCAGAATTTATAGAATCATACAATTACAAAATGCTGTGAGGGTGGAGGGTGCTGGCACAGCTTGCCCAGAGATGCTGTGGTTGCCCCATCCCTGACTGTGTTCATGGCCAGGTTGGACATGGCTTGGAGCAACCTGCTCTAGTGGGAGGTGTGCCTGCCCCTGGCAGGGGGACTGGAACCAGCTGCAGAGACAGCCTCTGCCCTCCTTGTAGCTACACTTTAAGTACAGGAATAATGTTAGGAGCTCCCCCAGATCTTTTACCCGATGATCAGACATACTTTGCTCTATTAAATTCGATTCCATGCCATTAAATTCCATGACATTCCATTGCATTCCATTCCATCACCTGGCAACGCAGCAGTCACAATGCCCGGGAGAGTATAAAAGGGAGCAGGCTCCTGTGTCCTCTGGCCTCCTGTGCCCTACTGGGCCAGGGGAGCCCAAGACTTCTCTAGGAAGTCCTTGTTTGGAGGTTCTAGCAGGGGAGCGCAGCTACTGTATACCCGTGAGTAAGGAAGGGGAGCGCCTGTGTCGGGGAAGGTTGTCCTCTTGCCGAGCATGCAGTGTGGGGAGGGACGCGTGTGGAGAACACGTGCGCAGCCCACCAGATGAGCTGAATCAAGCCCAGTGATCAACAGGGTGACAGATATCGCAGCCAGAGGGCCCTGAAATCCAGGCAGAGCTACAGGCTGGGCAGAGAAGAGATTCTGAGCTCTGTGCTGCAAGGCCAGCTCCTGGCAGGGCCAGCTTCTTAGCTCATGGCAGAGATAGCAATCCTTTTCAGCTGGGTAGGCAGGGCTAGATTCTAGGAATGGCTTTTGGAGGAGCACCGCAGAGCTCACCCTTCTCATCCCCCACGGAGCCAGGGGCAGCAGCCATAAGCAATGGGATGCAGAGATGCTTGCAGAGATGCCAGCGCTTTGGAGCAGCCACTGATGCCCTGCCATGTGTAGCACGGATGGATTCTTGCCCCCAGGCTCGATGAGGCCAGGGGCCTTTGGTCACTCGCAGCAGCCCCTGTGGTGGCTCCAGATTGAGGGAGAATAGGGCTTGGGCATCTGCGGGGAGGCGTCAGCAGCCTGTGGAGCAGGAGCAGGTCCTGCTCCCGTGCTCAGGGATAGCCGATCGCCAGTGCTGGGGTCAGGAAGGAATTTTCCCCCGGGCCACATTGGCTCTGGTCCCAGGGGTTTTTTGCCTTCCTCTGAGCATGGAGCAGGACCACTTGTCAGGGCTCCTCTGCTCCATTCTGGCTGCACTACTGCCTGCTGCTCATGCACCATGAAGGTGGCCCCCCTGGTGTCCTGCAGCTGGGGGGGGAAGGCTTTTTTTCCCGCATGGAGGGCCTGCCAGTGTCCCCGCGGGTTTTTTGCCTTCCTCTGCAGCGGTGAGCCAGCCCCTTGACAGGGCTCCTTTGGGCTCTTGTGGCCCAAGGGCTGCTGCTCCTGCTCCACGCAGGTGGCCCCTCATGCCCCCATGCATGTGGGGGGAGGAAGCTTTCACCACTCCGGGGGTAGCCCCTGGACGTTGCTGCTTCTCCTCTGTTGCATTGAGCACAGCCCCTTGACAGGGCTCCCCGTTGGGCTCGCTTCTTGCCCGCTGCTCTCGCACCTGCAGCCCACCACTCCTGCCCTCCCACTCTCAAGCTCCACTGCAAGCTCGCAGAGGGAGCCACTGCTGCTCTTCCCTTGGCTCCGTATACGTATGCGGGGGTTCTGCCTTCTGCACAGCAGCACTGTGCTTGCAAGGCCTGGATGCTTGTGAGCATCGCCTCTGAAACCAACCCACAACAAAACCCCGTGATGGCACTTCACGGAAAATTCGGCCAAAGAGAAGAAACCAAACTCAAATCAAATGGAATCCTAAAATAAATTCTTTTTTCCACTTGTAAGCTTTGTGTTTCATCTCCTTGAAAGTGGTTTTGGAGCTGAAAAACCCCGGCATTGCAAGGGAATAGCAGTGCCACAGTTATTCAGCTTTGGGTGGGTGTAGGGAACGGCATGGGATGGGAGGCAATGGATTGGTATGGATTGGTATGGAATGGAATGGAATGGAGAGTCATAGAATGGAGAGTCATAGAATGGAGCGCAAAGCACCAGACTAGGCTTGCAATGGAATGGGTTACGCTGTGTGATGCCTCCGAGTCTGCATGCCAAGTGGTGGCCTAGGTGTCAGGGGTGCAGGCAGGAGAGCAGCAGTTGCACTGCACCCTCTGCAGTGCAGGTGCCAGAGCCATTCAGGAGACAGGGACAGGCTGAGCTACAGCACAGCTCAGGCAGGGACTGAAGGCCCCAGGCGGAGCTGAGACACGGCCCCTGGGCCCTTGGCACCAGGCAGCGGGCTGGGGGTCCCAGCAGAGATGGCTCCCAGCTCCTGAGCCCTTGGAGTACCCCCAGTACCCTGGCACAAGTAGCCCTGCTCTGCTCATAGGCTCTCCTTTCCACACTGACGCTCGGCCTCGCTGGAGGCCAAGGAGTGGGCATATGGGCTTTCTCTCTGATGCACTCCTGCTCTTCTTAGGCTCTTGTGTCTCAGGATGTTTTCCCAAGGGAAACAACTCTGGCATTTCCCAAAATGAGGACAAGGCAGTCCAAGCAAATCCATGGGCAACTGAACAGCTATTGCTGGCCTCCAACAGATTTGCAACCATTTGCTTGAGGAGCACGTCCTGCTTCAGACTGAGGTTTAGGGCCTGGCTGGTGCCAGACATGTGGCAACTCTGCTCAAGTGCATGAGCACAGAAGACATCCAGGATGCCACACATGTCTCTAGTGGGAGAGACACAACCTGCTCTAGTGGAGTTGTGCCTGCCCCTGGAACGGTGTTTCAAATAGTCTCTTTGATGTCCGTTGCTGCGCAGCCCATTCTATGATTCTGTATACATATATATATATATACATATATACTCTTCCAAAGAGGGAGAGATACACTGCAAAGTATAAATTTAAGTCTCTTCCAGATAGACAGTGACAGCATTTAGCAGTTCGAAGCTTAGCTTGAAATGAAATTGTCAAGTATCAGGAATGAGAAAGAAACTGGACGTGTTTGGTAATCTCACTGGCAATCATTTGTAATTGCATTCCTTATGACAGATTTTTCTGGTCATTAAGCAGTTACCCTGCTTTTTTATGTTTTGCTGGATATGAATTACATCACTGTTAGATTACATTGCATCTTATAACGTATAACATAGAAATTTTGCCCTTAGAGTAGTGAGTAAAATTAATGAATCCAGGGAATCACAGTTCTTAGGATTAAGAGCTTTGTACATTAGCTAAACTTATTCATGGGCACTTCATACTCATTTGCTTTATTACAATCCCTAATCTGAAACCTAAATAGTTACTTTACAGGGTATACGTTCTATGTAATTTTTATGTACAATAATCTTTCCCTGCTTGTTCTATCAACCTTTATTTTGCCAGGATAAATAAACAAAATTCTTCCAGTTACCACTTCTATAGCACCTTCTAATTTCTTTTGATTATTTTATTATTCACACCCCACACCCATTTTATTCTGAATTCACCCTTCTATACTAGAACCTATCACAGCCTAAGATGAATTTTATCAGTAATTTTTGTAATACCATTAAAACTTGTTTCACATACTTTCACCAGTACACCCCAAATTTCTTTTAATCTTTTTCACCACTTTATACTGGCAGCTCAATATCATGTTTACATTGAAAAGTACCATGTAGCTTTTCTGCTACTTGATGAGACCTTATGTAATATGAGACATTTTATTTACCTGGTATGCTGCCTTACTTCTCTGTAACTGAATTTCACTCCAGCTCTTTTACTTTCAGGTAACTCATTGCTTCTCTTATGAAATTCTACTCATCTCATATGCATAATGCCACCAATACATTTTATCAACACTATCCTTTTCTTAGGGTTGTAGCTGTTTTCAGGCTAATCCTCCAAAGATAAGGAGGATGTTATTCATGCTCTTACTGTATATTGCCCCTCATGATGAAAGTATCATTTCAGTTCATCTACAATCCTAACCTTACCCCCCCCCCCCAGTAATTTACTAAAACAATATAACTACTTCTTTACTGAAGGGCTGATAATACCCATTTTACTGCCTCACAAAAATTCAGGGGTAATAAAACAAAACCTTTTTAGAACTATTTTTGCTGACCCTGATAACTCAAAATAATTTCAATACCAATTGTGTCTACCACTGAGTATAGGGGAACATGTATTAATGCCTGGCAACCATTGTACAGACCTTTTTCCTCTCTATTCACTTATCACTGGAAATAATGGAGAAAAGAAATTGTGACACAAAATAGAATGATTACTCCTAGATAAAAATAACTTTGAAACATGCTTCATTTGAAGAATTTGTAAATCCTTCCATTATTCAACATCACCTCTGAGAGTAACAAATTGGTATGGATCCAAATCTGAAAATAGTGATTGGATACTGGATGCAAAGCTTCCGTTTGAAAAATTAATAATTAAAATTAATTAAGAATCTTAAAGGCAGTCATTAAGTAAATTCAAACTTCTCCAGGTCTTTGCTTGATGAACTCAAACTCCTTTTTCTTAATTACTTCATTCACATTTTGTATTATATATTAAAAGCATTTTGTTTCCTTTTCAGAACCTGGACAATGTTGAAGGTTTCTTATATTCATGATGGACTGGACCTAATGTTTTTCCCTGAAAATTCTTGCTACAATTGGTTTATTCTAGAAATAAAATAATAAACAAAAGAGTTGTGATCTAGTTGGGGATGTCCCTGCTCTTTACAGGGGGGTTGGGCTAGATGACCTTTGGGGGTCCCTTTCAACACAGACTATTCTAAGATTCTAAGATCTGAGAGGGGACAGTTATTTTTCTATTACTGATGCTCAGTTCTACATATGTAACTATAATCACCATAAATGTGACTAGAGAAGTTTAACTTCCCCCTAGTTAAACTTCTAAATAATACACCCAGTACCTGCAAGTTTTACTTTGTGCAATTAACCACTTTACCAGGGACTTCTGGTAATACATGGCCATGAAATGTCTAGATGTTCCGAATGCAAATACACTGGTGCTTTTGCATAAATGCATTTCAACTGGGATAAACAAAAAGGTATGCTCAGACAGTTTATATTTTGCTTCTATACTTATGACATGAAAAATTTACCCCAAGTTTGGATGTTATCCAAAGTCAATAGAATATTTTTGAACCCTTTCCACAATGCTTGCGCGATCCTTCTGTGAACACTAATGAATATTCAAGAGGCAAACCTAAGAGTAGCCTCTCTCATACAGAGAGGAAAATCTTATTATATCTGCTGAATAATAGTAGTAATGAGAATAGAAATAAAGTGCATGATACTGTATAGGTAAAATGTTGATGAAAGAATTACCATAGACTCATAGAATGTTTGGGGTTGGAAGGGCCCTTAAAGATCCCACGTAATTCACATCCTAATTCATACTCATGCAGGCTGACTCTGCCTCTGTCCTAAGAGTGCCTTTCTACCTAGGCACACCATATTTTACAGCCTTAAAAGGAGAAGAAAAAATACCTTCAAATATTCACTTATAAATACTACCTCAGTTATTATCCTTGATCTAATTTAATGGAACAGTGTAAAATCTCAGTAAGCAGCAAGATTACATATTCCCGTGTTTATTTTACCACAGCTTTGCTCATTGGTTGCAGAAGATATGATGCATAATGACCCTTTAATCCTCTATACCATTAGTGTAGAGGATTAGAGCCTTTAATGTATAACACTAAGGTTTATTTCTGGTAATAGATGCTGAAAACATTATACCTGAGGCTGTCATTCAGTATCAGATGACAAGAGAAACATATATATATGTTGATAAAAACTGTAAAAATTAGGTTTAAAAGTTTTTTTTGTTAATCCTATCTTAGTAAATGCACCTCACATAAGAGCTGAATATATTGCTTTCCATCAGGAGAGTGAGCAGAATTCTAGTACTCAGCTGTGTCACAGAATTATGGTTTGAACTTTAATGTGGCACCAACAAGAAAACCAGCAGTTGCCAGCATCCACCTATCTTATGTGAGGTATAATGGCAACTAGAACACACACCCTGAGGAGCTCTTGATAATCATGTTCACAGCTGGAATTTTTCATGGGTGCCATACAGAAATTTAACTTCAGGCAATGCTCATTAAAAAAACAAAACTCCTTGCTAATGCAGTTTCAAATTCAAATTTCATAAAACACTTAAATGCTTCTGATTATTTTTCCTTTCTACTTCCCGAGTTACATCCATGGCCTGGAATGTACATCTGCAATGAACAATGGTTTAATTTTCAAGTTTGTCTTTAAAAAGAAGTGATATCTTGTTCATTTCATGAATCAAAAAAACCAAAAGGTCCCTATATTGAAGTTTCAAGCTTTTAGATAAGGTTTTAAATAAAATGTAAATTAAGTTGCCCAGTCATTGGCTAACCTGGAAAAGCAGGAGTGATGCATACATAACAATTTATTTCTATTAAATGTTATATATCACTTCTTCATATCAAATGCTGCAGTGAGCTACTGCCTCCGTGGATGTTTGCCATGTGGGTTGCAGACATCTGTTGAGCATTAGGGAACGTAATCAAACAATTTGCCAAGAACTCCATCAAAAACGTGCCTTTTACATTTTTCTTAGTTGAGAACACCATCCACAGTAGATTGACCTAAAGGAGGGTAACACATTGAACTGGAAGCAAAATCTTTATAGTGATGCAAGACTCACTGTTAACCCCATGAATTCTTCAAAATGTTGTCTTTTAGAGCATAGGTGTGCTGCAGACTGAATGCAAATGTGACCAAAGGTCCTTGAACCAGTCCTTCTGCTGGTGATGACAGCTGACTGAGGATGGGCTCCATCTGTTCCTCACTGTTTCTGCAGGGTTTATTTTTGCCCTGAGGTCTCTAGAAAGGCAATATTCTCAGCTTGGATGACCATATTTCCTGGGGGAAATGAGAACAGCTGGATATATCTGCTTGTCTCCCTGATTGCAAATCAAGGGAAAAATCCATCTGCATCCACCCAATTTGCTCCTGTAAAGGATCCCATTCCAGCCAAGCACTTAACTCTACAAAAGCCTATGAAAATAGGGCCTATATACACAAAAGAGGGAAGAGCATGCTTCATGTTGTCTCATGGCACTTTGTGTTGCTTTTTACTATCCCAATAATAAAAAAAGAAGTGTCCCTTCATCAACCACCTTTCTTTCTACAATAGTAAATAAAAAAAGGTAAAAAATAGCTACAGATCTAGGAGTCTAAGTGTTTCATGCTTCACAAATTGCACAATCATGTTTTTCATATAGCACAGCATCATGTTATGACTGCCACGGAAGTGACTTAATGGAAGAGCTCTGGCATCCTTCATAATCTACTGTATGTCAGACAAGAGAAATATGCTCATGTCAGCAGAAGCATTACAGTAAATTAGCCTAGTGTAATGGTACCACCCACTAGGATGGTTACAGTTTAGAGTCTGCTCATCCTCTCTGACATGCTCATACATTCAGGGACTTATAGTATGGCATACAAAATTTCCATCCAAGAGTGAATACTTTCTGTGTGGCCACTTATAACTACAGTAAGAGGGAAAGAAAGCTTTGGGGATTTAGCAACTGAAAACCCCACTCACATAACACCATGATTTAAAACACTGACACTAAGGTTGAGATCCTACCCTTGCTCTGCCAATAGGGTAGGTCAAGAATAATTTCAATGCAGTCACTGAGATTACAGGTAGGTAAAATTATTATGAGAGGAACAAACCCCAGCCATTCCTTCTCAACAAGAAGATATTCCAAACTGAAGATATCCCTCCTGAAGGGAAGAGTCTAAACCCACTAGCAACTTCCAGAAAACAGGGCATCATTAGTTTTATCAAAAAGGAAAGGTCAAACAAGAAGGCTCATATCTATATCTCAATGTCCTCAGAACTTAAGGAGAATTCAGTTCCAAGGATTTCAGGACAATATCTTCTGTAGATCACTGAATATTGACTGTGTAAGCCACGTGAAATTATCCTCCACAGTTACTATAATGATAATATGAATAATAATGAGTATGTGTAACTGGTAGTTGCCCAGCTGGAAAACATAAAGTTTCCGTATATATCTGCCAATTGGACTTTTAATGACAAAACCACAGATGTTTGGACTATCTGAAAAAGGACAAATGGAATAAAAACATACTATCTCTGTGAGAAACTATTTGATTTGTAAACTGCAGCATTGTAAAACAAATATCATATGTGTAGGGGAAAAAAGAGCGGAAATGGTTCTTGAGCACATATGGAAGAGAGTTTTCTTGATTTAGTACTTATCGCTATAAAACTTATTATAGAGAATGCAAAGGCAGAAATATATCTGCTTTTGACTATTTCTTAATGTTCATCCAAAGGAAGTTTCTCTTCTGGGGGATGAGGGGGAGCAATTGATTTCTGACCTCAGCTGATACTAAAGCTCTCTGAAACAACAAGGCCCAGGGGTGTCAAAAGCAGCTGCCTGAATTCCTCAAAAAAATATATTCACAAAGTCTATTTTGAGTTCCCTGCATATCTGTAATGGAATCCAGCTGCTCTGACCTTTCAGAATTACCTCGTACAGTGCGAACAGCAGCACAGATAAGTGTTAAGTTAAATTGTAGTTAGATTCCAACTGCTCAGCATTTTGGTTAAAGAACTGACATAAGAGAAAGCAAAATGAGACAGAAAATTATCTCTCTGATCTGAGAAGTAAAATAAAGATTTCAGTCACCCAAAACAATGGTTTGATGAGATCCCCACAGCAAAAATAGTGTATACTAAGTGAAACTTTAACATGTGAGAGTACACATGTACAGAGCACCAGGAAACCAAACTTCAAAGGGAAGATCCCTTCTCTCATCTCATTGAAACAGTTTTATCTTCAGTCTTTCTGGATCATTTTAGGAACAGGGCCCTAAACAGCAATTTCGGTTAAGAAAATCTTTATATAATACTAAATTCAGATATCAGTAAAACCTGTACAGAACAAAATGGCATGTACAGGAAGGACCAAGATGGGGGCTGGCAAACAGCATGGCCCCTTCATGCCTACTTAAAACAAACCAGTAAAAGAGTAGATAGCATGCTATGAAGCTTAGGGTTAAAGCCTCTGGGAGAATATCCTTTGTCTTCAGTTATGTCAAATGAAATCTAAAAATAAGAGCTTGTGAAGCAACGCTTTCTCCTCCAACAGGAATCTGACAAAAAACATTCCCAGCAATCCAACCACACACACTCTATGTTCAGCCAGTTCTAAGTAAGAAAGCCAACCATATCCTGGGCTGCATCATAAGGTGTGACCAGCAGGTCAAAGGAGGTGATCCTGCCCCTCTACTCTGCTCTCGTGAGACCTCACATGGAATATTGTGTGCAGTTCTGGTGTCCTCAACATAAACTGTTAGAACAAGTCCAGAGGAGGCCACAAGGATGATCAGGGGACTGGAGCACCTCCCATATGAAGACAGGCTGAGAAAGTTGGGGCTGTTCAGCCTGGAGAAGAGAAGGCTGCGTGGAGACCTCATAGCAGCCTTCCAGTATCTGAAGGGGACCTATAGGGATGCTGGTGAGGGACTATTCATGAAGGACAGTAGTGATAGGACAAGGGGTAATGGGTTGAAACTTAAACAGCAGAGGTTTAGATTGGATATAAGGAAGAAATTCTTTACTGTTAGGGTGGTGAGGCACTGGAATGGGTTGCCCAGGGAGGTTGTGAATGCTCCATCCCTGGCAGTGTTCAAGGCCAGGTTGGACGAAGCCTTGGGTGATATGGTTTAGTGTGAGGTGTCCCTGCCCATGGCAGGGGGGGTTGGAACTAGATGATCTTAAGGTCCTTTCCAACCCTAACTATTCTATGATTCTATGATTCTATCTACCAGGGCTGGTTTGGCCGCATCTCTTTCCAGAGTGGCAGGTCCCTGCCTTGTCCAAGCTGAAAGCCCCACCAGGCACTGCATCCATCCCTCAGCTGCGCTGAGGCAAAGAACAATGGATGTGATGAGCTGAGCACAAGGCTCGGAAGTTACTCCTCACCCACACGCCTCAGTGGCATTGCGGCAGCTCTTCTCATAGCAAATCCTTTGTTTTTAGCCAAGACCTGAGCATGAGGAATAGGGAAGAGCTGAGCGGTCTGGCTTTTGTCTTTTTTAGTCATCAGGGTCAACATGACTCATGCCCTTTGAGGCTGGGACTTTGGATTTTCTCTGTTGCTCAGTGTTTTTATGCTTTCTCTTTTCCTCAAAGGTCCTAAAAAACTGATGAGAAAACACTTACAGCTGTAAAAGTAAAGCCTGCGAAATGAGCTGTGTTTGACGCAACTCAGAAAGCAAATAAAACAGGGAAAAAAACCCTCCCAAACCCTAAACCTTTATTATCTTTCCCTTTGATGACTTCAGTTCAATCTCATTGCCTTTGCAATTTACCTAGCTACTTTTTAAAGTTTGGGGGTATCAGTATTGCTGAACCTGAGTTTTGGTCTTATGACTCAGAGCCCAGGAGGAGAGTATCCTCCTTCTGCACCCCTTGGATCATCTCTGAAAGCCACTGTCGCCTTCACCCCATCATTGTAGGAAGGAAACTGATGCTCTGTTGCATCCCTCTGGCCTTGGGGTGGCAGTCTTGCAGCTCTACTATGAGAGACAATGTGTTTGAGTGTGCTTCTCCCTTCTGCAAACCCAGTCCCTCTGACAGCATCCAACTTCTGGAATGTTCCTAGCTACTTCTGACAAGCAAGCTCCTCTCTAACTGAACTGTAGGGCATGCAGCACTGCTAGAAACTCCCGGGCTGACTGATGCTATTATCTGAGTCAGCAGAAACATGCTTCATCTTTCCTGTGCTCAGATTAAGCTCTTAGACAGTGTCTGCCACCTGATGCCAAGACAGAAATGATGCTGCTGGACACTTCAGAGAGATGACCAGCCCAACAAAAGAGAGACGCTTAATTATTTCCCATTATTATCTCCTCAATTATTTCTCATAAGGCATATGAAGTGAGCTTGGTGCTCTCAACTTGGCTAATACAAGGTAATACAATGCCACAAGAACCATCAACACCGAGTATCAAAACATAATGAGACAAAGCCACAGAGTCATTTCATTTATGTATTGTGAAATCAAATTACTTCAGGATTTTAGCATTGCCACAAGTAACAGAGCAATAGCTAAAACACACATAGGGGAAAACGAGAAGGGAGGAGAGAAGGGGGCTAATAGGGAAGCAAGGCTTATGAAGGAAAGGTACTGTTGTATTTCAACCTAAAAGAACTTTAACATAACGTGAAAAATGCGAGGGGATGAACCAGGGAATCAGGAATAGTTGTCCTGTAATATTATTGGCACAGAATAATTCCACTCCTGGGACTGATTTCCAAACATGCAGAACACTTAGTTCAAATGCATAAAAGCTGTTGGGGCACAAAACCTTTGGAAATCATGTCTTTTATGTTTAAGTTTTTTGTCTTTTTTATCCCCTTTCTCTGTGGCTGAATGTATTTGAGGAGGCCAGCTGGATCCAATTGCTAGAACAGTAGTATTACACTCCTTCTCCCTGCTCCATTTTCCCCTTTCACACCAATATGTTGGCAGAAGGGTTATTGGCATCATTGCCCAGAGCCAAAGGTTAGCATGAAAAAAAGAATGTGTGAATACTGTTATGAAGAAAATCCAAAATGCAAGTTAATATTCCTACTTTACGAAACTACCAAAACTATTATTTTAATCCAAAGTTAGACTGATGTGGAATCAGATTCCAGGTTCTGGAACATGCACGATGTAGAAAGGTCAGGGGGAATGAATATTCAAGATTCAGAAGCAAGTCCAGAGGCATAAACTTCCCACACATTCCATCCAAGACAGAATTTTCCCTTTCATATTCTGCTGGTGGGATATTATACATGGGTTGTCAGTGCTAGGCTCCAAAAGTGCAAGGTTATTTTTTAAACCATGCAGTTCATGGTTCCAAAACCACATGTCCCCATCGAGCCACTTACTTTAAAGTGGCTGTTTTTCTAATCTGACTCTTGCATTGTGACCCATTGTGGGATGTCCTTCAGCTTGGAACGGGCCTTTCCACAACTTCGTGTCACAGGAGGCCCTTAATGCTCTCTTCTGCTTGCTCTGAAAAACTGTCAAAGCAAGGTGATATTAAGGGCCAGCTCTGCTCTGGAAAAAAACACTGTAGTGAATGTCACAGTGTTTATTGTGTCAGTGTTTCCATTTGGTATTTGAGGAGCTTACATGTTAATGTGTTTTTTCTAAAGGGCAGCTCAATGAACACAGGCTAGGTTTAAAGAATTGGAAGCTTGTCTTCTTATGCCTAACATTGACCAGCAGAGGATACAGACCACACTGTTCACTCCTTACATCACTGTACCCACAGTGCCTCCCACAGAGATAAATGTAACCACCTCTGACAGAAAAAACATGCTCAAAATTTACATTGAGAAGACTCTCACACCAGCAGCCTAAACTAGGTACATTGCATAGAGACCTCCTGCTTTTCTTACTTACAGTGGACTAGTTAACCTGAAGCAGAGCCTACTAGCAAAGGGTAGCTAAGAAAAGAGCATCAACACTAATTCACACCCCCTAGGAAACTGCAGAGGGGCACTGGTGACTTCCTGGCGGTTGCATCTGCATTTAGCTCCTTTCAGAGAAGACTTATGTACTTCCAGCTGTTTAGTTGGCTCATTCTCAGTGTGTGGAAGGTGTCTTCCTCTGAAGTCTGCCAGATGATGTGGCTTCTCTGGGTTCTTGCTTTGGGGTGCTGTGTTGGTTGTTAGTGAAGAGCCCTACAGCTGAGTTCAGACCTGTTGCTGCCAGCTGGGACCTGACATGACCAAACTTGCTATTTCCATTTCTAAGCCAGTCTAGTATCTAAGGGTGAACTCTGAGGATAAGTTTTGCTGCCTCTATTTGCTTGGAAGCAGCAGTTCCAACAGCAGCCTGCTTTTTCAAGAAGCCTGGAGCAAGCCTGAGAATTACAGAAGCTGGGCTGATTCTCTCACAGCCGAAAGAAGTGGTTAAGAGGCTAGTGATGCCAAGTCTCAGCGTAGGAAGAGGAATTCACATGTGACAGGAATTATTTCCTTTGGCAAATGCCTTTGGCAAAGGTGAAGGAGGTAAAGGCATGACCAGCCCCAGTCGGAGACCCCTGTACCTGATGTGGACTTTGCAGGTCAGCTGTTTCCCCGAGATGCTCCATTTGCTACTTGGAAGGAGGAGGAGGTGGGAGTCGAGGGAAAGGGAATAGCCAAACTTGGACAGCTGCAATGGGTACCGGCCAATTCCTATACAATCCACTGTCCACCCCCAGCAAATGTGCTAAGGAGAAGGAACATCTGTGCTTCCCTCATTCTTATCTCACCCTTTGGGACTCATAGCTACTTGGTATAAAGCTATTGTAACTTATCTTGGGCGTAAGATCAGCACATACAAGCTGTAACTGGCACCCAGGTGAACCCACCTTGAGTTTGGCTCTCTGTGGAGCAAAGACTTCCATTTTCATCCAGATAACACCTATCCACCTTTAACTTGGGTTTGCTCAGATGAACCTAACTATAAAGCTTTGTAAAAAAGTAGCCAGTGAGGCATTGCCAAATCCAAACACACTTTCTTCTCTGGATAATCCTACTGTTCAGCAATGGAAAGTCATGAACACCTCATCATGCATGTCATGGATAAACAGTGGCATGCTGTGGCTCACCTGGTCCGCTTGAATATTCCATTTTTATCAGATGGAACAAACTTATGATACAGATCCCTTTTTATTTTTAAAGAAATAGAGGTTTGGTTTTTTTCCAGACAACAGATCCACTTTTGAATCTCATGTTTGCTTTGTTCTTAAGGCTGTGGTATGCCTTTTTAGCCATGCTTTGGACCCTTTTCCACATCTGCATCTTTTTTTTCTCTCTCAAACACAGTGCATGATTTTCCCTTTTCTGCACTATTAAAATAGAGCAGACCATTTTAATAGACCAAACCACATCATCTTTCACTAGTGATCTTCAGATGCAAAATACAGTGAGAGTAATTGTTTCTCCAACTATAACAAAGCTTTTTAAATGTATCTGGCATATGGGGTTTGCTATGCAAACCTTACTTTTTGATTCATTTCACTTGACAAGTCACTTTTGTTTTCAAATCCCAGTGCTTCTCTGAGGAAGGTCATAAGAGGTTCAATAATGGCTAAAACATCAGCAATAATTAGGAAAGGAAAGCTCATTGTTCTCTGGAAACAGTGAGCTTTGCAGAGAAACTGATTTTTAAAGCCTGTGCTACTTTAATATTGAGGTTAGGATGCAGTTATGGAATAAATTTGCAACCAACATCACAATGCTCAGCATGACTAATAATTAGCCAAAAACACATAACTAGTAGTTCATCAAGGCTCTTGTGTTTAGAACAAAGTGCAAGTGCCAGGTTTATTTTTACTTGCTTAAGCATGATGTAAGGTTTCTTCCACTGGAAAATCCCCTATTAGTAAATTTATCTGGATTATATAATACTGTCCATGGGGCTTTTTTCTCCTCCTGATGACTTGTACCTGTGGAATTCACTTTATAAATAAGATTTTCAGCTTGTGACTGCTGTGCTCAGGAGTAACCCCTGTCTGACACACTCCTGCCCGCAGGCAGCGCCTGGTCCCATCCTGCTGCTGGCGCTGCTCACAGACATCCGTTGGCTCATCCAACTGCATATACTTTCAAGTGCCTCTGTTTGAAATTTGTTGGGAAAGCCAGAAGGGAAACACGTGTAACTGGTTACTTCCCATGCGCTGCTGCCCAGCAGCTGGCAATGGCCTATCCAACTCATACATCGCCCCATGTCTGACTACAGCCTCAGTTTGAAAGGTGACAGATGAAGTTGTCAAACACAAAAAGGGTTGTAGTGACCCTTCTTAAGCCAGGGAAGTGGCACTAGGTCCCCTCATGAACTCTGGTTGACCAGGACAGATGGATAAGTTGTGTTAGCTGCAGCAGGGGCTGGTTTTCCAAAGAAGTAAGATGTAGAAGATAGAATCATAGAATCAGCTCAACTGGAAAAGACCTTTAAAGTCAGTAAGTCCAACTGTTACCCCAGCACTGCCAAGGCCACCACTAACCCATGTCACTCAGGGCCTCATCTACATGGTATGTGAACACTTCCAGGAACGGTGACTCCACCACTGCCCTGGGCAGCCTGTTCCAGGGCCTGAGCACCCTTCCCAATACCCAGACTAAAGAGTCCAGAGACTTGGTCTGCAGGAATAATCCAGTCCAAGAAAAAGGCTTGAGATGGTATAACATAAGTCTTTAAATATGATTAAGACTATACTTCATTTTCTACACAGGCTGAAAAAGTAGCACCTTAAGATCATCTGTAAAGAACATTTTCCCCTAGACTTCAGAGGCTAAAGTTCAGAAAAGTCAGAGTTTATTTTCTTTGCATTTTCGTTTGAGTATATACCAGGAAAAGAGTTCTTCATGTCAGATCATGAATTGTATTGTGCTAGAGTTGGGGAATCATGATGCTAAGTACTACAGAGACCAACCAGACAGGAACATGGTTATCTTTGTTTCAGAGTTTATTCCTTAAAAAAAAGTCATTCTCCTCCCAAACCCCTCCCCCCAAAAAAAAACCCCAAAAAACAAAAAAACCCCAACAAACAACAAAACCCAAGATTCATTTATGATTTTTGCTTTCTATTTATGAAAAGTATGTAATTCAGTTTAGATAAATTCAATCTCTTATAGGCGAGTAGGAAAGGGTCCCTTTCAGGTTCAACAAGTCTGGTGAGGAGTCACTTCAGCTCTTTCTGGATTACCATGTCCAAAGGCTGGGACAGAAAATCTATCTAACACCAAATCCAGGAGTCTGGCAAGTACTGCAGTAGGTTACTGCAACTATTAAGAATACACGTTTTCTTCTAGCTGCGAAATGCCATCATCTTAGAAGCTGCAGCTATTTATCAATTAGATGACAATGATGGTGATAACTGCACGGAATCTGTTCTGCAAGACAGATCTCCACTTTCTCAGTGCATTTGCCTGCAAAACTTTCCCCTGCAAAAGCATGAACAAGTGTACTCAAAAGGCTGCCTTTGGACTCACCTCTAGGTAAGACCAGCAGAGCCAAGACTGTGGTTTTGCCACATGTCCTGGAAAAAGGGCATGATGTTTTTGGGAGGTGAATCAGAAGCCTTTGCCTTCCCTTACTGGAGGAGTTTCTCCCCTTTTGGCTACACTGCAGATGCCCTCAAAGCTAAACACAGCACAGATAAATAGCAAGGAGGATAACCTGGCTTTCCTGTAAGGATTAGTGCTTTTCTGGAGAGATAAAAGACATACAGGCTCGGTTTCCTTTCCCTCCACTGCTGCCTTTGGTCCTGGGGACACTAACTGGAGATTTAATAGTGGGTGAGCTCTCACTATCCACAAAGCAGAAGGTCTATAGGGGTCTATAGGGGCTTCTCACACCTACCACCAACAGATGTAGACCCAGATGGGTCTTTAAAGGAGGCACAGCAAGCACCAGGATTTGTGCTATCACTAACAGCCTCCTGACTCTTGGGCTTACATTAGAGATGCAAAGTTCACACTATTCCTGCCCAGCCACTGCAGCTGCTTACCCCAGCTCCAGTGGGGCCTGGAGGCACATCATGACCCTTCACTTGCACTCTGGCCTGATTGCGGTATTTCACCCCATCGTAGCATTCACTGGTTGTCATTTATTAACTTAGTGGTCATTTATTAACATTGCATCATACCCCTCTTGCTCCAAATTGCTTCCCTAGAGAGTGGTGCATGCCCCAGCAGTGCAATAAAGGGCTGGTTAACCCCTTTTCTGTGAGAAAAGAAAGTGTTTTCTCTTCCAAAGGATATATTTTATGTCTATACTAGGAGGGAACTCTCAGATCTGGTGACTTTATTATGGAGCCCTGAGTCCTGCATGAAATAAATATTCAAGGAAAAGCATGCTAGATGTACCTAGGCAACATGTCCAGTGATGGGCCCTCCAGGTAGAACCAAGTCATTTAGCTGCATTAGAGACTGCAGGAGAGCTAGGGGACTGTAATTGGGTTCCCTGAGTCATTCAAGCCCCACCTCTTTCGTTTAGGAAAATAAACTAGGCTGTGCAAATATTTTGCAGATCACAAAATCCACTGGCAAAATGATTGTGTTCTTTATTTAGTGCAAAGGGGAAAACTAATGCTGGCAAGTGACACAGCATTGGATATTTATGTCAAATCGAATAAAGGGGAAAAACCCACAAGCACCAGTCAGCATCTGAGCTGATATGAAATCAAAAGCCATTTTTGTTACAATTGGTTGACATAATCTAGATTAATACTAAATAAATCCTTTCAACCAGAAAGGGGCAACAAGTTCAGTTTAAACTGTGGGGAATTGTTTCACAAGGTTAAGAAAGATTGAAGGGCAAGAGAGAAGGCTATATGAGAGTATAGCAAACAAAAATAAGAGGTTTTCAACAGAGGAAGGAAAGGAGCAGTGGCAGTGATAGGGTAAGGTACCTTGTGAAAAGGTAATAGCCACGCAATAGGTGTTTCTTAAACATGCAGATGGAATAGTGCAGATGGAATAAACATGCATTTTCCTGGGAAGCTGGGGAAGGTTTGAAATACCCAGGAGCACAAAGGTCTTAAGTGACCAAAATGTGGATTTTACTTGTGTATATATTCTCTTTTCTGCCTGAATTGCAAGGCAAGAGATTTGCTTTGGATGCTTAATCAGGTGCTAATTATAACTTTGGGTTACAACACTATAGGCCAAAACCTTTTAATTCCTCTTCCAGCCATAAAGCAGCTACCACCATCTTACAAGATCCAGCTAGTTACTACCTAATGAACATTTAACCAACTTTTGTTTCAAGTCAATAGAAATACTTACTCTGCAATATAAAGTCTCAGTTTTCATTACAAGGTTCAGTACCCAGCACCTTGTTTCCATCTTTTTTCCCCACCAGGAGTGAGAAGCAGGATTTCATGAGGGCTGAGGTTCAAGCTAGTGATAGAAAACAGAGTGTTTCAGCTCCTGTCCACCAAATTTAAATATTTCAATTTGTTCATTCCTACAAAAAGTCACATTTTTTCAAGAAACTGTATTTTCCTAATGGGTTCTGGTTATATCTGCGTACCAGGCAACAGCTGGGCAGACACACACCATGTGGGGGATGGCATTTGAACCGTCTTGTGGCTAATTTTGGCAGTAGGAAAAGTTCTTCGTGTCCTTTTTTTTTCCCTTTTAAAAGACAAACTGACTTGACATGATGATAAATGGCCATGAACTTCAGTCACAGAAAGCAAAGTACCTTTTAGAACCATCTTTTTTTAAGGCTTGAATAAAAGCACATGAGATGACCTTTGCAAAAATTCCAATGGCATGGAGTTCATATTCCTCAGTCAGGAAGAACTTGTTCTCTTGTTTCACAAACAGGCAGACAGCTGAAGACATTGGTAGGAGACCTTGTCCACCATATACAGACTGAGCCATTATGATATGAAGAAAAAAGACTGAACAGTACCTTAAATTGCTATATTTTAGCAGGAATTTATTGTGATATTGTGATACAGGGTCTTCCCTAAACTTGCTTTCTGCCACCCCTCCC
Organism: Melopsittacus undulatus; assembly: GCF_012275295.1. NCBI lineage: Eukaryota > Metazoa > Chordata > Aves > Psittaciformes > Psittaculidae > Melopsittacus > Melopsittacus undulatus. The sequence goes on along the minus strand of NC_047529.1, from coordinate 105,042,954 downwards.
TTTTTTATTTTTAATAAGCGAAATGCTTTAATACAACCTTATTTCAACCTGTGACTAAGCCATTAGGAACAAACTAACCTGCTGCACAGAGGATAGGTTACTTTTGCTTGTTAAAAATGCATTCTCTTGCTGGAGAGAAGTAGAAGAGGGAGATGGGTAAGAGAATTTCTGAATACTGCAGATAGGAATAGAGGCTCTTGTTATAGGAATACACACACACACACACATATATATAAATACTCTGTCCAGGTAGAGCTGTTCTAAATCAAAGCTCTCCTAAAGGTTTCATGCAGTAGAAGCAATATGCTTTGCTTTGTGAATGTGCTAGGAGCGGAGTTTGCCTGCCATCTTCCAAGTCTTGAACTCTTGATCCTCTTAAAAATCAGTTGAACATGAATCTTCAGCAATATATGGCTATAAATCGTGGGGAATCCCTTTTGGGACACTGTATTTGTTGATTCAGGGCTAAGTGACTCAATTTGCTATTTATTTAAACATTCCATTCACCAGTACATAGCCACATAAAATGCGGAATCAAATTCTTGTGAAAGTCCTAGAGGCCAGTAGGCCACTGCCCCATGCCAAATTTTACTTGAGTCCAAGCCAGGTTTGTTCAGCTAGAATATACAATGAATGAGAAAATGCAGTCCATAAGTTATAGTAGATGCTCAGCAACTTAAAGGTATTTAATTTATAACTCAGATTAAGGCCAGGATACTTCCCTTCTATAGTGCAATCGCCTGACGGTGAATGGATGCTAACGAAGCACATCTTAGTTAAAACATTTAATTAAGGCAACATTTGATATCAGCCAAACCTCTCTCATAACCAGCTCCTCAAATTCTGAGCTACAGCAATATTCTGCTACTAGAGAAGGGCAGCCCAAGGCACCCTCCTTTCCCAGGGAGACATCTCCAGTGCAGAGTGGCTCTTCCCTAATACTATATGATTATCCTGGTTGTATCCCTGCCCAGAGGTAGAAACTTCTTTACTGTAATGAATACATATTGTTTATGAAGTGTCATCCTTGGTCTGTAGAGTACATTGGTGCAGGACTCCAGAAAGCATCATAGAAACATGAAATTTACTGTGTGCTTAATGGTTTCACTAAAACAGTTGTAATAGAAAAAGTTTAGAGATCACGAAAAAGGGTGAAATATTTAAACTCTCCTCACAGGACTTCCCTTTAGTCTGTTCAAGATAGGGAAGGATCATATATACCTTCCGTAACACTTCAAACAAGTAAACCTGTTAGTCTCCCCATCCATAGAAGCTATTAGTCTGCTTTGCTCTGTTACATGGATCATTTTAAAGAGAGCATTAAAACACGCAGTCATAAAGCAGATACTGCAGTTGATGTCAGAGAATGCTTTCAGGGAAAATTTTAACCTACAGGAGGGAACTGACTGTTTTTTTCTAGCTGGAGAGCATCAGCCCTTCTGATCCTCTAGGAAGGTAAAAAAATATCACAGTCTAAGACATGCTCACAGTAGTAAGCTTCCTTTATCTATAAGAACTCAACTGAAAAGACATACTCTCAAACCTGGACAGCACTTTCCTTGCCAGTGTATGTAAGGTGTGAAGGCAGATGGGGAGTAAGGAAATTATTAATGTCAGTCCTCTACTGTTGTAGGCCTTGTTTGTTAGCCTTAGAATGATTTACAGACAATTCACAACAATTTAAAGTCTGGCCCCAGAACCTTACAATCCACATTTGACACTCATCTCAAGGACACAAAAGAAAACCAGCAATATCTCAAAACACAAAACTTTGGTAAGAGATATAGAGACTTACATTAGGGATGCCAAAAGCCTGCAAGCAGAAGTGAGCTGCCTGATGCAGTGAGGAGGATAGCTACAGAGAAAGATAACTGGTAGCAAAGAGGGTAGGATAGGCGATTTAGTACCATGACTGCTAGACCCTTCGGGGCTATTCTGACAGCAGATACCTGCATCTGTATTGTCACTGACTTTGATGTCTCTGCTTCTATCCAAATTTTGTCTGCTTCTTGTAGAGAACATTCTTATTTACTTTAGCAACACATGCTAGTCCAGAGTGCATAAGCTGGCCTTTCACTCTCTCAGAGACAGGTTTAGAAACAAGCTGTTCCAGTCAGCTTTCAGAACTAGCTTATTATCATAGATAGAAATTTCTGGTCCTTTTGACCTTCTAAAAACCCCTACTCCCTCCAGCTATATTAAGCCTACAACAAAACACCTTTCTTGAAACCTTCGCTACCCTTCTACAACTTGAAAAGACCAGCACATGCTTCCTTGTATTGCCAGAGAGAGACAGCAGCTGAACAAGGTTATCCTCATCCATGGCAATCACTGCTTCCTACAAAGGTCTGATGGCTCCCCCCAACATCCTTCCTTACTAAGCCCTCTGACTTAACATGTTAGTTGTGGTGAGTGTTACACAGAATGCAGGCAGCTTTCACTGTGCTATTGGGATATCAACAGGTGAGTGTCTTCTTCTTCTCAGTCATCACCTGTTTTGGTGATGGTTCAGTGCCCGTGTGTTCTGGCAAGTCAGCCTGTTGTGATAGGCTATGTTGGCTCTGTGGGCACTCCTGCCCTGGCCCTGGGGAAGATAAGGGAAGCAGTCAGAGGTGAAAAATTGGAGATGCTCTTTAGGGTACTTGGCAGGTCCTCCTTATCAGCAGCTTTACCAAACCATGACATGTAGGCAGTTGAGCTATCACTGCAGAGGCACCTCATGGCACTGCATAGATTTACTGGAGGAATGTCTTTCTCTGATGATTTTCAATTACTGTTATTTCCCTTTGAAAGACAGCAGGAGCCTGTTTTTACACTGCTCTAAACACGGTCAGCTTGCACCACTTGGTACCTAAATTATCTCTGTATCAGATTCAAGTTACAAAGATGCAGGTAAAAGATACTTTAAAATTCTAATTTACCCACACAAACTGGTTCTGCTTACTTCATCTTTCTCATCTAATTTTCACTGTGATCTACAAAGCCCTCGGCTCAATCTTGGTGTTCATCTTAGAGCTAGATACTCATGTCAATGTTTTCTTTATAACAACAGAAAAGTCCTGCTTTTATTTTTCCTTCTTCACCAAATCCTTCTTTAGGTTCCCAGACTGGTCTGATAGTTCATAGAGTAGCTGGAACACTTTTTTCTCCTCACTTCATTATTATATCATACCTAGGAAAGGGTTCATGGATACCAAGAGACACTATACAGCTAGGAACATGGAGAAAGTGAGCCATTCTTGAGATATCTGCCATTGGCAAGGGCTGGTCATCACGGCATATAGAAAAAGGTACAGCTTGTTACAGAGATCTTTCTTACATAGGTTATAAAAGTGTTGATGTTTGGGTTTCTACAGAAATATTTAAATATATGTACTTGTAAAGCTTTAACTTCTGTGGTTTGTTGTCAGTATTAAGGATGTTGCAGTATTATTTACGAGTCAAAAGTGCCATTTTTCCTTTAGATGGAAACTTCATTTAACCCCCCCCCCCCCTTACTACTGTAAAGATCAAGTGTCTATCTCTGGGAGATCGTTACATTCCTTTTTCAGGAGCCAGGGCTTAACAATGCTGTAAGGAAAAAAAAGAATCTATATGGCAGATCTTGTAGTACAAGTTTTTGTGGTTAACTGAGAAACATGCCATGAGTCAAGCCTTTGGAAACAGTTTAGTAATTAAAGACAAATGCTATGACATAATCATTTACACGCAGCAGAAAGATTTTTAGATTAAATCTGGCCTGACCCATTGCTCAGCAAGTGTTATCTGGGATACTTGAAAGTCATTCATTTATTTACATACTAATTTGGCCCACATGTTTTATTAAAAACAAACGCTTGCATTTCTCAGAGGGGTTGAGCTCTATTCCAGCTTGGGTTAATGAGTGTGGTCAAGCAAGGAATGGACCTGTTCCAGTGGGTACTGTACAGAGATACTCATAAAACAACTGAGAAAGTTTTGGCTTTTAAATACCCCTTCTTGTTTATGCTCTTTAGGTGCATTTATTTCAGGTAAATGAAGGAGTTCTGCTTAGTTGAACTATCAATCATGCTGTTGTACTCTACATGTTGTAAATAAGCTGTTCCATAAAGCAAAGTAAGTGGAGAAACCACCTAATTTGGCTAAGGTGGCAGGGCATTCCTTGAAGGGGAGAAAAAATTGGATATATCAACATCCAGCACACATCTATGTATATGTCAAGATATTGCTGGATGCAGATCTTGCTTCACATAACCACTGAGCTTAAATCTAATTTTCCTTTCTTGTTCAGACAGAATTACATTGCTACCAGTACAGCCAGCTGAAATGCTTGTTGGGGATGAGCTGAAAATGAGAAAGGAGCTTTGTATGGATGGTGTTTTGGAAGGTTATAGTCCAGACTACTGATAGGGAAGCACTGACAAGAGGAAGAAATCAGGGTGTAACATGCTTCTGACCTGGCATAGCCAGAAGCAGAGAATCATAGCTGAGACTGATGACTATAAACAGCTGAATAGAGAGGATTCTTTGGGGGTTATGAAATTCTGGGTTGCCTTCCTTCTTCCTTCCCTGTTCTGCTCTTCCATTTTGCCAATGAGATGAGCAGTGTGGGCTAATGGAAAAGAAAGCGTTAGAAAATAACAAAATAAATGGGATGAGGGAGGACTACATCTGTTGCTTCTGCAAGAAGATACAGACTTATTCCAAATAAACATGTTCTGCAGAAAGTTATTTTCAAGCCAAAAAGTGATCATGCTCCTTCCATGCAGGGCAGTGAATTTCTGAAGAAGTCTGTTGTAAGCAGCTGTTGGGAGGGAAAGGCTAGGCTTTATTTTAAGCTGGTCCTTACACATAACAGAAATTCCTAATGTGTGGCTTCCTATCCTCAGCTGGTGCCTACTCCCACAGAGATGTAAGACAGACCCGTATACTGATACTGGGCAGTATCAGTATGTAGATGTGCAGGCAGCTAGGGTCATCTCTCAGCAGGCCTTGGGGAGTACTAGCTAGTGATGCTTGTGTGGGAAGAGAAGCACTTTAGGAGACAGAAGGTGCCCCAGGCACAGGTAAGAGTTCATCTGAACTTCTCCATGGGGCTAGGGCTAGCTGCTGATTCCTGCTCAGTAAGTGGAAACTAGTGCCTGCTGCTTCTGTTCTGCTTTGGAAAGCCTCCACCAGATATAATGCAGTTGACAGAGTGGAAGTCACATGTAAGAACACAGAAATAATTCCCACAAAGCTCCCCTCATATTTGGATCTTGTTGCCTTTGTAGTGCTGCAGTTCTTGCCCCTTAGCCCCGAGGCAAGCATGCTGGCCTGGCAGCAGCTAAAACTGTGAATGCTTTGCTGGGCAATGTTGTAGTGCACTTCAAGTCAAAGATGGACAGGTACTCCATATGGATCTGCTCAAACACCTGGGTGTCAGTGGGCAGCACTCATGCTGGCACAGATCCTTCAGCTTATGCATCTTCAGAGCCAGGGCACCTCAGCACAGCGTGTGCATGCTTTGCAAGTAAAGAACCAAGGGCTCTGCCCCTAAATACTCAAAAAGTAGTATGAAAATAATTGCAATGTAAGTTAATATCTTCCCACATGTGCTTTTCACTTTTTCATGCATCTGCAGATCAAACAGAGGCAGGGGAGAGTGCCTTTCTTGATTTGCTGGTGCAATCTTTAATTTATTTGCTTAGGAGAGGTGAAATCTGATTAAAAAATGCATTTGCCATTAGTAAGTGCTTGGCACCGGTATTTAAAATACTTCTATCTGTGGCAGGTTTTACCTTTGCTTAAGCCTCACAAACCCAAGATTTACAAGCTAATGAACACTAACTGACAATATGTAGATGATACCCTGTGCACCGGCTGTTTGGTGTAGATAGCTAAGGCTTGTGAGTATATTCTCAAAGTGACTGCCTAAGCCTGGATATCTGCTGAGATACTTTATCCTTTTATGAGGGTGAATCCAGAGTGCACTGACTAATGCATAATAAAATTAGTTGGGGGGGGAAGAGAGTGAAGAGATAAGCACAGTAAAATAAGCTCAAATGACTTCACTGTTCAGTAATGACTCCTACCAAATAGCTTCATTGTAGTTTTATCTTTCCAACCAAGATTGTGTTAATGCTCTAAAATTAAATCTCTTGTGAAAGTTATCTGGAATTTCTCAAACAAGTTTTAAAGGGGTTTATTTTTTCATCAGAGGTCATGCCTCAAGAATTTGTAGGAATTCCGCCTGGAAAGTAATAATCAGTGGAAACTGGCAGTCAAAGCTAATTTATATTACTCTTCCAGATAAAAATTCCTTCCATCTTAGACCTGCATTTCAAAAAAGATGATTATCACTCTTGAGAGAATACATCAGTGAAAAAAGAAAAGGAATGACTTAAGAGATGTCTCTCCTACATCTGTAGATTTGGGTTCCATGGTGGGGTTTTTTATAATCCTTCCTTCTGAAATGTGTGAAGGACAGAGGCAAAAGGGCAGGGAAGGGAGAAGGAGAGGTATGCATGAGGAGACACCAAAGCAAACTGAAGAAGTCAGCTGCCAGGTAATGTCTCAGGAATTTCAGAATAAGTAACTTCAAAGCAGGATCTCACCAAATAGAGATGCTAAAACTTATTCTTTTTGTTCTGCTCATGGTGTTATATCTTGTCAGTCTTTACTGTATCTGGCTTTCTGCCAATAGTCAGTTTAACTGCTGCAAGGGGAAAAATAAAGCCATCTCTCTAACTCAAAAAGTTTCCATCTCTGCATGCTGGTGGGCCAGTTGTCCCTCACTGGCTCCCAAATTCCTCCTGCATCACCATGCAGAGGCTGAAATAGCAAAGCTCCTAATGCATTTACAGAGTGGATCCTGGACCCATCTGTCCCCATGTGAGCAAGGGATTCAGAGGAGTGTGTACTTGCAAGGAGAGCAGGAGGTGGTATAAGATCAAGATGAGTGCATCTTTGTCAACAACACCTTAAGTGGATGTCAGGTACCTTCAATCTGCCTTTTCATGTGCTGCTCTTGCTGGCAGACACTGCTTGCCTTAAATCTCACAGATTAAAGTCTGCCAGAAGTGGTATTGATGAGATCTGGTATTTGGTGTCAACTGTCTTCTGCAGGGTAGCACAGAGTGATGGTCAGAGCAGCATCCACTTGGATTGTCATCAGCCTTGTCACTGAAGCATGCATGAGCTGCCAGCAGCACTGGTTCGCATGATCTGCTTGTAGAAAGCCATGTAAAACAACCCCACACAAAGGCAAAGAGAGGCTATTTGTTAGTTGGACCTCAGTCTGAGATGCTGCCAAACGCTACACAGCCTATAAGCACATCACAAAACAATATGCTTTTGCTGTTCTCCTGCATAGTCATGCTAGATTAGGTATTTTCCTGTTCAAGCACAAAGCAGAGCAGTTGTGAATATAGGAAGCCTTCTATTTATTACAAATTCAATCTCTTATTGTAATGTTTCAACAAGTTTTTTAACTTAAATCTGTCAATGTCACACATACATATATGTGTTTGTGTGTGTGTTTTTTTCACAGAATTCCAAATAATAATTTTGGTGTAAGGCCATCAATAACCCCATGTGCTTCAGAGAATAGGTAATCCTTTAGGAGTGGTAACAGAAGACAGATTTGCTTCCAATGGTGAGCTCATTCCTAGGTCACCACTGAAAGCAGAAAGAGAAACACACTCCAAAATAAACAACAGTTTGAACTCGAAAGCACTTTTCTTTTAGGGTGCCCAGCTTTGCATGAAAGAATTCCTGCAAATTCCCCTTAACTGTTCTGAGGGCTATTTCGGTTTCCCAGGTCATTAAGGGTGCATTTCCAGAGTACACTGTGACAATGTACTGACTGTGATACATTCAGAAGAGGAAGATTTAAAAGCAATATGTAACCAGGTTCTCAGCTGAAGTTGCAAAGGAGGGTAGACACAAAACCAGTTATAAACATGCAAATAAAGTCCTTCTCTTCATGAGTGCAAACTTGAGTAAATGCCAGGTAGTTTAACACTTCCTAACCTACAGTTTTGTAGCAGCTCTTGGCTAGCAGATAACTGCAGATTTGCATCTGTAGATTCCTGGAATCCTCTCCAATTCAGCAAATAAAATACAGCTTCAGGTAAGCTGCATAGAAGTGACTAATGGAAAGTCCAAATTGGTTACCCTTAAAGAACGAAAGAAGGTGCTTCCTTGTGAAGGTCACACATGTGAGGAGTACCATGTTGTGTAGTACCAGGTAAGGACTTCCCAGTAGGACTCCTTATCAGACTGAGGGATTTCTATGGCAGAGGAAATCCCAGACATAAAAACCCAGCCTGTCTGCCAATGACCTGACTTTCATTTGAAGAGATATCTGCCTTCTGGAAATCCAGGTCAGTGACTGGTAAAATGTGGATCATCTCTGATGGCAGATACTGATGACTGGAAACCACAGGAGAAACTCCTTTGTCACAGAGTGAGATACTTGGTTTACGGAGAAGCAGAGCAAATGGTTGGATGAGGTCAGATATTCCCAGTGGAGAACTCCAATGCAGAAAATAGATGGACTTATCTGCAATGACCAGACGAACATATTCTTGATAATGGGAGCTACGGGAAATAGAGAGTCTTTAATTTTTCTTTAGAGCTGGATGCCAAGTTTTGGGAGAGCTATATTCAGGAAAAAGCAGAGGTGCAATATGACAGTGTTCCACTAATTTGTCATGGCTTTATGAAATTGGTCTTGCTGATTTTTTTCCCCCATTTTTTTCTGCTTTTTTTTGGAATGAAAATGCATTTGATAAGTAAAGTTCATTTTCATTTAAAATATGGCCTACTTTCTTAAGAAATGAAAGAAAAAAAGTGAATTTGAAACAATGGAAAAAGAAAAGGCCAATGAATAAGCCAAGTTATTCATACATTTGTTTCAGAGACCTTAATCTCATGTTACCCCTCTGACTCACGCTCAGATTTGTCCTGCTTTGGCAAAAGTACACTTATGGGGTTGAAAGCTGTGTCCACTGGGGGCCTCCTTCCTCTCTCCCAAATGAAGGCACAGGAAACTTGTCTTGGAGACAAGGGGTGGCTTCCATCCAACTCCTTCAGTGATTTGCTCTCAAAGGTCTTTTAAAGTACACTGTCAAATAAACAGATTATTTAACTCCTACTAATCAAATCAAATAACCCATAACTATCTTTAAAAAACTACTTCCTCACACAGCGATTTCTTCATTGTCAGCTAACTGTATCTACCATCAGTATCTAGACCTTTGCAACAATCCTCTCTTATTCTCTTGATAAGAATAATCGAAATGATGAAGACTTAACAAAATAATACAGTTACGGGGAAGACATAAACACTAATGATCCATAGCCATTATGCTTCATGGGTAAGTCAAAGCTGCTGGGAACAAAACTTGTTTGAGCAGAAGGTACTCACCTTTCCAACTCGTTTTAGAGCTCAGGTAGAGTCATAACCTCAGAGGATATTACAGGGGATGTGCTGAGACCATCCTCTCTTCCTGCAAAGGATAGCTCAGGACCAAAAATTCAATCACAGCATTTAAAAATTAATTTCAAGGTATTTTAGGCAAGCAAAACTAACAAAACTTTGATATACTCTTCTAGTTCAATTGTACATAGAGGTTGGGTGGATTACACAAGTTGTTCAATTCTCAGAGACCCTTTCCAGTAAAGGATTTCTGGAAGACCTGACATAAAATGAGTTTTAAAGGATGACAGAAATAATGACTGGATGGTTTATGTGATGGAAACTTCAGGTTAAGGTCAGAGATTAAAACTGAGAACATTAAAAAAATGAAATTAAATTAAAAATCTTGCATATTTACCTAGGAAAAAAAAAATCCTGAGCATTACTCATCACTGAGATCTAAAATATCTTTATGGATTAATATTTTCTATATAAATGTGAAAATATATTTAAAATTCATTTTATTCCAAAACACTATTTGTAATGTTGTATTAAAACCAGACAAAAACCCCACAAACAAAACAGCAGAACCCAAAGGCTTGCTATTTCCCAATTTACTATAACAATCTGTATTTCATAGCTTCAGCTTCGCTAGTGTGCCACAGGGAGGTCAATCTGGAGTTCCTTTAAAAAAAGGAATAAAATAGATAATAAACATGAGTTCTTGAATGAAATTTTGTTTCAGATAAGATCGAATAGTGTTCTTTTTAAAAATTTCTATGTATGAAGAAGTAAAATGATTGCTACAGCACTTGAGCCATATGATACTTATTTTGGAAAAGAATAATTTGATTTGAGCAATTTATCAAATAAGTATGGTGATACACACTGCCTAAGGTTACTACATGGAGCTTCCAGTGACTCATGGACAAGTTGCTTAGTGTTTTCATTCTCTGAGGAAATGTTGTAAGAATTCCCTTGATGATTCCCAGCACTCTGTAGCTAAGTTACTGGTATTTCCCAAGAGGGGATGCAGCATCTCTATCTTATTTTCCTTGCCTGAAAATTATTGATGATGTCATCTATTGTCATCCTGCAAATGTTGTGAAACTCAGCAGATTAATGATGACATTAAAAATGAGCAAAACAATTTTGAGCAAAGGTCAGAGAGCACATATGAGGTGAAAGGTGCTAATAATTTTTTATGATCAGTATTAGTTATATGTATAGTCCCCTCTCAAAACTGAGGACTCTATGAAGATTTCAGACTGGTAGTGTCTTATTCAATACATATTAGGTATCCTCTTTGACCAAATGGGAAAGTTCACAATGAATAGCTAAACTGAGACACAGAGCTTGCCTTGCAGACTAGCCAAATGCTCAGGAAATGACTAAAGGCTGATGTTCATGGTCACAGAAACTGGCAACAGGGAGAGAACTAAGTGGGCAAACCTGCTGGGTTTTGGATGACTGGATGTGGTTGCTTCAAGTTGTTTCCCATTGCACTCACCGCTTGCTTTCACAGTGCCCTATGGCAAGCAATAACTAAATAAAAATCATAGAAACACAGAATGGTTGGGTTAGAAAGGACCTTATGATCATCCAGTTCCAACCCCCTGCATGGGCAGGGATACAAAGTTTAGGAGCACAACAGAGACAAAACTCTAGATTCAGAGCACTTAGAATAAATTCTAACCCTTAATCCAGCCCTAAAATAGTAGGAATTCATTCACATAGTTGGGGGGCTGAATATCTTCAAATGTCACCCTGTGTTTCTGTAATGTCTTCAGAAAAAACATGACATTCCAGTTTCTGTAGAAAGAAGGCTTTTTTTTGTTGCTTTTTATTAATCCATCCTTTGTCAACACTGTACCTGTGCATAGTAAACCAATTCCTTTTAGTCACTATTCTGAGCTGAAGAAGACAGGGCAAACCAAAGCAAATGAACACTACATTTTAAACTTTTTCTTCATATAAGAGAATTTATAATGTTAAAATTACCCTGATCAGTTTAAGCCATCGTGTTTTGAGAGTACTCAGAAGTGGATGTTTTAAAGCATGTATCACTTAAATGGCTTTCTCTTTACCAGCAGCATTTTGGAATGACCGCTCTGCCAAGGCTGTCAGATTTGCATGAAAGTGGGTTGCTTTTTTCTCTTTTTTTTTAATCAGATTTTGCAACAGCTACATTTGTTTGCAAGATTAAATACATGTATGTCTTGTTCCAAAGGGAGGTAATTGTTCTAAGGAAGATGGCAAGTCTGTCTAGTTATACAGAAAATTAATGCTGATTTTTCATGAAAATATATAGTGCCTGATAGGAACCAGAGTTTGCATATATTATAGTTAAATTTCAAAGGGGTGTTTTTCTAAAGATGCAGGCATGTCTGAGTTGTTTTCTTCAAAAGTGCCTAGCCATAGATGAACTATACCTGAAAGAAAGCTTCAGCAGTATCTGATGACTTCTGTCTCTGGTGGTGATTAAATGTAAAATTTAATCCAGAAAATCTGGATCAACTGGCTTTTCCCAATCACAAAATACTGTGTAATAAGCAAAATTCCCTCTTGTCTCTGATTCAATCAAAATTTCTACCTTTTATGGACACTAGGGAGAAATTTAGAACTGAAAACTGTTTTCACCTTAATTTATTTTAAATAGACTATGTTAAAATTACATTTAAAAAGTAACACTTAAAAACACCAGTCTCACAGAAATCTAATGTGATTTCATCCCCCAGAGCCTACAAAAATTAGGAAAGTGAGGTGTGGTGCTTTTTTCTTTTCACTTCAAATCATTGAATTAAACATAAAAGCGCCTGTCTTAAGACATTATGGCATTTTTAGAGATTCAGTCAGGAAGAAGGTTTATGGCAATAACCTAACTGGATATACCACATTTTATTGTCTCTTTTTTGTCATTGTCTCATTCCTCCTTCCAGATTAAGAAACTCTTTGTAGTGCTTTGTCAAAATCCCCACTACACAAAGGCAGCTCTATACTATTCACTGAGATCTGTTTTGTATGACTCTACTAACAAGCTAATGTGTGGTTACTGCTTTGGAAAGCTGATATATGCACCCTGACATGGCCTTCAGCTGAACAGTGATGGGGACTGAAGCCTGATTTATTGCCTTGACTGGAGAGTTGCTTCAGAAAGGAGGCAGGCATATAATGGAGATGCTAATCTACTGTACTTCTGATCTCCACTGAATGATCTTATTGCTACAGACAAAAAGCTCTGCCTATTAATCCTTCCCTGTGCCCAAATAACACTTGGCTTCAGCTAAAATTGCTTTGACGGGTGTTTAATTAGCATGTTGCAGTAGCTGAATTTGTGATCCTAATGAGAAAGTGGATTAGGTTCATTAGACAAAATGCACTTGCAATACTAGATGGAAGTGACTGTCACCCACATTGCAAACTTAATCAAAGTTTTAATTTCATATTCTCAGAAATCTAGAATCTCTAAGAAAGATCAAGCAAATACCTTTGACTCCTTCTTCTTTATTTCACCGTACTAAAAGCTAAGGACACTTGGCCAACAACACATGCTCTTGGCAAGTTAACAAACATGCACAAGGAACAAAAATCTCAAGAGGTGAAAGAAGAGACAGCTCTACATTTTCTTTCAACAAATAGTTTTGTTTCTTGCTCCCTTATTCAAATATTTTACAGTCTTGAAGTGCAGGGATTTTGTTAACTTTTATTTAATCAAATAACAACAAAGATACACATGAAAAGCAATGAGAACATTAAGGAAAACTATAGTTGTTGATAGCCCTGTTAGGATGCAGCTACTGTTCCTGTGCTCCCTGCAATACAGGAACCTCATGGGCTCATTGGGCCACTCAATAGCTGCATTATACAAGCTCCTTTCATAGCTAACCATGTTCCAACTTGAAGTGGGTCAGTGTTTCACCCACTTCTGACTACAAGACTGTTCCAGACCCTGTACTTAAGCTTGTTCTGAAAGCTTCATTTATTCACTAATTGTTCAAGCTTATTTGTTCATGGGCCAAGAGTATTCTTTAAGTAATTCTTTCCTTTCCCCTTAATCCCCATGACTGGCCCACATAGATCAGTCATCTGTCTCATTTTACTGTGCTGGACAAGCAAGGGCTTCTCCTCCCTTCACATGCTTTAATTTAGTTAATCTTTCCAGAACACAGATGACCAGAGCTGTGTACTGCAGTTTTGATACTATCTCACTAGCACCTTTTACAATGGTGGTGGTCCTTCTCTTTCTGAAATCTAGTGAAGCAAGGAAGGTTGAAGGCTTATAAAAAAAAATTATCAACAAGGATATCGCCCAGTTCCTTACATTCTCTAGGGAATCTTAGAAATGTGAATCCCTACTTTACTGAGAAATACATGTAATTGTATACCTGTCATGGCATAGGATGACACAGGCATGGTCCTAGTCAGACCTGTATTTAACTGATTACCTACTTCCATCCTAAACAATTTAATACTTATTTTCAGTTTTATTTATTTCAGATTCATAACAATAATTCAAGTTTAACCAAGAACACTTCATTCACACAGAAAGCAAAGTGTGTTGCTTCATTCTTTGGCTAAGTTTTTACATTAATTTCTTCTAAGAGCTTATGTAAATTCTTTACTGAATCTTGATAATAGGTTAGTCATAAAAAGTGGCTAATGACTTAGAATGGACTATAAAAATCATCTGCACTTCCAAAAGTGACAAAAAAACAAAGGCATTTCTGAAAGGAAATCCTGCATTTAAAACTTTTCATAGTGAACTACTTGGAAGTTTTCTAAATCATTCCTGCCCTCTTTGGGATGAAAAGCATGTGTGAAAAACAAATAATTAAATCCACTTGCTCACCTGTAACGAGAGGAGGGCAAAGCAACCAAATTTCAAGGTAATAGGATTCTGCACTTCACTTTAGGCTCTTTCTTCTCTCCTGTACCAAGATCTCTGCAGTTGGAGATGCTTGCAAATGGGGTTACAAACTGCCTGGGGCAGCTTCTTCTGCAGGCAGCCTGTACTGCTTGGGGGGTTACCAAAAAGCATGTGAGAAACATTCTTATTTTGATCATTGAACTGTCTGCTATGAGTCAGGATATGGCTATTCTTCAAATACTAATTGTTAATAAGCTAACTCTATTATGTGCTGAGAGCTAGTATTGTTTCTGTTAAAAACCTGATTAATTCTGCAACTTTAAATTAATTATAAAAATATTTGAAGCGGTCTGATTCAGACATTATCTAGAATATCATCTGAAAGATTATTTATTCTGTGATATCTTAAAAAAAACATACCTCTAAGTTGAATATATAACCTCAAGTGCTGTAGTAACTGCTTTGTTCATACTTTTGTAATAGCTGTAGGATAATAAAACCTAACCCATTAAAAACCCACAAGTTTTCTAATTGGTTCTTGGGTGCTCATGATCACATATTCTATGAAAACTGCTCGGCTATATGTAACTAAGGTTTGATTGGTGGCTGAATAAACACATTGACAAGCCAATGAGTCCATTACTATGTACTACCTTATTGCCACATTTACTGATATGCACCAAAGACAGCACTTTAACACAGCTGGGCTAAGTAGCTGGCATTCAGAGGCTGGCAGCACTTTGGAGGCTTCAATCTTTATCTGACAATAGGTTGCTAAGTGTTTGATAGTTGTTTTTTTTCTTCACTCCTGCAAACTCAGAAATCTAGTGGAAGGGTGCAGTATTCATAGATGTTGCACAACCCAACCTCTAACTGAAGACAGAACCAATCTTAATTGTTATTTGCTGACTCACACCAGAGTTCTCAAACACTCAGATTGAGGCATTCATACTTTCTGCTTATCTGTGCTCTCTAAACATTTGTAATGTGTCTGTGGTGATGTTTTCTACTTCTCTTATTAAAAATATTTCTTTTGGTCAATTATCCTTAGTTACCTAGTTAGTAACATGCATTCTTTATGTATAAACCTGTTGCAATTACATTTATTTCCTCTACTGCCCATTTCAATTTATAATAATGCTGACAATGCCACTAAGTGTCAGAAGAAGGCAACCATAGTTTAATAGCTCATTATGTACTCATTTCCTGAAACAATGAACTAGAAACTCCTTTTTTTTCCCCCTCTATCATACCAAATAGTTACAGAAGTATGGTAAGGTACCATGGCAAATCTAACTAATGTTTTTAAGGGAATGTGTGGGTTTGAAAGATAAACCTGTGCAGGGAATAGGAAGTGATGCATGCAATCAGCTAGTTCAAAGGGCAACACAAGCTTATTTAGTCTATAGCAGATATTTCTGAATGAAGGTGACAAATTTCTATTACCAGCAGAGACCCACCCAGGCTTGTCGAAATTGAGAGATTTTGATTCCCTTTCAGAATGTAATTAAAGCTGCATCAAGCACACAAATCAACTGCTTATTACACCCAGGCATTTCAAGAAGAATTAAAGTTAAGTAAAAGCTTCCAAATGTTCATCAGCTCCTTAGTCTTTGATTAATTCTGAATATTTGTTAGATTAATATGTCAGCATCCTCTGAAGTATTAGAAGGATATTGAACTACCCATTAGAAGCCCGAGTTTATCAGCAATTTCTGCTGAGGATCACTTCTGGTATTTCTTTTCTGTTTCTTCTCTTGCTTTTTGTTCCCTATTGTCAAGAATGACTACTTGGGCTCAGCTGCCATGGTTCCCCTTCACTAGCCTTTGTCACCCTGGATTTCTTCTTTTTCCATATTGTAACTGAGGGCTCCAATGTGTACTCTATTATGCAGAAACAGCCTCTAAACCTGGTTATTTTCCTTTTTCCTATGCAGTGCACCCATTGTTATTGCAACAGAATTTACAATAAGTTCTTTTCATCTTTAGATCACAAGCTTTGCTGTTTCCTTATTAAATTCACATTTGGCTTTTTGCTACCCAAAATCGTTCCTGTCTCAGTCAGTTGAATACAACTGTTTACTGCAAATAACCACAGTAGAAACAGCTAACTGGCATCCTGTCAAAGTTTGGGTCATCAAAGTGAGATGAGAAAAAGATGCATCTTGTCTGATGGAGCTTAAGTCTAAGAGTTTGGCAAATAACATAAGGTAGTTAAAAATTACAGAGTAGGTGGAAGCAAAGAAGTTATTAGATTGTGATGCTACATTAGAAGCAGTAATGCCAGAATCAACAATTCTGACATGCAAAGACAAATCTTGATCTTATAGTTAAATCTTAGCTAGAGAGTGATGAATTAGGATTTTTTTATGGGAAATTCTGCTGAAGAAGCTATAGAAGTGCCTCAGAAAAGCTGGGCATATCAGCAAAGAAGCTGCAGTAACCACCAGGGCTGAAATGGGGAATTATGACTAAACCACATAAAATAAGGAAGCCTGGACACAGACCAAGATTGTTCTGTTTGGTCCTGGATAAATACAAAGATCACAAAAAAGGGGGTTGTTTCAAAGTGTCTTGCTGCCACATGAGTATGACAACAGGTAAATTACTTCAAAGGCACAAGGTCATGCCTTAGAAAGCATAAAGGCAATAAATGATAGAGAAAAACTTTGCCAGTCAGTCCCACTTGTCTCTTAAGCTGTCAACACGTACTCTACAAATACACACAAATCATATTGATTCCACATTTTACATACTGCCTTTTGCTGTCTAAGGGAAAAGTGAAATCACAATGAGGCTCCCCATCATGAATGAAGGGTATTGAAGGAGCCTGCACGTGCCTTGGCAATGCCACATGACATCATAGGATAGCTCAAGATGGATTTTATGTTGATGTAAATGACTGTTTAATTTTAGAAGTATAGGTATCAAACAGCTCTAAGACTTGCTTCATGGATGTTAAAAGAAATGTTTACTTTTTCAAGCAATTACTTAACTTTCCCAATTATCCAGAAAAATGACCTCATTGTAGCATGTAAATGTGCACTGGAGACTCTGTATGTAAGCCATAAAAAAATACAGCTTTTAAAAACAGATATGTGACAGGATTGAGATACTTGAGCCCTCAACATATGCGGTATGTATGCAATGAGAGTAAAGGAATCTTTTCTACTACTGTTGTTACCACCCAAGCTCACTGGACATTTACAAACTTATCTTCTGAAGTGTTTATAATGGTATCTACATTATTTGCAGGTAACTAGCCAGATGGGATGACAAGTAACAAGCTTTCACACAGCGTGAGAAACAAGTCTTCACTTCCAGCCTCCTATGACCCTTAGCTCTTACCATCTACTTTGTGCTAGCACTTCGCTCTGTGTTACCTTATCATCATATAGGTAAGATCATGGGATAGGATCTTATTGTGTAAAAAAAAAATCTGAGCTATTGCATCTCTCAGCCTCTAAGCTGAGAACCTAAAGAAATAACCTGGTGCTTAAAAAGGCATTCTGGTGTCTCATGTATGGTTTGAAAGGTTTGACAGAGCTTCTGCATTTACCACCAACACAAACACAATTTGGAAATATTTTTCTTGGACAAGAGGTGTGTGATAGAAACTATTATAAAGCTAAATAAATGCCTGCCTAAAATAAAAAGAACTTATCTGTGTGCTAGCTGGTATAAGATCAGGAAGTTGGCAGACATTTCCTAAAGATTATTTTGTCCTTACTTGCCATCCTCCATCCAGCTGTGTCCTTCTTTGTAAATCCTGCAGGTTTAATCTGTGCAAATTAGGAAAGAGAAGGCAAATGCTGGAAGACAATCAGTGATACCACCTAGAAGTTGCTTCTCTTGCTCTTCATGAGCCTAAAAGAGCCCTAAATGGCACAGGCATGTGTCATACACATGTGGAAAATGTGTCATCTTACCAAATGCCTATAGGATTCAGATCAGTCCTGTAGGTATTCATTCCTCCATGAGACACTGCGTATATTTTCCCAAACTAAATAATACAGTGGAGACTGAAGGGATAAACTTACGGGTGGCACTGAGAAGTATGACGCAAACACAAGCTTTCCCTACTGTCACCTTTTAATGCCTCCCTGTAAAATATTAAAAGGAAAAATTACCATCAAAAGCAGTTTGCATCCAAGGTTTCAAGAGAGCTGGTTATTATGCACAGTTGTCCCAATAAATCGTTAAATGTGTTTGCAGTGAATTCGTAAATCACTATGTGAGGCACTGAAATAACTGGCACTACTGTTTTGGCTTAGCTACCAGTTTTACATCAGGGACTTATTTTCCAGTTTTTTCCCCTCTAAGTTGCTGTAATCATGTGCTGCAGTTGAATCTAAACTGAATGGCATGCACAATAAATATGCTCCCTCACTGAGATCATGCAAGCACTATAAAATGTAAAAGAAAACAGTGGAAGGCATTGAAGTGGTTCACACTGTGACCTTTTATAAACCAAGAAGAGAAAAACAGCAGAAAAGCAAAATTTGTCAGATTTATCTGCTCCTTTTGGCTTAATAACAGAGACTATGTTTGCTTGTCTTGTGAGGACATCTATGGAGCAGGAAAAAGCCTACCTGAGCAGAAAAGAAATCCCAGCTCAGAGCCTTCTTTCATCCACTTGCAGATGTAACCCAACTGTGTGTGTTTTTCAGAATCTTACATACATCTGAAGTGATGACCCTTACGCAAAAGGAGTCACTGGAGTGAGCAGACACTGACTTGCAAAGTAAGCAACGTGTCTGGAGCCAAAAGAGTAATTCTGTACCTCAAGTCTATCTGCCATAGCTTTGTTATTGCTTGATCGTATGCCATGTAAAACCCACAAATCTTCAGAAAGCAAAATAGCTACAAATGCCAGAAGGGACATTAGCATCTCTCAGTCTCTTCCAAATGTAAACAGCTACAAATCAAAAGCTGATTTTACAAAGTGCCCTTATCAGTGTTTTAAACCAATCAGGATCTTGTAACAAAAGGTTATCTGCATTTTGGTTGATTTTGGTTCTTGCATGAACAACAAATGCATTGTGCAGGACAGAGAAAAGTGAACCCCTGAGTACTGAAGACCTGTTTTCTGATCTCAAATTTGCCTCCTGCTCCCTTCACAAAAGAGGCTCCACAACCAGCACTGTGAAGTACTAGTTACTGTGTCTTTGGTTGTTAATTCACCTGGTGAATAAGCAGTGAACAGACTGTTTCACAGAGCAGGAGATCTTTATGGTAAGTTATAAGTAAAGTTGATGCAAAGTGAAAAGACTTTGATAATTATACAGGTGACATATTAGCAAAAGGCCAGTTCTTTACCTTTCTTACCTTTCACAGCTGTGCTTCAGCTGAAGGGGAAAAAAAGTAAGCCAATAGTAAGTACAAATCACCTTAGTTTTTCATAACACTAAATATTTTCTTGAGCTTGTTATTTTCCAAAAGATCCCATCGGACAACTGCATGCTCATGATCTTTAAAATGTAAAATTATGTACTTTAAGTGACTGAAAATGTATAAAACAAAGTTTAGGTATATTTAATATATATACACACATAAACATCCTTGAAGAATGGGACTTTCATTCTTTCCAGTGCATATTAAGAAACATGACAGTCATTCACTTCTTTGCAATGGAAATATACTATTTTTTAATGTTGTTTTACTTTGAAAAACAGGAGCTAAAAATATTAAGCTCTTCTGATTGTAACCAGACTTCTCACTTTCAGACTCTACGCTCTTCCTGATTTTATTTTCCAAAGGAAAATTAAACCACCAAAAGTAAATAGCTGGAAATCTACTTCTCTCAGTTGGTCATGTGGATATATACCTGTTTCTCAAATCCTCAATTTTGGTACTTCTTTTTTTCCCCTCTCATGTTGATGCTACTTCTGGTAAAAAAGAATTCAGATTCATAAAGTAAAAAATAAAGTCAGAAGAAACTTCAGGAGGTCACTTGCTTCAAGGTCCTCAGAGCAGTGCCAGCTTCAAGATGTTCAAAGCGAGATCAGGTCCAGCTGAGGTTTGAAAACCTCCAAAGGGGGACTTGTCTTGTCTCCTGATGAAGAAATACATTCCTCACATACAAACACAATTTCCCTCATGGCAAGCTGTGATCATCACCTCTTATACCTTTGTCATTTTGTCCTTCAGAGAGTCTGATCCCACCTCCTCCAAAAACTCCCTTTGGATAGTATAAGACAGGAACTGGATCCCCTCAATCATCTCCTACAGACTAAACAAACCCCATTCCCTCAGCAACTTCTAGCATCTCTCATGTTCTACCTTCCTAACCATTGTGGTGTTTCTCCTCTAGATTTGCACCAGTTTGTCACTGTCTTCACTGGGGACGTAACACTACACAGAGAGTTTTTTAGATACAGATACTGGAATTTATCTTTAAAGTCAATTGGAATAGCTCAGCTCCCCAGTGAAAGCCAAAGAACTAACTTTTCCTTCAGCAGACTGAGGCTTACATATGCTTCCATCCAGTAAACACAGTCACATCTGAAAGACAGTGATTATCTCCTCTCTGGATCTAAAATCCTTTTAGAAGTGTCTGTGTTTTGGAGATGCTTCGTGCTGAAATCAACTTACTTTGCAATAAAGAGGAAAAATAAGGGAAAGCAGAGTTGCCCAGTTTCTTAGTTGCTCAGTGGCATTACTATAATTCTCCCATAAAGGCACAAAGTTTTCCAACTGACTGGGAAAGAGCAATTGTTTTTCCACTAAAATGAACTGCAGGTTTTACTGCTACAATCACGAAAAGGCAAATGCAGAAATAGCATGGACACAGATAAAGCCTTCAGTGGGAATACTAACCCAACCCAAGGTAACTCACTATTTAGAAATGATTCTCAGTCACCCAGGGAATGTGCCAAAAGTCACCACAGACCCATCAGGATGCATTAACAACAACAATAAACAAAAAAAGAACATCATCATGGAGGGACTCAAACCAGAAAAGTGATGTATGTTACTTATTTATGCTCTGATTCCATAATTTGTAAAAGGAATGCCATGGGGGCCAAATGAGTGGCATTGCAACTCTTGCCCTAAGGACTGAAGTAGCTAAACAGATCATTTGCACTGAAGTCAGTTAGAAAATGGCTATAAATAACCCACACGTTGATGTTTGGCTTCCTGCAGCCTGCGCCAGTATGAGAAATGACTCCAGGAATAATTCCAGAAAAAAGCCCTGTCCACTTGCTGACTTCCATTCTGCCTGTTGCTTTCACATCCACTTTCAGATAAAATTGCTCCTGTCGGAATACCCTAGCATACTGCAATGCTATGAAAAATCACATTGCTGCTCTATTTCTGCTGCCTTGGGAAAGGAAAACAATCTTGATATTCCCTTCTTAAGAGTGCCTTTGCATCCACTTTGTCAGAGGGCTTGGATGGAGTCTGGAAGAACATTTCTATTCTGCAGGGACCCTTATCATTTCACATATTTTGTGAATCCCATAATACTCATTCCAGCCCCATTTGCTGTAAATTTCTTCCATAAATCTGCACTGTAACTTTCCTCAAGCCAGCACTGCATTTCCTAGCACCCCCTGCCCCAGTAAACACCACTTTGAGTATCTCTATTGGTAAATCTACTGACTGAATGAAACAAACTGCCTAGTCAATAGGAAAAAGTCCAGTGGCAACACAGGAAGTCAGGAATCACTGGAGAGTTCCAGCAGAAATTACTGGGGGTGAAATCAAATGTCTGCATGGAAAGTGTTGTAATTTATTTATATTCCAGGTCTAAAAGTGGAAAAACTTAAAGATTCAATACTACTTTACAGCAGCGTCGTTTAGGGTCTGCCAGTGTTTCCATTATGAACTGCAATTTTCAGAGGTTTACAACTCAGTCATAGAAATTTGCTTTGGGATGAAACTAGAAATAAAAGTTTCCCACCCAAAACCTAATTCTAACCCACCCCCACTTTATTTTTGAAGGACAGAGTTAAATTGAATTTGCTTATTTTTGAGCCAGCTGAGTTACAGATAGACATTTTTTGTCACTTTTTGTACTATTGCAAAATACAGATTAACTTCGAAGGATGTGGGTTTATAGCAGATGACAAACCAAATACATGAAAGAAAGCAAAGGTATTTTTGGTTTGTGTTAAAAATGTGACCATCATTCCAAAGAGACAGGCAGTAGCTATTCTGTGCAGCTTTGCAACGGCAAGGTCTCACCCAGAATACCCAATTTGAGCCTTATGTGCTAAAAAGGAATAAACCACAGAAGAACAATAAAAATTATACAGACCTACAAAACATGACATAAAGACTGAAGAACTTAGATTTCATCTCAGAACAGAATATCAAGGGATAAGTGGCAAGAGTTTCCCAATATGAAGAAACAAAAATGTAATGAGGATGGTGACCAGATGCTTTCCAGGTTCACTTCACGAAGAGCAAGAAAAAAAATGGAGTTTATCTGCAAGAATGGGGTTTTAAGTTACAAGCCTGTAAATTCACATGGCAGTGAAGCAGTGCAGTGGAATCACCCTCATTTTGACCTAGTCATATTACTTAGCAAATATTTCCCTTGAGGCTGGATCATCATTTTGAAGTTGGTGGTGAAACATAGCACTTAAATACAGTTTACTCAAATACAGCACTCAGATACACACTCTGAAGTTGTGTGATAAGCTTAAAAAAAAATCCCGCATTATATCTTTTACTAAGTATCATTTGGAAGGTTTTTTTTCCATTTGCTTTGTATTTCTAGAGTTCTTAGAGCATATTTTTAGTTTTCCTACAATTCAGACTAAAAAGCTGATACACTCATAAACAAAAATTCTCATATAACTATGACTCTATATGAGCTACAGCTTTATGAAATATATCACAAAATGACAAGAGTTTTTAGCTCTGCATTTATTCCATTACCCAGTTTACTTTCCACATTCTACTTGTGACCATGAGACTACAGTGAGCAGTTTCTCCTTTTTACAGTGTGAGTTTTGTTTCACTTTGCTCAGCTAACATAATTTCAAGTGTCTTTAACCAGCACTCTTCTAACCTTAACCTAAAGAGTTATTCCTTATTTAACCAAAGCATAAGAGTTATCAACAGTTCAAGCAGAATTTGGGAATCAATTTTTTCAGCCTTTGGGGGGGGTGGGAAAAGAGTTTCTTCTGAGATTATTATCAAGAAATATTTGCTGGCTTCTAGTCCTTTTTGTGGTAGCTTATCACAAAGGTTGGGAGTTTGTGGCAATTTCAATACAGTATAAAACCACTGATTTATAATTTTAAAGATTATGAAGCTTTGAAAAGCTTCAGACTGTTTTACATTTGGCTAAGGGATCAGCTGAGAAAGCACTTCGTTTTTATGCACATCACATAAATTTTAAAGATTGCTGATTCTTTCCTAAAGAGAAGCTTATCTCCAAGTGGTGGCTGGGGAACAGATCATAACCTTCTGCCCCTCTCAAAAGCTTCTGATATTTTCTACTCCCCCTTTGGCCCCTCTAAGTATTACCTCTTCTCTGAACTGAGGTTATGGCCCCCAGGGTCTCTCCTCTGAAGGTTATTCACCATCTCCGCTCTCCTCCCTCACCCTCTCCAACCATGTCTCATTGGATTGCATCATGCTTGTACCTCAGATATCTGCTAAGTACTGACAGTTTCAAACTCTATTCTGGCTCAACACACACATCACTTTCAATCCTTTAAAGGAACCCCACAACAACCCCATCCCAGACCCCACAAGAAAAGAGTGATGTACATAATTTTTCTTCCTAGGAGACCAGATCCTCCCGGACTGTGTTTCTCACCCATGCATACTGCTATCATACCACCTCATCCAGTGTAACTCAGGTTGCAACACCAGATCCAAACAAACTCAAGACCTACGTGTTTTGTCCCTGCATCTGGCTTATGCAAGTAACGCCCATCTTACTGCTGACTGAACGGGCAAGATCACAACCTACTCACAGCTAACCAACCTGATAGCTCATTCCCAGGCCCTCATTACTGTGACGCTGATGACCCTGCCATCCGGATGCCAAACATGACCCTGCAGGCAGAAGACACTTCTTGAGCATTTTGTTCCCACTTCTTCTACAGTTCTACTCTGAGTCCAAACCATCACCTGCACAAAGTGGACATGGGCTCCAATCTGGAAACACCTTGGCAAGAGGCTAATTTTCTCTTCCCAGATAAGTCCAAACAGAACAAAGGCTGAGCACCTCAAAACTGTTTCACAGCAAAGTTGACCAAATCAGCTTAAGTCATCTGTGACAGTACAGACTACACTGAAAGTTTGATTTTGCCTTGAAACAGTTCAGGAATCAATTGCCACTAGAGACAGCCTGAGACACAAGACGCATTTTTCTTGCAGAAACACAAGCCTAAGACTGCAGACAAACTTGGTGGATTCACCTGGTAAAAAAAAAATAAGTACCCAAAGTCTGTGTGTTAGCAAATGTGTGATGATTGAGTTGGATTTACACAGGACTGCAGATGCCCCTGTTCTCGGTCCTGCTCTGGATGGTGTCCCACAACACACACCACTACCATATACACACTGCTCCATACTCACCATTGGAGGACAACACACAAGACTCAAGTTCCCCAAACTGCTTCCCTTCTTCATTATTCCCTTTCTACCAAGATTTAAACCAAACACACAGTATGAGCTGCACAGAACTCTAATTTTTTAGAGAGGTTCCCTGGACTGCATCTCACCTTCAGCTAAGCAACTTTCAAGACAAATAACAAAATGAAGCAATACTATTATAAGCACTCCTTGGGTGGGTTACAAGTCAAGTTGCTGATGATTGAGTAAGTTTAATTACCTTCAGAACCCTGTAACCTCCCCAAAATAGCCCAAAACATTATGAAATGGAATTTGTACGCAGAAAGCAAGGAAAACAGACCTTTTAATTTACCAGGCTTACAACTATGATTATGACAATAATGGTGGGTCAGAATGTTCCCATTACATCAGTGGACCTATAATTAGCCCCCAACTGTTTTTGAGGGAGTAAGAACACCTTTCAGCTTGCCCCTGGTTGCTGTATTAACTGCAACACAAATGCTCCCTCTCCATCTGTCAATATTATGCCACCATTTCACTGACATTTTCCTGAGGCTTAAAAAACCTCAACATCTGCTGAATTGCCCCTTCAACATTGTCCTCTACTTCATGCACTATCCAGCAGAAGCAACTCTTCAGCTGGCACAGGGTCAAACCCAAAGTAACTGCACTCATATCAGGTCCTTGGCTGATGTATATTGGCAAGGTTCAATTGGTCCCAAAGGAGCTACACCAGCTTACAGAAGGAATTGGCACAGACAACTCCACTCTACTCCGAATAGCATTAACAGGTCATCCTAATTATTTATTGAAAGTACATTTTATTTTCCTGCTGCTCTCTAAAGCCAAATCTCTCTAAGGTGGTCTTAATCCAGTGCCCAGAGCTGTATGTTAAGCTATTTTTGAATGCCTTTAAGTTTTGCATGCCACCGTCAGGTAACTTTTGCCAGGTCTGGCCAACCTGCCAGAACACATTCAAAGCCCTGAATACAACGTCGAGCACAAATCTGGGAACATAATTTTCACCACTTGATTGTCTCAGCCAAAACACAATTTTGACTACAAGAGACATTAGTGCATGCAGATGTTATACATGTAAATCATTATAGCACACTCACTTGTGGTTATAGCAGTGAAGGGAATTTGACAAAGTAAAATGAGGCCCATCCTGCTTAGCACCACTTCAGCATTTGATTAATTGCAAAGGGAAGGTTTTAAAGAAATTGCAGTGAATTACATTTAAATGACTTGAGGTAATTACAGTGCAGTAATTTTTAAAGCGTACCTTACCACACTAACTGCTATGGAAGAACACTATTAAACTTACTGATGCTTGTGTATGTTTTACTACAAAAAGGGAATGACACTGATTTGAATTACTACTATACACAGCAATCAATATAAGTATGCACAGAAGCGTTTGTTACATAAGGATTGATGCTATTACTTGTGCTGCAAATGTAATGTCAGCTATTGTGTTAGCCCATTAAACTACTGTGGTTAAAAATCTGATTGCTGAAGTAGCTTTCCCAATACTGCTTCCTGTCAAAGAGCAGCCACAACTAAGGGAAAAAAGAAAGGAAAGGCAGTGTTTTCTGAAAAACATATTTATTCAGAAATATATATTCCTTTAGTAATTATTTTAATATTGCAAAAAGTCAAGCACAAAAGAGATTTACCTGCATTTCCCTGCCTCCCATTTATCTCCTCTTTTGCCCTTCTATCAATTTCCCCTGGTAAAAAAGGAAGGAAGAGAAATGGATCCTCAAAAGAACAAAGAACTTTTATGGCTTTTGAAGATAAAACGTAACACTTTTCCAGGCTGAAAGAAGGGGGAGAAAGAAGAAAAGTTTTAGTCATGACAATTTTTTTGAAAACTAACTAACAAAACAGAAATTGTTGCACTGTTTTCCTCCCCCCACACCAACGTTATTTGTTGCATTTCAAAACCTCTTACAAGAAGGGCAGCCAGCCTGCAAGTCTGGAAGGGAATTCAGCACATGTTACTGGTGGATGATTTCAACACAGCCACAAGGGGAACGCATTTAAAGATCCGTATGTTTGGTTGGCACCAAATCAAGTTCCATTAAATAACACTGTATTCAGCTACACAACAAATTTACTCACCATACATTTCATATGAGAACTAATTTGTTTGATAGCAATATTGCTGATGTTTATATTGGTTTACTGTAATGAAAACAGTATTTTCCAAACTATGAACAAATGCATACCAGTAGTTTTACAGTGGCTTAACCAAAGTACTGGTATTGCTTCAAGAAAGGAATTTATGCAATATGTATGTTTCTTGGTGCTGCTCACGCCAAACACAGGAAGGGGGTTCCTCTATGAAGATGGAACTTGCTTATCATAGAATCATAGAATAGTTAGGGTTAGGAAGGACCTTAAGATCATCTAGTTCCAACCCCCTTGCCATGGGCAGGGACACCTCACACTAAACCATGTCACCCAAGGCTTCACCCAACCTGGCCTTGAACACTGCCAGGGATGGAGCATTCACAAGCTCCCTGGGCAACCCATTCCAGTACCCCACCACTCTAACAGGAAAGAATTTCTTCCTTATATCCAAACTAAACCTCTGCTATTTAAGTTTCAACTTGTTACCCCTTGTCCTGATTATGTCCCTCACCAGCATCCCTGTAGGCCCCCTTCAAATACTGGAAGGCTGCTATGGGGTCTTCACGCAGCCTTCTCTTCTCCAGGCTGAACAGCCCCAACTTTCTCAGCCTGTCTTCATATGGGAGGTGCTCCAGTCCCCTGATCATCCTCGTGGCCTCCTCTGGACTTGTTCCAACAGTTCCATGTCCTTTTTATGTTGAGGACACCAGAACTGCACACAATACTCCAAGTGAGGTCTCACGAGAGCAGAGTAGAGGGGCAGGATCACCTCCTTTGACCTACTGGTCACGCTCCTTTTGATGCAGCCCAGAATATGGTTGGCTTTCTGGGCTGTAAGTGCACACTGGTGGCTCATGTTCAAAGTCTCCACATGGACCATGGAGAGAGCTGCTGAGGCCAGCAGGACTACACAGGCAATTCCAGGCTTGACAGCTGGCTGTGTGTGAAAATGCCTTCAGGAAAGTCAAACATGTATGTCTAGTTCTGATGCAGTTGAGCATGACACGAGGCTCTCCTTGCTCATGACACTCTACAGAAATTATGAAGGCAATCACTTACCCTGGTTTAGTTGAATGTCAAACTCCTACATTTGAGACAGGAACCCAAAGGGCCTTTAGATAAAAAGTGAAATTCACATACCATTGCCTATTTAGTCAACAAAGCTGCCAAATATTTTCACATATAGAAAAACACTGGCAACTGAGTTGTGCTATAAAAACAATAGAACATCTTGAGGATTTCATTTACTAATTTCCATTGGTCTGGCACTAATCAATTGGACATCTCAGAAAAAATATCTTTCCTTGGTGGGGAAAAAACCAGTTCTTCCAACAAAGTCACCTTCAATGGTTCACATGTTTATATTTCTGCTTAGAGAAGCATCATTTTAGAAAAACAACTGAGCAGAAGCCAAGGATGATTTAATGATGCACTTACTGAAACCTCTGCAAACTGTCTTTTTTGTCAGGTTTTGATATACAAAATCTGCCTTGGCACTTGTAATCTTAATATCCATCCTTTTCACCAGGACAGTTGTGACTCCTGGTTATGAGTCATGCTAAATTATAAATACAAACAGAAGCATGAGACACGCTGTTTCCAAAAACTATGTCAACATATTATTGAAAATAGTGGCAGCACCCTCCTTCAATTTTTATCCAGTTTATTACTAAAGGAATTGTTTTAGATTAGAACACAGAACTCCACATCACCTTAGTACACGCTGCAGGTGTCCAGAGGTATTAGGTGAAAACACTGCAAAACTCATTCATTTCGCTGAAATGTTTTCTCTGAAAAGTTCAGGATAAAAACTTAAAAGGGGCCTGCTGATAAACCTGATTTAAATGGCCGCATATTTGGAAAAGCCCTATTGATGATTAAGCAATAGTTCTTGTCCAGAAGGTTATCCATCAGCCATGGCTATTTCTGCAGTGCAAAGAAAATTAAGGGAAGCTCCATTTTCTTTTAAGTATAAATGAAGTTTGCTGTCAGAAGGATGCATATCACATTAACCAGAAAATTACTCTAACTTACATGTAATAAAAAGATAAACCCAAAAGGGAGACCTTCCTCAGATACAAGCATACCTTAACTTGGCTAGAGATTAGCAATTAAAAATCACAGCCATGGAAGGGAAGGATAGGTGAGCACTTGACCATTCTTACTACTCCGGAAGCATTAAATCACTGCCTTTACTTTTTTGGCATACTGCTATAGCTAAGGTTCATAATTCTTTTGGCTGCCCCACACAAGACCTTGGCTACAATAAGAATGTCACCCCAAACCCTCCAAACTTAAACAAAAACAAACTCCATCTTTGAAGCTAGACTCTCTACATAGATCCATCAGTGGGAACCATAAGCTCTAAGGCAGCAGAGGCTATTCACAGACTTGAGTATCAGTATTTGGCTGGAATGCACTCCAGAAAGGATTTTTTACACTAAGATTAGCAATGACAGCAGGTAAGCCTTCCTGTCTGATTTTGTTCTGCATGTTTTAAAGGCCAAGAAGCAGAAAAGTCATACTTTTATAAATTCCCTACTGCTGTATACATGACAGTAACATCTCTTGATGTCTTTCCATTCAAACTATCTGATGTGCTTGATGTCTACAAGCATACATCCTGAAATACATCTTTAGTTACACCAAGAGAGCTCAAGCAACCAATAAATTATCTTACATTTTATTCTGAGCTTTAGAGTATTAGATTCATTCATGTTGCATTTAATTTGAAACAATAAGCACTTTCAAGAGGCCTGAACAAGATATCCTGCAATCACAAAATACTGGTCTTATGAAGTAGTGGAAAAGTTGTAAGTATACTCTCTGGCCTATTCTGACAATCTTTTAAGGCCCAGGTTACAAAGTCTCATTGGCTTTGCTCTCAGGAATCTAACTTCCTTATCACTAGTAATTAACGATCCAAGAATAATGCTTAACACTCATTTTGTAACTATTTTGGAGGACTTAATAAGGAGCAGCCAGCTTTTGCCTGTATTTTCAAAGAGTCTACAGATTTACACAATGAACTCACAAAAGATTTCAGCTGCCCCCTCAGCAAAGAAGTGCCAACAGCCCTCAAATGCTTAACAAAGGAGCTGAATTTCTGCACTTTAAACCGAACTCACAAAACCTGTCTCAATGGTGGCACATTAGCTAAGGTAGTCAGGCTCACTGCTGTGCCCTGGTGAATAAGGGGCTTTACTAGATCCATGCCACCGGCTCCTCTGAAATTGTTTTATTAATCTAACTGTTCATTAAACACAGTGCTCACCCAAGATACAGGGAACAAGATCATTTCCTGCCTCTGACAGAGAGAATGCAGGTTGGTATCCCAGGCTCACAGGAAATGATTCAAACCAGTGATCAGCAGACTGATGCAGGATGTTGTCTTCTCCACTTCAGCAGTTGAACACTCCTTAAGAGAAAGATGGAGAAGCAGCCTAATTCTTTCACAGGTACTCACCTAGGCAAAAGCAAGTATGGAATACCTTCTGTGTTCTACTGAATGATGATACAGTCTATGCTAAAAATATACTAGATAAATTGACTATACAGGTAACATTTTAAGACCTGGTACACAGGTGAACTTGCTCAGATGGGCAGAGGAATTAAAACCAGGTGTCTCACATCTTTAGCTAAGACTAGCCATTGAAATACAGAATGGGGATGGGAAAACCACTGCCTTTTCCTTTCCTTATGGCTCTCATTTGTAAAGACAAATACTCTTCCTCACAGCTCTGTACAAGAAGAAGCACTTGTCTTGCATATGTTGGTGAGTGCTACTGATCAGCTGGTAACCAAGACATGAAAAGGATGCTAAGTCCCATTGCAGTGTATAAAGAAACATTTAAGCAGAAAATTTGGTATTGAAAACAGAGCTGCTAGCTGCTGTTTCTTCTGAGCAGCGATATCAGGTTCCTACAATGGAAGGGAGTTTGGGAAACAAACAAACAAAAGTAGGAAACTACATGAATTGTTAATTGTGTTATTTCCTTTCTCTAGGGCACCTTTAACCAGCTGCATCACAAATTAAGGTTGACTCAAGTTGGAAAACTCATGGAATAGATTTTTCTTTTAAGATCTCCCAAACCACCTTCTCAGCTGTCTTAGAATGTGTCTCAACTGGAAATAAACTCTTATTGCTTTCCTCCATCTATATCTTAACAAATTTAATTCTAACCTCATCCACTAGGCTCCCATTTCTGTGTTTTGCCATCTGGATCTCATCTTTATAAATACAAGTTACATTCACTCACTTGGCTCACTCTATCTGTAGAGACTTGTTAAATGGCTTTAAAGATGATTTACTAAAAAAGCTAAAGATCTAGCATGAGAAGAGACTAATTTAAGTAGAGAACTTACTTTAATGTTAAAATTATGTTACCAAAAACTTCTGGCTTCCCTCACTGATTAGTCAATTTCTGCCTTATTCACATTTGTTCTCTGGCTCTACATGTCTGTACTAGCACATTAATTATTCAGAAGGCACCCAAGTTCAAAGCAATGATCTAGTCACAAGCTGCAAACATCTGAAATACAAATGTGTACTGTCACAAAATTAGAAAGGAAGAGAGCCCTAACACTCAGTGCTTTGTTTATGAAGCAGTATAGAACACACCAAGAGAGCCCACAAGAGTTAAAGGTTAAATTAAACTGGTTTTCTTTTGTTTACTGAAGCAGTACCAAGCTCCAATAAACCAAGCTCCAATAAAGCAACATCAATCTGAGTGGATTTACTCAGTTATTTTGGTTATTTTTTTAAATGGTATTAGAAGTTATACTTAATGCCAAACTCTTTTCTAATTTTGAAGGAAAAAATACCCGAAGAGTTACAGTAGGAACATAAACAGCATGCCAGGTAATTGCTCCTGTCTCCTCTGGATCAGCACAGCACAGAGCCACCATCGTTCTATTGATGCTCTCGTACCTTCAGTAGCTCAAGTGATACAGATCCATGCTTAGCACTAAAATTTTGCAATTTCTTCCTCAAAATGATGCATAGGATTGTATCTTTAAACATGTTTTTCTCCTTCAATCTGTAAGAAAGGAGAAAGCCTATGTACAAGAAAAAAATAAAAGACCTTCAAGTTTGCTTCTCTTCAGAGTACATGTCATCTATCTCCTTAATATCATCACATGATACATAAACACCTGTAAGGATATCAGGCCTGAAATATCAGGGATGATGGAAAACAGTTGTATTCTTTTCCATTCTCTTTTTCTATACTAGATACAACTGACATGACATACCAGCTCACGGCTCTGTATGCCCTGGCCCTTGATATTGTAACTGCCCCAACAACATGCAATGACTTAGTCAAAATGAAACTCTCCAATCCTTAAAGATGATACAAAGTACTTCAAACTCCACCCAGCAATCAAAAGATCCTGGAGCTGTAGTGCCTTTTTAAGCTTTTTTAAGCAAACGCTGCTTTTTTTGAATGTAGTAAAAAGGGGCCAGTCAGTCAAAAACTTACCTGAATTCCTTCTGAAACATGCTGTCAAGCACCTGGGCTGATTTTGGCTATTAACTAGAAATTTAACAGCAGGCCCACTGTCTTCAAGGACTAACACTGCCTCTGGCTGCTTATCAATAGCAACCAGCAGTCCAGCTTTTTGTGGGCTAAACTTTCATCTGTTTGTCCAACCTGAGCTAGGCACAATCTGGGACACAGAACCACACAATCCTCAGCAAACGGGCTAGGCATTTGCCCATCTGTGCCCAAGTCACACAGTCCTCACTGCAGCTATATACTGAAGGAAAACTCTACTGAGAAGTTCTCTAACATTGCAAAAGTGACCTCAAAACTCCGAGGTTTGGGACCCCTTTACAGAATAAACCTAACAGATCTCCAATCTCATGGCACAGTGTGTCTCCTTAGGTGGCATTTAACTCACAAACCAAGGAAGATGGAAGAAAAAAAGATTCCAACTGGAGACTTCACTGTTTTCTAAGCAAGGTATAAAATGCAAACCTTTGAAATTGCTTCTCAGCCTGTATCAGGGGAACAAAACCAAACTCTGTATCTTCTGTATTTGCAATTACAGACACTGCAAAAACAATCAAAAGAACTGGGTTTGGCTTAGTAATAATTTCTATTCCCTCCATAACCTTATTTCAACTGCTTTGGGCTATTCTGACCTTGTAAAAAGCCACCTTGCCAGGAGGCCACCACTTTCTCATCTGAATCCACTTGTCACCAAAATCAGTTGCCACCTTGCATTAGCAGTTTAAACAGCCTCCCGACAGGAACTTTAGGATGAGCAGAAAACAGTGCAAACCTCAAAATGATATATTAGCCCTAAAATGCTACCAACTTCACTTGTCAAGGATTGCAATTAGAGTTGGGCCAAGGCAATATTAGCTCAGCTGCCTCTGAACACACCTGCTTCCATTTAATTTCTAGTAATTAGGAAGCCCGGGGCACCAGGAAACAGCGCTGCTCGGTTACTGTTTCAAATAGCTGAGTTTTCATGTGCCATTTAAAACCCTGTTTCTCAGAATAGCCTGCTGACTCGCTAATGCTAGCAAAATGAAATAAAGCAAAGTATTTTTAGCAGCAGGAAGTTGCTACTTGCTACTGCCAATTACATGCCTTGTGCTTGAACAGCGACATTTTTTCCCCTTTGCTTATTCTTCAAGATAGGTAAAAGCTGGCTTAGGTGCATGAGGATTCAAATAAAACTCTTAGTCCAACGGAGCTGGCTAATGCTTGTGGAGTCATAGCCAGTACAGACAGCAACCTGCTGTGACAGGGCAAACAACAGTGTCCTATATCCACTCTTCAGAAAAGGGGGAGGGACAAGATTAAGCAAAAGAGTTGGACCTATTGGCTTTGGCAAAAGGCTGAATATCATGCTAAAAAAAATGCTAAATTTGGGGAGGAGAAAGGCGGGGGGGGGGGGGGGGGGGGAAGGGAGAGAGGCAATAAAAAAGCCTTA
Organism: Melopsittacus undulatus; assembly: GCF_012275295.1. Classification (NCBI taxonomy): domain Eukaryota; kingdom Metazoa; phylum Chordata; class Aves; order Psittaciformes; family Psittaculidae; genus Melopsittacus; species Melopsittacus undulatus. The sequence continues at coordinate 105,009,079 of NC_047529.1, read as the reverse complement.
AAATTACGTAAGAAGAGGTATTTATACCCTGAGTTAATTTATCAAAATGACATAGAAATGAATCATTCACCATTAAAATAACGGGATTCAAGTTTTCTTTATATGACAATCATGATTTACAACTCTTAAAATATTCACAGAGGAGTCAAGTATCTTTAACTTTTCATTTCAAATGCTATCTTGCAGGCCAAACTAAATCTGTTGGCAAAAATAAGTTTTTACAGGAACAGTGCCCAAAGAATGATTTCTTCAAAAACAGGATAGAACTTAATTATCATGATGGCACTTTATCCATTGGGGTTTTTTTTTCTTAAGCCTACACTATAAACCACACAGGGCTCAAGCAATCTGCATAGAACTAGATCTCTGAGTAACAAATCAATGAGAATGAGTAATAACTAAGGCCTCTGGTATAACTAGGCACAGCTACTCGTGGCTTTCACCACTAACTTTGGTTAGTTTTTGAGGTGACATACAGCTCTGCTTTGATGCAGGTTCATTCCCACATGCTGAAAACACAACTGAAGCCAACAACGTTCCTCTAAGTGAAGTAACTTGAATATATGTATATATTCCCACAAGTAAAAAGTCCATTATTTAAATAACAGACTATAGCAGCCTTTTTATAATCCAATGCTATTACAAAGATGGCTACACTGTATATTTTTCCATCTTAGAACACACACAAAATGAAAAAGAAAGGTATCTGGGAAATTAAGGTCAATCCTACCTGAATACTGTTTTGATTGCTTAGGAATGGCTTTAATAATATCAGTCATTATTTTCCATAGACTGACATGAATGTGCATTTCAAAACTGGACAAGAAAACAGAAAAAGAAATCCATATGATAGAATGAGTGTAATGAGTGTTAACAGCACCATCAATTCACCACTTAAGTGAATGTTATAGAATGTAACAGTGTCTGCCTCAAGCTGTGCTTATATAAGGTACATGGGACACTCACATACATGCCAAGCATGGTTTTAAACCCACAAAAATCAGAAAGTATGTGAAAGCTGCATCTTATTTATTCTTTTGTGTTTATGCTTCAACAGGTAATTTCTTTACAATCCAGGTTTTTAGTTCTTCGATTTCAGGTCTGCTTAACTCATGATTAAGGTTTGGAAAAGTACGAAGTGATGTTGATACTCCCAGTGACTTTAGCATCTTGTTGGTCTCTTCACCCCATGAATAGAGGACAAGGTCATCAGCAGTTCCATGACACTGAAATAATTCTGGTAGGACAGTTTCATTTCTTTTCAAAGCCTAGATGTAAGAAGAAACACAGACACATCACTAAAAATTTTAAATTAATAGTTAACTACATGGTGAGAATTTTCATACCATTTATTAACCTACATTTTAGTAATCATATTGTACTCTCTCTACAAAAGCAAACACAAATATTGGGAATAAACTGCACTTCTATATGCAATTCCAATGTGCTAAATCTTGGCAAATGATAGGGTTTAAGGTCTATACCCCTCCCCAATAACAGAAATAGAAAAAAAAATCATGACAGCAGATGGAGCCAATGAGAATTATAATTCATCACAAGTTTTCAAATAATAGTTATACTTACATGGACTCTCTAACAATTAAGAAGAACTCAGAAATCATTTAATTTCCTCATCTGCTTGCTACACTAACTTATGACAAAATAATTGCACTGTCTGTGCAAAAAAAGAAACAAAACATCACGTAAGGACAGCTTTTAAGTTTCACTTTCCTAATACTCTAATTATTTATTTCCAGGAAATGTCACAGATTGAGAATATTAATGAACTGCATCACATGAATAAACATTCTATATTCAATTATCCTCTTTTCCTTTTAGCTAAGCAGTTTTTCTGTAAAGACTACCACACACTCACCTGATAAACAGCAGAGTCTTTATTGAGAAAACTAGACAAAGCAAAGACTCCTGCCAGATCTTGATGAAACCTATACGCTAAGTGCATTGCCATTCCACCTCCCATGGAAAAGCCTCCTAGGATGCAACAAAAGAAACAAAGATTGGATTTTGCTATATGACTTTGTGACCCAGTGTCCAATTAAAAGAAACAAGCCTGAAGATAAAAATTATACACAATGCCATCAAAAGCCACTGAGTAACATAAAGATTGCAATGATTTTAAAGCATGATTCAATTAAGAAGTTGGATAACTAAAGTACTGCTGAGGATTAGTTACTGTATCTATGTGTATAGTCCCTATCAGGCAGTTAAACACCATGATCACATACTCTCTGACATTAATAAAGTAAATCTCTATGAACAAATAATTCTCAATGCTTTTTTATTCAATTTATTATTTTTCCCCTAGGCTAGCAGCATGCACACGAGATCTGTATCATTACTGTATATAATCAATGAACATTCACCACATTAAACACAGGTGTACTAGGTTTGTTTGTTGGGTTTTTTTTTGTTGTTACATCTTAAAATATATAATAAATGGCAAAAAAAATGCAATAAACGCCACCTGAGCTCTAACAGGATCTCTGAATTAATGACCTTCTGTGCTCCATATGTCTCCTCAGCTGCACTAATTCCTTATGCGAGAATTCCTCAGGGATGGTTTTTACATGACAAATGGTTATTCATTAGGAAATCCAGACTACTGCATTACTTCACAAGGACACAGTACACAGGCTATTATATTGACTGTTTCAAATAATGATTAGGGTGAAGAATGACTGGCTGCTGAAGTATCTTCTAGCACAGAGACTGCAACCAGCAAAAAGGCTATGACTGCAGCTCTACTTAGGGGGGCATTAGCATCCATGGTAGTGGTGATAGAAGTGGTTTGTACCAGGCAGTTAACTGGTGTTAATTAGATGTCAGATTCTGAGCCCAGACCTTTTCACACAAGAGGCATAAGATCAGGGATAGAAGAAGAAATGCAAAAATAGCAGACAAGATATCAAACCAGTCTGGCCTGTTATCTTTTTGAAGAGATTAAAGTGAGATTCCAGAATGGGAATAGTTTTTTTTGAGAGCTGCATAATCCCTTTGTGGCTGACTTATGTGCTATGCTGAAGTTTGACATAGATGCTAAACAAAACCCAGCCAGAACGAGTGCCCCACACTGAAACTGAGGCCAGCAACACCCTGTAACTTTGGTAAGTTAAGTAACTTTGGATCACTGGATCCTGGGACCACACAGGAAATCTCTGGCACACAAACCAGCTCAGAGGCAGGAAACACTGCACTTTGGAAATACTAGTTGGGTCACTGTTCCTAATGGGGTATCCTCTTCTAGCACATTTATCTGCAAGCCCCAGCAGGTCTGAGGCCCATCTAGCTCACAGTATGTTATGACTGGAATATTTGAATGGATTTGTGCAGGAAATTTTGCTGAAATCAGTAGTCTAACCCAGACATGAAGCATTTTCTTTCTCCTACGCATTATTTTTTGATTTCCAATTAATTTCTTATCAGAATCTCTACTGAATTTCTGATTCTTCTTTCTACTTACTGTCACCTTGTGGTTTTAAGAGATGATTATGGTCAAAAGCACTAACTGCAGGTTCCTGAATGTGGATCTTAGGGAGAAGGAGCAAGACCACACAATGTGGAAAACTGGAGTCTTGTTTTTCTTTTTCAAACACAGCACTTAACTGAATTGAGAACTATATCCTCAAAGTAGGAGATACACCTGGGATGCCCTAGCTATGCACCCAGGGAGCTGATAATACCCTGATGTTTATCTTTGGCAAATAAAGACAGGACCTGCTATTTACCCTATGAATCAATCTTTAACCAGTTTAAAGTTAAGCGTATGATGTCTATGTGCTCACTGGCAGTTGAGAAACAAAGGTACTTGAGGAAAAGGAGTAAATGTGTGTAAACAAGTCCAGAGCACATCTTAAAAACTCACACACAGCCCACACCTGACATTTTTGAATAAACTTGTCTTCACAAAAATAAAAATATTGAAATACCACAGCAAGCCTTTCATCTGCATCACCATTTCCTATGAGACACGTTCTCTTGTCACATATCTACAACGAAAAAACCCAAAACTGATATACCTCACAAAAATTCATCATTGACTCCATTTACAGAGAAAAATACAGCCTTCCAAGAAAGCACATAAAATAAAGCTATGCAAAATAAGTAAATAACATCATCTTCTGCTGAAGTTCCCTATATTCTCTCCCGTGGAATCTGATCATTTACTTCATTTGCTTTCGATTGCTCTGAATGGTGCTGTCATCCCCAATCCCAAAAAAGTAGCACTTATAACCTTAAGACACCATTTTGAATTTGCTTACAAGTAAGTACAGAAATACTCTGCCCACATATAAACTGAAGTCCATTTTAAGTATTCCAGAATAGAGGGGAAAAAAGCCGCATTGAAAACTCATTACTAGTTTGTAAATGATTTAATCTAAAATTTTGTACCCACTTAGTCACAATCTGGCAACACTATCTGCAATTACTCACCAGCAGTCTTTGACAATGCAGTCACCTTCTGTTTAGAAGAATATTAGGTAATGGTTCTTTTATGTGGCTCATACTACTACAAGAAAATGTAATACAAAGGACTGCTTCTTTGAGTTTGGTTTTCCAGGGGAAAACCTGAAGTTCATCACTTGATACCACAATGATCTCTTGAGTAAATGCTGTATAATAAAAGCTCTGGAAACAACCCTTTGAGCAAACATATGTAGCTGCAGGCAATTTTTTTCAGTTACACGAAGTATTTCAGTATAAGCATAAATATGATATAACACACAAAAGTCAAGACCTTTTATAAGAATTCAAATTTTGGAGCAAGAAAAAATAAGAGGCAGGTACAAATATTACACAAATTTATGAAGTGACAAAACATAAGCAAAACACAGAAGGAAAGTACAAGTAGGCTTATGTACACCAATGATCTCAGCATAAGGAACACATAAACCTCACAGCATTAAGCAGAGTGTGTCACAGATTGTGTCACAAGTGTTAAGATCAAAATGACACAGCATCATTTCAACCTTAGATGGGCAGAAAATAGCCAGCTCTTTGCTTGAGACCAATCTAATTCCAAAAAGTACAAAGGATGTGCACAGAAGTTCAGAATTCGCTATTTGCCCCCTTATATCCATTTTTAGAGATTTGTGATTAATGTTTCAAAACAGTGAGGAAGTGTTGGCTCCTCAGTTCTGAGGATACAAGTTCAGAAAAGCATCTAATTGTTTGCATTAACATTCCTGCCTCAGAAAGGATGCCTAGGCACTGCCTAAAAGGTCAGCACTAAGCACATACAGAACAGACTCAATTAAAGCACTTGTCCTACAGTTGCAAGGAAACTTCTTCACTCAAGTGCTCATTTATGACCCCAGATCTACTTCTCTGCAGTGCTGGTTTCTAGTCAACACCCCTCTGCAGTGAGAATAAATCCGCTAGTTGAGAAAAACCTGCTGAAATCACAGAACCGTCACATTTCCAAATTGAAGAATGTGAATCAGAAGGGAACTCCCCTGCAATACTGTACTAAAACCAAAACATTCTTTGCTGGAATATCATCTGTAACCATGTTAAGGTAACCCCAGCCATATGATGATGTAACAGAGAGCGAATAGAGACTGAATTTCTTATATGTAATTTATTTATGCTTGAATAAAAGAGAAACCCTCATCCCAGCTGCCATTTTTTCAGTAATAAAACCTTCTTTCCGGAGTTTGTAAATGCATTTGGAGACTTTTAAACAAAGTGTTTGCATAAAACCTTGAGTTCACTTCTGCTAAAGATCTCAACTTAGATACAAATGAGCAAATAAACATCTGCAATAATAACCTGATCCATTATGACATTTTGACCTTATATCAAGTTCAGGAAACCAAATGTTAAACTACTGTTAAATTTCAACTTTATTAATTTCTGTGGTTTTTGTCTAACAATGTTTGTGTACCAAAACATTTCTAACTTTATTATCTAGCACAAAGGTTTCTTCATTTAGTGTCTCTCATGTCCTGTATGACACAACAGAATGAGGAAATAGTAAAAAGTCTGCCTTCTCCCCCATGCTCCACTTTAGTGCCTGTAACATATTCAGAAAGTTCTTAGGTTTCCATTCTTCTTCACAGAAAAACCCACCTCTCTAACAAACACAGGTTTGACATTGCTGATTGCTTCCCAAGTCATACAGATCTAACTATAAAATGCCTTAGTCAGTTTGTTACAGATAACATCTATGTATTTGGGAAACAACAAACCAGACTATTTTTTTGGTCTTTCCAGAGTAATTCTAAAGTGTGACCAAAACTGTTCACCATAGTAGATATCACAGCCATAGGAAACAAATTTTACTTATCAATCCCATTTAGTGCATGAATTCTACCAAGTTCAGATCTTCTGCTCCTTGTAGAAACAACCTGATTTCACACAAATTTGAGTGGCAGAAGTAGGAACTCTTTCATTACAGCAGAGAACCAAGAGGAAGAGGAGCTAAGCCCCAGATTTTTAGGAGATAAGGATGAGACTTGTGTGTAGGGGTAGAGTTTGAGTCATTTTATTTTAAGCACTATTTTTTCACTAGTTTCTCTCCAGTATATAGTAGTTGTTCTTCACCTTCCCTCTATTCCTTCAAATTTGTCAATACAGCTTTAGTAACAAAGTGGCAAGAGATGAATGCTACAGCATACAGTGCATGTGCCAGCACTATGCAAGGAGAGACAAACACTATTCTCTTGTGTGAGATTATACAAGCAGTTAGAAACTGTCTTTGCCTGTTCTGTTATGATCACAATACATTACATACTCTTGCCTAATTTTCTTCCCATTCTTCCAGCGTTTTTGATTCTCAATTTCTCCCTTCTTTAAATATTTCAACATAGTTATCTTAATCAGTTTTTTATCAGGATTTTTTCCTGATATATTCCTATATTTCAGTTTACTTTCTGTTGCCCCTTGGGACTTTTTGTGATCTATCTTCTATTAATGGTAACAGCAAAAACTTGTTCTATGTACCTACAAAGAAGCTTTCTATTTTGACCTCCTTTTCACCCATGAATGGAAATATTATATACCCTTAACAGTGTTCATATATGAATATCAGCAAAGAGTAGAATGTCAGTGGATCAGCTAATTCCCTCCTCCACAGAACTCCCTGAACAATGCTTTTGTGTAATGTAAAGCTCAAAAATGTACTTTGTTTCCAGTGAATTTCCTCACAGCAGTGATTTTCCCCTTTTAATCTATTCATGGAACATCATTAAATACTAACCTTAAACACTAGCAGAACTCCAATGAATGGTTTGTTCCCTTGATAGCCTTTTTATTCTGTTTGTTACTCAGCAACTGAGAACAAAAGCAACTTCCCTTAAGGGGCTCAGCCACTTCCTCTTGTTAGGAACATGAATCAATTCGCTAACCAACTTTCTCACTAGACAAAGCACATTTTGAAATGCATATTTAAGTAGTATGAGTTTTAACGCTTTCTGGTAAAAACAAGAATACAATAGTTTCTAATGTATTGATTTACAGTAAAATCAGAAATAGTTATGGCTTTATTTTCATATGATATGGGTGGTAAGGGAAAGCAAACATGTACACTTAAGGAATCCTAATTTTTAGCACTAGAAGTAAAATAAAATTCATGAAAAGTCTCAAATGAATTTTTACTAACATGTTACTCTATCAGACCTATGGCTTGCTTTACTGACCTGGTGTATTTTCATGAGGATGACTGCACAGCCCTGCTGTAATACTTATGCTGGCTGAAAAATGGCAGTTAATTGCAATTGCACTACATGGAAAAAGGAAGAGAATGACCTCTTCTTTATGCTCATGGTATTCATTACCTTAAACTTAATCAGAGGAAGAAAACTAGAAAATAGACTTTCTATACTGAAGAATAGAGAAGCGCAGGAACAGGATGCTGTGGAAAGCTGTGAATTTTAATGGATACCTTTTAGAAGGCAGCAAAGCGATAAGGATTTGCCTAAATAGAGCTGAAACCTGCACTGACACATGAAGATGGATTAGCAAATACTGTTAAGCCCCACTATATGATTCTGCAGGCACTACTGTGAAGAAAGTACACATAAATCTGTAGACATGCCACAGGGTGCACATGACTCAAGCATTCCAAAAGCCCATCCATCCACTTAATTCTGCACTGAATTCAGGCATTTATTAAACATGAGTAAGCATTATGTTTTCAGGAAAAATTCTACTAAGACTGAAAAATCCAAAGTTGATTCACTTCAAAATTCTTTTTTCCCCCCAAAGACACTATTTCATGGTAATACATTACAAAAATAGAATGATTTAATTATTTTTGGGTTTACTGCTGTGAGCCTTATTTATTCCTGATCATCTCTATCATTTGCTAATCCCATCACACACCATGCAGATCAAAACTGAGAATGTACCACCTTTCAAAGACCTTCATTTCTAGATACATTAATACAACTCCATCAAGAGCTGGGGAACAAAGTGGCAAGTGGTGGATCCTACTCTTTGGTTAAAACTGTTAGCATTTGTAACTCCTACTGAATGATACAAGAAAGAAACAGAAACATTCATTGATTTTTCTTGCTTGCTCATCAGGAAGTAAAAAGAGTAGTAAAGAAAAATAAATGGCCAGCTCAGGTGCAAACAAACCAGAGGATCAAATACCTTTCCCAAAGTACAAATGCAATGCAAATTTACACTGATGCACTGAAAATTAATGTAACCTTTCCTAGTATTATGGGGGAGACTGACCAACAGTACTACTTTGAGCCCAGCACCACATAGGCATAATTTAGATAAACCACAAAGCCACATAATGGGTGGTACAGAAAGAGAAATGTAATTTGAATTGCACTGACAAATGGCAATATAAACCCACAAATTTACTCTGTGAGAGCAAGGTAGTAAGTGCCTCTAAATGAAAGACCACTTTTTCCTAATAAAGGCTGAAGATACAAGATAGAATGTGTGACAGCAAAAACCAAAAGACATAAAATACTGAGATTGCAGGTGAAGTAGTTTGCCCAATGTTTTAACAATTTATTGTTGATTTTTTAAGCTTCCCATATTTACAGAATCCTATTTCTCTGCAGTATCAAAGCAAAGATATTTCCTCCCCACCTCATTCTCACACACACTGAGATGGAAATGCTAATATTTACAAGAAGCCCAGAGCTTTCATGTTACTTCCACCATGGTTCAGTAGCTATGTAAGAAGTCTAGCAATAAACAAAAAGTGGTTGTGTGTCTTGTGTTATTGTTACTGTACACCGGGTCAGGAATCATTCATGTGGTTTTTGGCATACAGTCAAATCTACAGGACTGTTATCGAAAGTTTATTTTCCCTGGCTGCTTATACGAGTGACTACAGGTGGCAGAGACCAACATGCCTGGATCAGCATTTCTGCAGTACACAAGAAGTGATCTGTAAAAGTAGGAAAGTAGTGCAAAATTAAGGAAAGAGAGAACAAAAAGACTGAAGTGTAGTCAAATAAAGCGAGCACTATTATAATGCTCCAAATGTGAAGTGGCCTCTTCTTTCAAGAGCTTCTAACATATTCCAGAATAAGATTGTTAGTCTTTGTCAATTTCCACCTAAGTGGAGTTATTTTACAGTGCACTAACACTATGGAAGCAGTTCAAAACAAAACAACAACAAACAGCCCACAAGGAAACAAAGCAAAGCAAAACCACCTGAAAAACCAATTCAGCTTTAAATAGAAAAAGAAGTTATTGTCCCACATTTTAAACTGTGGGTTATTTGATGTTTAGTGATGAATTCAGGCACTTATAAGAACGAAGAAATACAGGTTTTAAGAAGGGATACTATCAAAACTCCAAGTGTCAGAACTAATTTTATCACCCTCTTCTGTCTCCAAAGTCAATATAAACCTATTTGCAGGACTATTGGCAAGAAGTCCTTTAGCCAGGAAGACCAGTAAAAGTAACTCAACAAGAATGTTTGGCTAAAAAGTGACTTCCATTATGAAGTTCTGGGGATGATATAATTATTTTTGAATAATTATATATTGCAGTCAAGTCTCCCTTCCTTCCTCCTCCAAGGTCAGGGGAAATAAACCTCAATGAACCACAAGTCTACTTTCTTCAAAAGACTTCTGTATTAACAGGAAAGCAACTCATGAAACCATCAGGAAATAGGAATGGGTAGGTGAGCTGTGTACTACTGTATGATGATTGTTACACTAAATTGATGCAGAGGCTTTAATAATAAGATTTTACCTCCAGTACAGTAAGTAATTTAATTCTTTAGAAGTAGATTCATAGAGCAGCTGTTAAGAACAATGCTGCCCCAATATTTTCCTTGACATAAAGAGGAGTGGCATTGCACAACCTGGACTCTATCCTCAGCTTTAGATTTTTGCCATTTGCAGATTTCAGAGCCAGCTGTGCTACCGAAACAAACAGTACAGGTTATAATTTCTTTCAGAACAAATGATCTTATGTACCCACAATCTTGAGCCCTGTGGAAAGTCTGAATGGCTGATGAAGAATCATCCCCCAGAACACCAGCTGTTGGGTTTCTCATTTTCCAGTGCTTGAGAGCCTTCCCCTGCTTCCCCTTTCTTCCCACTCGCTCTTTGCACAGTGCTCCTTCAGATCTTGCCTTATCCCTCACCTCTGAGCTGTCAGCAGCTACCCACCTTCCTGCTTGCCTAACACCTCCCTTGCCCTCATCTAACAATATCTGACACTCATCCTTGGCCTGCAATTTCTAGTCCACTATTCCATATAAAACCATAACCTTCAATCTTGTTACCCTCCTCATACTCATTTTGTTTTCTTTCCACTCATTAAAACTCCCACTCATTACAAAACAGGCAGTCCCACAACCCAGTTTTCCTTAACCCCTTAACAACCATTTCATCCTCTGTGCCTACCTCTTCACAAAACTGCTTTGCTCTCTTGGCTTCTGTGACCTACCTGAAAAGGCCCCCACTGCTCTTCACAGGCAAGTCCTTCAGTCTGTTCTCTCAACTATTATGGAAAGCAGGGACACAATAAGATACATACCAGTATTCCCATTATGGATCTCATTAATAATGACTCAACATCACCAAATGCACTGAGGAAATATTCATAGCAAAATTTTACCATTGTTTCCTCTGCTATAATTGCCTTACTTTCCCCTTCACCTTAAGAAGGCTGCCTCCTCCAGCTCTTTGGTACCAGCAGCCACAATTCTACTGTCTACTCTCAACCTTTTACCTCAAGCCTCCTCTTCTTTTACCAAATAGATATTCCCAACTTTTTCAAAGAAAAATCTAAAAGCATCTGATAGGACTTATTCTCTGACATTCTGAGTGATTGTATCTTCCACTGTGTCCTGTATACCAATCTTTCCCAAACTCAAGAATTTCAGACCACCCACCTTCCCATTTCCAAGTGGGCATTATAGTTTGGTGCAGGTTCACTGACTATACCCTCATAACCAAACCTTGGCCTCATATCCTCTTTTTATCAAAAATGTTATAAAGCTGCCAGGTGCCTTCACAGAATTCCTCATTTCCAGTAAGAAACAATTCCAGAAGATGGGTATTTGCATTAAAAGTCCCATCTAAAGCAAGTAAGAATGTCACAATAGGTCGACTTAGACAGACATCCAGCTTTTATGTACAGAAACCTTACAGGATCTCTAAGCTTTACTCTCCACTGCATCACACACTGGTTAATCATCAAAACCAGTGCAAAGAAGACACAAAGTTCTTGGGGCAGAACACTCAACCTTGCGCAGCCACAAGTGACACAATTAATTGCCACCAGTGAATTTCTCATATATGCATGTAGGCTCCATCACAGAGGCAAGGAAACAGTATCTTACTCTAGAAGCCTGAAATCAAAGCTTTCCAGGGTGAGAAACCAAGTGTAAATTATTTCTGATGTACAGATAAGGAATGTAAACACCCTGAGACAGGGACTTCCAAAGAATTTATGGGCTGAAACAATCAGTGCATACCAACTTCATTACTCTGCTTATGACTTGTAAAACAACTTTCATACCCTGCAGTTTCATAATTTCTAATGTTGAAGGCTACAGAGAAAGCAGAAAAGCCTGGTAGCAACTTGGATCTGTACACAGAATATCTCCTAGTTCACTCTACACAAAAGCACGTGCACTTCTTCAGCTGTTTCCAAGCCAGCAGGTATAACACAGGAAAGACAGATCAAAGAGGCTGTGCTGACAGCCATCTAAAACAATGAATTCTGTAGCCAGGGCAATGAGCCAGAAAGGGAAAGTAAACAGAGGCCTTCAAAAACCAATATGGGACTGGACCAAGAAAATATGTAGTTTGAGGGGTAGTGGATCCACCTCGCAGGATTTTGATGGCATGACTCAGATGGCCATAAATTTATAAATTCCCACATTAGGAGTTTTTTCCCCAACCTGAAACAGTTTGTGGTCTAGGGATGGGATAGGAAGCTAAGGACTTCCCTCTCCGACACAGATTATGCATTGTCCTCAACTACTGTGCCTCAACATCCCACCATATATTTCACCAAAGTACTGTGAAGTTACTGGAAATCTGTGAAAATGAGAAGGAACAGAAAGACACATATGAACTATGACAGCAAATACTTCATTTGTTAGCAAGCGTTAATCTTTAGTGATGTGTTGCCTGCATGATTTTCCCCATGAATTAACTCAAAATCATTAGAGCAGTAAGGAAAAGCTGATGATTATTTATATGCTACATCTCCACTCTCCAAGATACAAGTCATCTGGGGAAAATAAACTTTTCTATTCTTTAAAAGGCTAAAAGAAAATAGTAGAAACATGTACTTCTTAAAGCAAATCACTGCCCACTCTACTTTAAATAATGAATGCAAATTACTAGTTACAATAAAACCAGTTTCTAGTTACAGCTATACACATTCCCCACCTAATACAAGTTTAAATAATGATTCAATATTCTTGAGGATTGGCTGTTGAAGAGACTGTTTGGCAGTTGCAAGACATGCTCATGAGCCTTCAGGATGGAGTAAATTCAAAGTAGGTAATCTCTTAATAAACACATTAGAAGTAAGTCTTACCTATTAGTATCCTATTCTTCACAATGCCGTTTTTAACCTCATCGTTGATCAAGTCTGTAAGTCTGCGGCACATAGAATCAATACTTTCAATGTGTTCTGGACAGTCATTGGAGATCTTGTACCTCTCAAACCAGACATTGGAGAAAGCTCCTTTCATAGGTGTATATGGCCTGGAAGGAAAGAAAACAAATTATTAACAAAGCTTAAAACCAAAAGCCTTCCAAATAGGCGATAAGAACATTCAGTAACTCTCCAACAAAGGACAGAAGGAACCTCTTTTGGCTCCAACTCAATTTATATCCAGACACATTGCATTTCCTTGCATTCAAAACATGGTCCTTCAAGAATGAAGGCAGCATTTGGAAGCTGTGTGAAACAGTTCAATGTGAAGGTTGATTAGGTTACATAACCATTTTACATCTCAACCCCACCAAGAGGTTCTTAATCCTAAACACAGTTAGGGTTGAAATCCACCTTGGAATAGGACAAACTGAAGTAACTGCTAAACAAGATAAGTTTGTAGGAGCTAACTTTATGGGATTCAATTATCTTATTCTTGTGTAAATTGACAAGCAATAGGTATTAAAACAAACAGGTATTTATAAAAAAAAAAATTCTTCCTTCTCTTAATTTTTCTTTTTCTTACATAAATACAGCCATCCTCACCTTAATGGAGCAGGTACCTTATAAGTGAACAAAATGCCATATGCTTACTGGATTTGTACAGAGGTACAAACTAGAGACATGATGCTCCCCCCACCATAATACTGTCTTGTCATTTTAGTATTTTAACTGCTTTAACATGCTGCCCAAACCTCATAATCAGGAAAGCTACAACTCAAAGCAGCTCTTCTTTGTTTTTAAATAAAGATGACAACTGGAGCCCTGAAATCCCAAGAAAGGTAATCTTACTGCCATGCAATTGGTCTACAATTTAATACCACATATATTGCTATGAGACTGCTGCTCCACCTCAAAACCTAGCACCCTAAAATCCTTGTATGCAATGTTTAAGCGGGGGGCAGGTTTTTCATTTTTATTTCAGATCATATGACAATCATTGTCTACAAACAGACCACCTTTGATAAATCTGTCTGGATGAGAATACACTGAAAACACTAACACTGACTTCTGTGCTCTTTCTGCATTGAGTTTTCTTTTCAGTACTAGGATTAAAAAACCCCACAACTAACCTGAAAAAAAGAAAGCCACTATAACAATTACCCTTAATGAAGGAATAAATTCTGCTTTTATTAATACCAGAGAGGTTTCACATATATAAATGGCTATCTCTAAAACAGAAATACTCCACTAGTACAAGGGGCAGTATGCTATTTGCATTACGCAGTCAAGCAAGTAAAAAATGAGAGAAAACAGATTTTTATCTGCCCAGTGCCGTGAACATGAAATAAATGAAGTCAACGACTTAAAAAGCTGGTAAGCCAAATATAAACAAAGAGGCAACAAACAGACAGGCACAGACAGACTAGACTGTTTTATCTTTCTGAGCATAGCTTCAGTAATGAGTACCTAACCATAGAATGGGTTGGAAATGACCTCAAGATCATACTGTTCCAAACCCCTGCCATGGGCAGGGAAACCTTACACTAGACTGCATCACCTAAGGCTCTGTCCAACCTGGCCTTGAACACTGTCAGGGACAGAGCATTTACCACTTCTTGGGGCATCCTGTGCCTGCACCTCACCACCCTCGCAGTAAAGAGCTTTTTCCCTATATCTAACCTGAACTTCCCATGTTGAAGTTTAAAATGGCAGACAAACGTGGTCAAGTTCAGTACAGCATGTGCCTTAAGTAGGTTCTCATTTGCTTGGTCCAAAACAAACCATATACTTAAAATAATTGTTAATTCTGGTGCTTAAGTTAGCCCTTATCTATTAAAAAAAAAAGTGAACGCTAAATTAAAGGAAATTCAGTGGAAATACTCTGTAAACCCAATAAGCCAAAGTTCAGTTTAAAAAAACGTTTAAATGCTTTTGCTTTTTGTTTTTTTTTTCCTCCTTCATCGTTTTGTTTGATTGGGTTTTTTTGGTGTGTTTGTGATTTTTTTGGTTTGGTTTTCTTAGCTTCTCTTTAGTATTACCACTGTTTCCAGGATTCTTCTCAAATGAATTGATCAGCACCTAAACCCCAAGATTACAAATCTCACAAAAGTCAACTTCTAACAGCAGATATTCCAGTCAATGATAACAATAACAGTGGAATCAGTGGAGTTTCTGGAAGTCACCTGGATAATGTGATGTATATTAGGCTAAGTGCTTGGGCAAACAGCACTGAACTCATAATTTTAGCTTCTTTCTCAAACACTTTGATATCAATCCTGGTTAGTAGCCAGAGTGCTTCATTTTCCAGTAAATCCAGAGTACCTGGTATTTGTGTGAGAAAACATGTGTAATGTTGCAGTCTTATTATAGCAGGTTGACCCAGGCTTTCCACAGAATGAAGTATTACAGAAACTCACATTACAGAAATACAACAGTTTTCTCCGCAATTGAAATATTAATATATTTTATAAACAAGACAAATATCCATGATATTATAATACTTGATCACACATCAAAACTGAGGACTTTTACCTGCTGTCGTGGCAAATTCTCCAGTAAGACAGATGAAAGACTAATGTGTTTTAAGCCCACAAGAAAAGACACCCAAGCAAATGGACAAGACACTTTCAGCAGTCTCTAAAACAACCTTGCAGACACTCCTGATTTCTCACAAACGCATTAAAAATAACCTTTACATAAAGCTGAGAAGTAAGATTCTTTTAATGGTTCACCCAACTGGCACATCTGTTTTAGTCATTCACCTTGTTCCTTAAAAAAACCCCCTTTATTAGCTGGCACACTACAACTCAGACATTACCATGGTAAACAAATATGTTTGGCATGGAACCATCTGTACAGCTCCAAGAATACAGCACAAAAGTTTTTCATACAATTAAACCACAAAAGACAAAAACACAAACAAACCCTATGTTACAGTGACACAGGAGGCTGGGCTGAAATACACGGAAGAAATACAGAGTGCAAACTCCATCAGGTAAGATCAGCATGGTCAGCTAAGGACAGTGTCAGATCAAATGGTCAGCTTTACGTTTGGGGGTTTTTTGCCTTTTTAGGGGTTGATTAAACTCATAACATTAGCCCCAATGATTTTTTTCCTTTGTACTTCACTGTCTTTATTCCCTTTGTTAAATGATACTAAAAATAAAGCTCCATGTCTCTATAACATATGTTGTCGAAACTTGGAATGAAAATATATAGCCCCTCAAGTTTTGTAGGTGCTTTTTTAGTTGTTTGGTTAAAGGGTGAGTGCGGTTTTGTTTTTCTTGCTCTGAAGCACATGGAAGACTCAAATCCATATAAACAAAACCAAGACTTAATACTCCTTTATCTGGATATATTCAACTTCCAAACCTGAATCCACTTTTAAGAGACATTTGAAACATAATTTTCTATAAATTCAACTAACTCTTTAGCATATAAAAATAAAGGAAGATGTAAAGGAAACATGGCTAATATCAAATGGTATTGAAAAAAATGCAGGCACCCTGATGAAAAGAATCTTTAAAATTGTTCCCAACATCCTGAAATCACTCTAAACCCTATTTTCTGATTATTTATAGGTCTTTTTTTTTCAAGGGTGTGAATTGATTTACAGTACTTTTCTCACACATACCCTTCTTACACAAGACTGAAGTTTCAAGATCATACACATCTAATATTTGAATGTCTTAAATGGAAAATATATCCTGTAATATCTCTAAGTATTTATCATCCTTTTAATCTTTTAAACATATACAAATAGAAGTAGTTTTCACTGTTGACTGCCCTGCAAAGTTTCAAAGTAATACATATCATTGAAGTTTTAATAAACTCAAGACAGTTCATAACTTGCATTAGCAGAAACAAACCTAATGATGAAAATACAATGAAAAGCAGGAAGCAATAACATCATCATTCTCCACTTTCCTGGAGCACAGATTACATATTCTGGACCTTCTTAATCATATCTAGAATCGTGCTAGTTTGAGATTACCTGAATTTAACAGAAATGGAAAACAACCGAATGACATTACACATATGTTTAGACTCAGATCTAAAACCATGTCAAATTCTATCTCCAAAATGATGCCAATAGCATAGTGATTCACATAAAACTAGAGGGGGGTTTGTTCATTAGCCAATAAATCAGTCCCTGTCCAACTTAAATGACAAGCAAGTTGCTTTAGGTAGAAAATGTAAGAGTAGCAGACAGCACCTTGATAAATAGCAACTATTCTTCCCCCAACTCCTTCTCCTGATGCACAACTGTAATACTTTCTTCACACTCAGCACTATGATCACCAGCTAATGCAGTCACATAAAACACAGACCACTGGTGCTGGCTTACCGCTTTCTGGAAGTTCCAAACCACTTCCTGAGATGTCAGACAGAACTGGGATTCACAGTGAAGCTAGGCTTCAAGATTCAAATATAGAAAGAGCAACATTTCTTTAATCCTCACTTCTGCTTCCTTCCCAAACCCATCTCCTCTCAGTCACAATGCAGAGTCACATGAAACATCGTAATGTCTTCTTCTGAAGACTATGCATCCCTTTGAAAAAAAGTCTACAGATCACACTACCAAACTGCTTAAGTTCTGCTTTGCTCTGCTCTGGTGAGACCCCACTGTAGTACTGCATCCAGCTCTGGAGCCCTCAGCATAGTAAAGACATAGACCTGTTGCAGGGGTCCAGAGGACAAAGAAAAACAAAACAGAATTAATCAGAGGGCTAGAGCACCTCTCCTGTGAAGACAGGCTGAGAGTATGGCTTGCTCAGCCTGGAGAGATCTCAGGGGAGACCTCAATGCAGCCTTTCGGTACTTAAAGGGGGCCTACATGAGAGATGGGATCAAACTTTTTACAAGGGCATGCAGTGATAGGAGGCAACGGTTTTAAACTAAAAGAGGGTAGATTTAGATTAGATACAACAAATACATGTTTTACAATGAGGGTGGTGAAGCATCGGAGCAGGTTGCCCAGAAAGATGATAGATGCCCCATGTCTGGAAGCATTGAAGGTCAAGTTGGATGGGGCTCTGAGCAACCTGGTCTAGTTGAAGGTGTCCCTGCTCATTGCACACGGGGGTGGATTAGATGAACTTTAAAGATCCCTTCCAACCCAAACTATTGTATGACACTAGAAAGAAGTCCTTACTCTCTCAAAAGCTGGTGGCAGGTTTTTCCAATGAAAGCAAAGTTACTCCCCAATCCCAAATTCTCTTTTAGCATAATCTCACTGCTAATACTAGTACACCACAATAGAAAATCTAGTTCATTAATCTGCTTTTTAATTCCCACTGTCTGCTTGAAGCTAAAAGTGAATTTTAAAAGAAAACAGTGGGGCAGGTAGAGAATCCACCTATTCTATCAGAAGTACAATTCAAAGCTCCAATCCAAGGTATATCTTATGTCAAAAATAAAGTTTAACAGAGCCTAAAATGTGTCAGAAATTCAAACAGATTAAACTTGGAAGTACACTTCAAAAGTTACAAAGGCGAGAGTCATCTACAGGACAAGTAATTTCTGCTCCACAGAAAAGGCTGTGACTGTTCATTCAACCACACACAGATGCTTTTGATAGTTCTGGTTGTATATTGCCCGAAATGAGCACTAACTGAGCCAGTACAGAATGGTTACCTGAAGAAATACTAATGCTGACAACTTTTGTTACTCGAGACAAATCCTACTCATGGAAGACAGGAAGCCCAATACAAGCTGAAATAAAACTCATCAGGATAAATTCCAAGTTCCTTTCCATTTCCTCGCTTCTCTGCTGGTTTGTTGGATTGGGTTGGGTTTGTTCTTTTTTGTTTTGTATTTGTGTAAATGGTGGGGATATGTACTAATCAGAGCAAGGGCAACAACTTTCTGGTTAAGAAGACAATAAATGACCTTCCTACATGTAGCCAGCTCCTCATCAGCTAGTTAATAATGGCTGCTTTATGAATTCACTGAAAGAAAGCAGAAAGAGGCAAACCATGGTGCAATATGAATCAGTTTTCCATTGTGGGGTTTGAAAGATACTTTGGGATTCAAAATAGTATCTTGCACAAGCTGATGACAACATTGAGGATAGATGAATGACACACACTAAGCACAGAAACCCCTGAAAAGACTGTAAAGACAAACCCAGAATGACACATAACTTAGAACCCCATACCTGCTTGCGGAAGCAGTGGAAGGATTAGTGCCACATAAAACCTACTGTCTCTAACTCTTCTGTATTGAAAACAGCCAAGAGAATAAAAACAAGAGGAAGAAGGTCTAAGAGCACAACACAGTTGAAGGGATTAGAAATTCAAGCTTATTGCCATCACATTCTACTTTGCTTTCCTCAAGCAAGACAAAAGTATCTCTGACAAGTGTTTATTGAATTCCACATGTTATTTAGCATATGATGCAAGCCTTACATGTATCGATATCCATGTTTGCCTCACCTAATGCAAGAGGAGGAATGCTGAATGTGCTAAATTTCTACTTAAAGAAGGAGATGAAAGAACCACCCCATGATACCAACCAAAACCCTTTCCATCTGTCCCTCAAGCTTCCACCGCTAAAAAGGCTTCTTTGTGTTGAATTTATGAATGAGGTTAGGGCTTACAAAAGGAAAGGATTAATAACATTTGCCTGAGCCAAAAATAGTATGATAGGCACCATGCACACTCCCCTACACAGCTCTGCCAATCCATCTCCAGTCTGACCTGCAGTACCCCTGCTGCTTTTCCAGTCCTAGGCCTCTCACAGGTAGAGACTGCCAACGTAGCTGAGTGGTGCCAAACTGTCTGGTGGTTTTGTGATATAGCCAAATGGGGACTACGATGAAATGAATCTCACTTCCATCCATGAGCTGAGCAAAGATGTGAATATAGGGGAAAGGATGGAATACTGGCCATACAGTGCTGTCCTTACTAGCCACATACTTACAGAAAACCTCAACGAACAAAACAAAAACCTGACAACAAACCCTGTATATAGATTATTTGACACAGAAAGGTATATTGAGTGAATATCCAAAAGAGCCACAAAAAAAAATCCAGAAGTATTTACAGTTTACTTTGACTTGCAAAAGAGGACTGTCAGAATGGAATGCTAGACAATGCAAAGAATCTTTGACCTAGATTTTGAAAGGACATTATGGAAGGCAAGATATACTTATTAAAACAAGTGGAGCATAAATGGTTTTAACTTTACCACATTAGCTCCTGCAGTGCCAATTTTAACTACCACTTCCTATTAAAAAAAGAAAAAGGTTAAATTGGGTGGTATTCAGTTCCGATTTAGAAACTCAATAGAAACTTAATGTTTAAGTCACAGTTGTAGCAGCTGAAACAGTATTTAAAGCTGTAGTCATCCCGACCCAAATAAAAAAGGAAAAAGGAAACCCTTTTCTCTACAACTATTACCGTAGACGTGGCTCTAGGGATTGCATCAGCTTCTAGGGCTATAATTTGAGCCTTTTTTTTTTAATTAAAGATACGTATTAGCATTACAAGGGAGAGGAAACGGAATTCTGTTGTGCTTAACAAGTTTGACCTACGTACAGAAGCAAGGGTCTTGAAATAAAACTAAAGTTAAAAACTCAACCTATTAAAACAAGTTCTCTACTCATTTTTAACTATCCCAGTTGCCTACATTACAGAGAAAAATCAAAACCTCTCTAATCAATGTCTAAAAGTTTTCATTCGTAAAGCAAAATTTACATGTCCCAGCTACATGCAAATTTTTCAATTTCACATGCCAATCCTCTCACTATATTACACTGAGACTTGAAATCCTCATATTTTCTCCTTTTATTTAAGCATGGCTTTTAACCATAATCATTTTATTTAGAAATGTTGTGTGTTTCTTCTTTTTTGATGGCAAATTGCATTATTTTACATTCTTTTTGGTTTTACTCAGGAAAAAAAAATGAGACTCACAGGACTTTCCAAACCAGTGAGGGATGACTGGACAAAATGTTGCAAACACTTTACCTGTCCAGGGGACATCTGGTGATGATTCTCTACACAAACCCTGCACATTATAAGAATGATTACAGAACAGTAAATGCTTTCTTAAAAGTGTAACTTTTTACAAAGATCTAAAGAGGATAATAAAGAGTTTTATAAATTGTAGTTCAGTAATATTCAACTGCTTTTACCTGTATAATGGAAGTATCCTCTCTAGTGTTTGCTGAAACCAATGCCAACAAAGCCAGAGCAGAGGTTTAGACTTATTCCAGATTATATATTGGGCTCATTTTCCAAGGTAAGTTTCAAACATACTGACTATTGAATTCAAACATGTAATATGTCTAAGTCTCTGATACTGGAGTAAGCTGAAGATACATATGTTTTGGGATAAAACAGAAACAAATGCAAATATAAACCCCATCCATCCTCCACAAAGAAAAAAAAAAGTCAATATTCTGTTGAAAAATGTGAATTCCACTGCTTTTCAGAACTCTTTTTAACAGAGATGAAGAAATGTGTAAGACTAAATCTATACAGCTATCTATCAGCAGAATTATATCCACCAAAAACATTTAAAAGGTATTCCTGACCTGCAGTTTATCCTGCCAAAGCCTCTAGCACTGCAGTTATATAGTCAAACCTGCTTTTGCTGGCATAACTACTTTGACGGACTGAGCTCAACGTGTATGCACTAAGTTATGCTGGAAAGACAGGAGTTTATATAGGGTATGAACTACATCCACATTCACAGTATTTTGCCAGAAGAGCACATAAGCCAAGCAATCCTAGTATGGTCTTGCCCAACTTCAAGCTTTTTATTTCATTATCAGTGTAAAAATCTGCTGGCAAGCTTTGCACTCTACTCCTGTAACTGACCATGCAGTTGCAGGTTGGGCCACCCATACTTTCACATCAGCATAGCCTGCCACCAGCATGTCACTCTGTCTCTATATGATCAAAGACTGGCTCAGAATCTTCTTCAGCACACCCATAGCTATCTACCTATAGGTCTCATTATCAAGGATGCCAAATTCTCCTGTTGGTGTCAGAAGCATTTGCAATTATCAAAGCACACACACAAGATAAGATCATATACTCAAGCTCCTAATGCAAATAATATTTTAATGTCTGCCATTTAAGTTTGGATGTTTTAAGCCTTGTTTTTCTGTGGAAGAAAGGAGAGTAACCATTACAAATGCTTCAAAGCTTATACTGTGTTTTGGACTTGGAATACCAAAATAACATGAAATCAGTCTGTAAAGCCTCTGTTAATTTGGTTTTGACCAACAACACGTATCCTCATAAACTTCACTTCAGCATTACTGCAAACAGTGGTAAATATTATGGTACTTAAGGGCATCTGTTTTATTTCACTATATCAGTTAATAGTGCTTATCAGTGACAGAGGGCTGCACACTAGTATTCTCAACAATACTTCATATTGAAAGTCAAAGACAAACAGTGTGGGTATTTGTTCATTCTTTGAATATACATGTTACCACAGTTTTGCTAAAAACCACTTCTGTATTAACTCGAAAGAACAAGAGTAGCCTTGACTTAAAAGATGGTGAAATTAACTGTTTAATCACATCTTTTAATCACAATAGTATCTTTCTTCCCAGCTGCTTACCAAAGTACTGAGATCCAAAGTCTTGAGACAAAAAAAGAAATTCCTCATAAACACCACTCATTGGAGTCAGAAGATCTTACTGGTTAATCATTTATACATATTTTACATCTGTAGGTATCCAAAGATACACACAGGAGAAAAGGACTGGATCCCAGAAGTACACTAGGATGGAAAAGTGAAGTACTGATCAAACAGATGTGGTCTGAGGTGCTCTGACTGCATGTAACACATGAAGAAAGATCATTTCATAGAAAAGAAAACCTCCTGCACTTCTCAGTTACCTCCTGTGTTGATAGGGAAGAAATCGAACCTGTGATTATGGGTGATGTGCCACTGATAACTATAGAATCACTTCAGTATATCATCAATGAAATAATGAGTACATTATTTACAGAAAACCATATTCACTACCTACTAACCCAAAACACTGCTTCAAAGGCTTCCAGTCTTGTGCTTGATTTTTCTGTAACACAGTGAGTACATTCACATTGCAATCTCTCAATTGCTTTTCCTGCCTACATAGATCATAAACCTACATGGTCAAGGAAATTATTATTTTTTTCCGCCACAGACAAAAACTGCTATTATACTTGCTTATAAACTCTAAGAAGCTTTCTCTGACTTTCAAACCTCTGTACCTCAGAAGTCTGTGCAGAATATCACAATTCCCTTTTCCTTTCAGCATTCATCCACACTTATGCCCAAATTCAGAAAGAAATTTAAGCCCCATTAAATTTCAAGGAAACACTTTTCTAACTTAAGAGCCAGAGAGACCTTAAAAATAAGACTATATTAGGAAACAAAAAACACGACTGAAATGCAAGGCTATATCTTTTGGTAGCTAAATAGAGAGGTAGGTGCCCAACTTTTAGCCTTCAGGTTTGACCTCATTAACTTTCAAATTCCCAACAGTCGGTATTTTTATTTCCGGTCTACCACAGAACACACAGTCAGTGAGATGTGTGCCCACAGCAAATGCTGAACTCAATTCGCTTCGAAACAGTTGGGTCAAGACTGAAACTAGAAGAAATGTGTAAATTTAAACTGCCAGTCCTTTCTACAGCAGCTGAAGATCTTTCCCATCCTACTGGCCAAAAGTAGGCAAGTAAGATGTGAAACCTACCAAGAAACCTGGCATTAAATACAACAGCATATTTTAGTGGTTAATGTCTGGGAGTTAACATAGGTAGGACTGTGATCCAGAACATGGCTCTATAATACCATTGTAACAAACACTGGAATATCTTCTTCTACTTATAGCAAGGAAATGGAAAGATACTAATACTGTGAATTAGAGACTGTTACTTCTTTGAAGTCTTAACCGTGTAGCCTTAACACTGAAAAAAAATCACAGTCCCTGGGCAGCAACGCACGGCTGAGCTCCGGTTTTGCCAAAAGGTGCATATATATGAGAAACAAGAAGGAAGTGTTACGGCAGCCCGCACTAATATTTGCAAGCATATTTTACAGTATTGGAATGGAGTAATTTAACCCTACAGTTAAAATATATTAAACAATACCTGGCAGGAGCCGTTGGGTAAATTACTTTTATATGTTGGAAAGCCATGTCTTGATTCAAGATTTGTTTTATCCATGCTCTTGCTCCCTGGCCAGTATCACCTGTATCACACAGAAGAGTACAAGAATTATTCTGTGCATTTGGAAAGAAAGCTATACAATGTTAAATACATTTAGACCAGATTTACCCAATTTCTAAATCACAAAGTTAATCCTCCAAAATGCTAAAAAAGAACTTTGTAAAATAACTTTAATCCCCTTTCCAGGGAAGACCAACTCAAAGCTTCATAGAAATAGACTACTTAAGAGGTCCCACAGCATAAGTTTAATAGTTTACTTAAGTATCTCCTAATCAAGCACAAGGCCTACCCTCTTACTTGCAACTTACCTTATTTCCTGGTAACAGTGATAAAGAAATACTGATGAACATCTTAAAAGAAATCTGCTGCTCCCCTTAGAAATTATAATTATTTTTACTACAGAATGTTATGTTAATCCACTTCAAAACCTAGTCAAGAGCAATAAAAAGAATCTTCACTTTTAATTATGCTAATATTAAGCATAGAATTTAAGGCAAGTGCCAGTCAAACATAACATTTTGCAGAAGTGCTTAAGAGTTCACATTAAAACATCTGGCAGACTCTTTTAAAACCTTAATCCTATGGTTCTGTTTGATAGCTAGTAAATATTTGGCTCTCAACGTGTTTTTACCTAGTCTTATCAACTCCACCTACAGCCAAAACCCTGCAGACTGAAGGGCTAATGCAGACAGCATATATTCCTTTCAAAAAACTATACACATATATACTAGACAGTTTCTAGAGCTTGACTTTGCATCACTGTTATCTTCAACTATAGCTTCACTGCCACCCTTCCAAACAGCATGCTCACACACATCTCCAGTAAGACAAAACCACAGGACTTTAGTCTTGTTGGAAGTCAAGGCTCCCTCATTCTCATCAGCTCAAACTGCTAATCTGAGTTAATGATATTCTCTATCAGTTTAAGATGATCAGTTTGACTTCAGAACTCATCCTACTCTTTCCACTAAGATGGCCAAACCACAAGAAAAAAGTATCACTGCCCTGAGCCAGGCTTATTGCCATGTTACATGGCTTCATTGGAACAATATCCCACAAATATACCAGTTTGCTGTTACAACTATAACTCCCCAATGGAAAAAGATCTGTTTTGCTTTAGCACTAGAACAAAATTCAGTGATCTTTATTTACAAATACAATTAATGCATCTTCAGAATTAAAACAGAAGGCAAGAAAGATTCAAACACAGCATTTTAACTCTTAAGCACAGTGTAACCATTTTCTCATTGACTTAAGATATTCCAATTAAGTAATAGTGTCATAAAACTGACACAAATCTTATTCTGTGCTACCTTAAAACAGGAACATCAAAGCTTCATCTTTCACCTGGATGCTTCAAAACACATTCCCACTAGCACTTTGCTTACATGAGTAGTATGGTCTGAAGTCCAAACACACCTCTTACAAGTAGAGATGCCTGACATGCAAGGGTTTCCTCATGGTTGCTGTCACCTAATTTATGAACTCAAGGAGGCTTGAATAAACATTGTTTTCCTTACACACTCCTCTTTTTTCAGCTAGAAAGCAAAAGTTTAGGCTTTGCAGATACTTTCATAGGACCAACTCTCAGGTAGGCATCAGCTTAAGCAGTATCTGAATGCTTACAAAATTGGGACTTACTTAGGCCTTTACACACTCCCTAACAGTGCAGGACACATCTTTTACTATTCCTTCACACTTCTAAGCTTCACCAAAATCAGCAGAAACCCTTACAGTTAATGAAGCTAGTTTGTCCATGAAAAGTTAATGGAAAACTTACTGAGAAAAAATTTAACTATGAACTTATGCCAGGAGCCCCTGTGGTACTAATGCTCTGCAACTGCTGCAACCACCTGCCTGCAGAGGTAATGTATTTTGATTTGTACATAATAGAATTTAGAGGGGAAGGAGAAAGAAGAAACTGGCACCAAACAAAACGCAACAACCTTCTGAAAGATGTGTCTTTCAAGCCATTCTTTGATTTTAGCATTATATGTTCCTATGAACACTGAAAAGAAGAAAACAATGCACAGAGAATTCTGCCTTGAGTCTGTTTACAAACCTGAAATAAACTTATGGCAGCAATATTATCCTTCTCTCTCCCTCCCAAATAAAACAAATTATTTTCCTTTCAAATACAGCTTGAATTTCCAGTTTTCTTTCTGTGGGAAGTTTAAATTTAACAACATGCAACATGTAGACTGGAAGAGGTTCCCCACTGAAAGGGCTGTCAAGCATCAGAATAGGCTGCCTAGGGAAGTAGCTGAGTTACCACCCCAGAGGTATTTGAAAGACATGTAGATGTGGTGGTCAGTGACATGGCTTAGTGGTGGACTTGGCAGTGTTAGGTGAATAGCTGGACTTTATGATCTCAAAGGTCTTTCCCAACCTGAATGAGTCTATGCATGTTACAGCATACAAAGTTGTAAACCTAAGTCTAAAAAAATTATTATACCTTTGTTATGTCAACTTGCCTTCCCTGCTGAGCTGCCAAATGGATCTTCTACCTAAATCTGATATGCAGTACTGGGAATCTCCTAATGTTTTTCTATATAATTTTGCATTTACATTCTCCACTTGTTATAATTTGTCTGGAGCAAGCATTATGAACAAAATGGATTCATGCCATTTGACTGCCACTTTCTACCACAAGCACTGTACAGAAGGTTTACAGGCCAACCCTCAGCAATGGCACTGTGGACACTTCTGTTTAAGATTGTATTCTGCTGAACTGCTAAACAAAACCAAACAGAAGTACCCTCATGCTTCCCTACTGCAAACATTATGAAGGAAATAATATAAAAATGAAAAATTGTAGAGTACTTTAACCACATGTGGAATTAACCTCTAACCATAATCTTCCCTTACTCCTCCAACACGAGGGGAAATTATTTCCTCCAGCATTAAAGCATTAGCCTTAACAAGAGGGCTGAACTCATCTTGCCACCTCTCTTCCACTTTCATTCTCTCAGAATTTGACAAAAGCAAAATTAAACAGATTATAAAATAAAATTATTAGGTTATAAAAATGAGGCTAATTCAATCAGCCTGTACATTTTTGTTCAGCTAAAAAGAAGCATCAGCCAAATGCAAAACTGAAAGAAAGCCACTGAAAGTGTTTAACATGTTGCCATATGCACATGGACAGCTCAAAAAAAAAAGATTCTTCAGGCCTTGATCTAATAAAGGCCTATGATTACCATTTGACTGCTGTTTGGGTTGGTTGGTTGGTTCGTTATTTTAAGTCACATGGACTTTGTTGTGATTTAGCAGGTTAGAAAACGTCTAAGAAACAAACAAGGAAGAAAACACACACATTCCAGGCCTGCCCACAGCCTGGTCACTGACACAGGTAACTTACTACACCCCACAGGTGGTGTCCATGAACCCAGTTCTGACACGGCTAGGACCCGTCTGACCGGCAGAAGTCAGTCTATAAACAGTGGCTTTTAAAAGCTGGCAGTATTCTCAATCTGACCCGAAAAGCACCAAGATTCACCTTAATTATGAAAGTTACCCTTTGCATGGGGTTATGCATAGAGTGAAGCAATTAAGCAACTATCTCCTGGAAAGCATTTGCCCTCATAGTGAAGCAAAGCACCATCCCTAAAACACACTCCAAGGACCCCGCTTAGGGCACGGAGACCCAGCCGCTAGACCCGGCCGAGGACACACAAACTACTCTGCCCTCAACGCATTTCTCTTTCTCGGCCAGAGCCGCTTTGACCCCAGGGAACCGAGACCCGCAGGGCCCAAGACACCTCACCCCGCTTCCCGTCGCTTCCCAGCCACGACCCGTCCGCTGCCCCGCACGCAGCACATGGCCACCACGGACCGAAGGGACCGATCCTGCTTCTGCCCCGCTCCCCGCACAGGGCAGGAAGAGGCGGCAGCTGCCCCCCTGAGCCCACCGAGCCCTCTCCCCGCCCCCCAGCCCCACCGCAGGGTTTCAGGGGAGAGAAGGGGTACAGAGCAGCCACCTGAGCCGTGCAGGAAGATGAGGGAGGCGGTGTGCCTGCCCGCGGGGGATACCACGCTCCTCTGCAGCGCAGCAGGCGCCGCCATGCCCAGTACTCTCCTCCTCCTCCGGTAGCGTGGCTTACGGCGCCGGCGCACAGCACTCCGCAGCCGGGTCAGTTAGTGCCGGACCTGGGTCCCGTCTGTGTCGGTTAGATGGGACTAAGCGTCCGATCCCAGAACATTAAACTACTCACTTTTAACACCGCTCCCCATTACCAAAACCTATTTACAGGCGACGCTATTTAGAAATGCTATATAGCAGGCAAACCGGTGATCAAACAGTAAATAGGAGTTGTCCCTTTCATGTTGAATGCGTTTGGAAAGGCGATTTAGGCTTCAGCCTCGTCAGGTGCATGCTTTCAAGATTGAAGGCTGGGTTGGCAGGAGAACTGAGGGGAGGCAGGTGGCAAGGGGGCTTGATGGCTCCTCCGAGGCACTGCAGAAAGCCTGCAAAGGCCGGTATTGAAAAGACCTAACAGGCATTTGAAAGCTTGTCTGACATTAATCCACGTCTGATCACAACTGTGATGCTCTTGGTATGATGTAGGGGCATAAGGGTAGCAGCTTTTGCATTTTTCGGTAACCTATATATACTCGATGTCATAAGACTTACTTCTGTCCCTGGTGTGTAGATTAACCACCTGCCTGGGTGCTTTGAGGTCTGTGGCAGTGGAATAAGGATGACCAGGCATAAACCCTGCTATTGCTGTTTCACTAGGCAGGTGCAGTGCGACCCAGGGGGTGAGCAGCAAGTTTACAGATTAGTTTTGCAGTTCATCATGAAGAAGGATTTTGGCAAGCTGTAGGGGCACACCTGCTAGTCCTTAAAAATGTAATGAAACCTTAGCCTCTTGAGGTAGCATGTTATTACCTTCGGAATGGCCTCTGGGTTAAGTAGATGAAACATCAGTGTGTGTGTAATATGAAGAGCATGCTGTGCTTATATTTCTGTTTAAGTTACTGTCCTGACTACTATTTTCCTACGTATTTAGGCCATGAAATCCTAGAGCTCCACTTAAACATGCACTGACAAATGGCATGTTATAATGCCCCTTCAGAATGTGTGTCAGCTGTCTTTTTAATATATCTACAAGGATTCTGCAGCAGGTCCAAGAAGTAAATAGAAGGAAAAAGAAATCCAATATTTGGGGAAATGTGAAAATTGCATGGTAGAGAAGAATACAAGATTCATCTAAAATTTTCTACAGTGTTAGTTGCCTGATTCAAGAATACAAAGTCTCAGCACAGTAGTGCCACCATGAACAAGTCAGTATGGCCAGTGCCTGTTAGCAGAGAGGAACCTTCCAGTTGACTTGCAGTATACAAACATAATTGTGGTAATTGACACATCAAGGTCTATTTTAAAATAAATTAGCTTGGCAGGAAAGTTTAATCATTACTATGGGCAGTATTCACTCATTTAATTATATTTATTTGTAATAATTTATTTTGCCATCTTTAATGAGCAATGAAGATTTTGAGAGCTATTTGATATGAAGGGTGACTGAACAAAGGTACAATAGCTATGTGTGGCTTTGGACAATCTCTCCTGCACAGTTATGGCAATAAACCATGATTAAGCCTTTTTAAAGCTTATGGGTTGTCATTCCTTGCCTCTGAGTTGCAAGCTTGGAGGTACAAGATTTCTTTGTGCCAACAAATAAAGCTTAATGCCAGGAACAAAACAAAGGATAAAACAGCAAGCCATACAAAAATAGTACTCTAAGTTTAGAGTAGTTTGTGTGTTGCTTTTTTTTAAAGACAAACAGAAAGGCATCAGATTTATTCATTCTTTTCCATTAAAAAGCAGGCAAAGGACTATATATTTTCCCTAAGTGGAGAAGACTCCAGGGCTTCAGGGAGAAGATCTCTATTTTAAAAAAGTTAAAGAGAAAATAGCCAGCTAAAGAAAGTAGCGAGAAAATAGGAGCTCTGAACAAACATAAATAGAAGAGAACTGACTTACATGAAGACAACAAATCTCCTGTAATAACTTGTTATTTATACCAGAAGAAAATCTTTTCTTGGGGTGTTTTCAAGTATATTAATTATATTGAATGTTAATGATATTAGAAAATGTAATTTAATGACATGAAAAAATAAAAAACAACCCAGACAAAAACAAACCAAGACAAACAGAAACCAAACCAAACAAACCAAAAACCCCCCAAACATCTAAACATCTAACTGGTCTGTATCAAGGGCTCAGAAATTACCACAAGATGATTTTGTCATTTTGGGGAGTTTTCTGTTATTAATTAGAGGCATGATAAAGTCCCCTTCCCTGCCAGTTTTGCCTTCTGTCTGAAGGAGAGGAAGAAGGGAACATGCTAGAAAAGGGTTGTAACTGTTTTCCTGGGCCAAACCTATGAAGTGCAGATGTAATTGATGGAAACCCTAAAAATCATGGCTGCTGCTAACTTAAACTTACTAAGTTAAAGAACTATCCTGAACGAATTAACAGTATATTAATAACTGTAGGAAATTACAGGCAATATGAAAATAGCTTTCAAATTTTGTTAAACTAACATATGCTTAAATTCTGATGCTTATGGTGTTTTACAAGTCTTTCACTGCTGACATGTAACATCTCCAAAACGAATTTATTACATTTCATAGTGTCAATAAAATGTCCTCCCACACCCTTAAAAGCATATTTGGTTGCAGTTTCTTCTCTCTTTTTTTTTTCCCCTCTAGGCTTAATGAAATAAATGGATCAAATTTTGACTTAAATGCTAAATAAATATCAACATGTAAATATGTGACCATATTTATCTTTTCTAAAGAAAGTAAATGTTGAGTGTGAGCTGTGTTCTGTTCCTTAGGATGGGCTTTTGCTCACAGTGTTCTCTGTTCTCTTACACTGACTTTATTCAGAAGAAACCAGAAGAGTTTAATTTACTTGCAACTGTTTTGATATTTTTCTCATTTAAAATGGCTTTGCACTTTAAAATTAACTTTAGCTGAAAACAGTATGTTGCAGAGTGTTTTTATGTACAGCATGTGTACATGTAAAATATCCAGAAACATCTCTGTAACTATATATGCAGATCTAAGGCTCTTGAACCCCCCAGTGAAAAATAGCTGGTAGATATTGTACAGTTATTGGAATATTTTGGTAAGTGAATTAACCCACAAATGTTTCATCGATGGTTTCAAAGAAGTATAACTGATATCTTGTTGATTATCTTTACATTTAGGTGAATTTGAAAAAAAAATGACTTTGGTATGGGAGTATAAATACCAAGTATTTGGATCTTTCCACACACCCCTTTTAATTCTTTTCAGTATTGTGTCATTATCATCACTATATAAGATCACATCATTAATATGTAGTCTTTACTGCTTGAGAGATAACTATCTTATACTTGCCTTCTTCATTATTAAAGGTATTAAAATTAAATGCTGAATTTCTTTTCCTCTTTTGTACATTCCTTTTAACTCCTACCCTTCTCCCAGTTTTTTACAGGCTGAGGGGTCTGTCCAATAATTTTAAGATCATTATGCCAGTTACTGTGACCTGACAAAAATAACCATCCTCAAATTTGTAAGTGGTTTCATTCAGTGGGAATCAGGGGCAATGCTTTGACATATAATTTATATGGCATGGGTATTGTTTTAGGTCTTCTAGTGTACATGTTGGCATTGTTTATTCTTAAAAGTTATTTTAAAGTGTTCTCTGCACAACTGCCACAGTAGAAGTAGGAAGTGCCATAGGGATTGTTATTCAGGTGCACAACCTAGTAGTCTACTTAGCATGATAAACTATTCATACCCTCACCAAGCCAAATGACAAATATATTTCCATTTGTATCTTTTAATTTTTTTTAATTTAAAATTTAAAAAAACTTAGCAAATTAGTAACAGTCAAAATATGCAAATTTTGAAACTCATTTTTCTGTCCAGCCAGAAGTATATTTTTATACTGAGCTCTCTTAGAAAAATAAGGTCCCTGGCTAGGCTACATCCATACAGTTGTGTGTCACAAATTTGATTTACCATGGAGTTGGGTGGGGGAAATCAGTCCACAAAGAGAAAAGCAAGTTGTGTTCTGTATCTGAATACTGTCTGACACAAAGGGATGTGGACCCAATGTTTCTAGTTACCACAGCAAGGTAAACAAGTAATAAATAAACAAATCATGTTCTTTTTGGCCCAAGAGATAATTGGTATTTAGAGTCTTGTGAGATAATTTTGCTAGCAGGAGCCAGCTATTTACTGCATGCCATCCTATTTGTTTAAAAACAAATGAGGGCACAGTCCCAGGGACAACAGGAGGCAGTTCCCTTCATGAGCCTGCAGCTAGCCAACACCATGCCAAAACAAATGCAGGCTTGGCTACATTACTGGTGCCTGTGTGTTTCCTCTCCTTGTTCTCTGCAGCGTGTTTGCTGCTTCTGAGTCATTTGGATGTCCATTCAGCTGCTGCATCTACAGGCATCTCCCAGGCAAGCTCCTTGGCCCATCTCATTCAGCTTACAGCCTGCTGGAACCTAGAGGGAGGGGTCTTACTGAATTAGAATTCCCCAAGGAATCTTGCAGATGTGCTCAGGGCTTACCAAAACCACATTAGTAGTATTCTCAGCAAATAGCAAAGATGCTTTCTATTAATATGAGGACTGGTGCTGCCTGCCTCTTATTTAATACATTGGTGATTAGAGATGCAGCTGTTAACTGGTACGACTGGTTTTATATTAAATTGATAGTTGCTGGTAGAACTGCTCTGTCTATCAGACAGTATTTCAGAGATGCTCACCCTGGACAGTGAACTCACCTTTTTGGGGAAGCCTGAAGAGCTGTGGGAGGGTTTAGCTCCATTGGAGATTTGCTTGTGGGAAGATGTCGATAATGGGACCACAATATTGTTACAGTCTTCAGTAAAATATCTGGGCCTGGAATGAAGGATCCTTTTTCAATTTGAACTGTGTATCTGGCAATTTTGTTATACCCTGGGATTTCATTGTGTTTCAGTATTTCTCTTGAGGACCAGTGTTCTTGCATGTACATTACTGAATAAGGACACAAGCGCTCTGAACTGTGGAAAAAGATGCAAAAGCATGAACCTTACAATCCAGACATACACAAAAAAAAAATTAAGATTCCTATTTTAAAACTCATAATTTAAACTAATTTTTAACGTTCTGATTTATGGATTAAAAATTCTTGAAATTAATAGGAATGCTCTGGTGACATTACTGCACTGGAGTTCATAAATGAGTGTGCCCAGATCGGTGCTGCCCCTTTCTGTTTCATGTGTACTTGAATTGGGTGTGTTAAACATATCATACTCTGAGATGACAGATCTGTGCTAGCAAGCTCTCTTGTTTTCTCCCTAGAAGTGCTATCTATCCATCCAAAGTGTCTCACGCCAGTGTGTAGTACTTTGCCAGTATAAACTTGAAGTCTGAAAAAGGGCTTCACTCATATAAATATTTTTTTATTTAGACTTTATACAGTCTTTATACAGTATAAGACTTTATACAGTCACAACAAAACCTGACTTTGCTTGCTTAATGCTGAAGTCTGGTTTTGGTTGCATTACTGTCAGTGTGGAGTAACTCCCTCTGGTTGAACCAGAGGTAGGTTGAACCCAACAAGAAAGACTTCTGGACTCAGAACCCTGTAATGGCATTAGAACATGGAACTGACAGAAATTGCTTTTTTAATCTGTATGTAGAATGTACCTATGTTCATGCTGGTTTTGGTTAATTTGCCCCTTCTGAGCCTGAGCAGGTAAAAAGTTATGCCAACATTGGAAATGTATAATACAGACCTCCCTGACTGATCTATTTGTTGCTGTTCTCCTGTTTTCATGCTAGTGGGACTTTATACGCCTTCCACGTTTTGACATTTATTTGTGAAAACTGAGGCGTAGATGCAAGCATTTGGGTTTTTCTGGTGCCAGTTTACATGTGCCATAAAGCATCATCTTTAATTTTTCAGCACTTATTAGCTCAGCTCCTCAGCTGAGCAGCACCACACCCTGGTGTGAAACTTATAGAGGGATAATTCTGACAGGTTTATATTGACCTAAATTTATAGCATTTCATTTGGGAAAATAAGTATCTTGTTCACTTTTCCCGTACAATGTTGCGACTGTTTGACAAGACCAGCCACCAAGATCTTTGGAAGACTGGAAATCAGAGCATGTCCTAAATACACGTACTTCTGCTTTCAGATAGTGGATTAATGGAAACCCTGTTTCTTTAAATTGAATGTTCTATGTCTTAAATTATTTTAGTGTAGTGCACCAAATTCTTCCAAAACAGAGCTCCAACATGTCTATACACAGATATAAAATATTAATATTGAGATAAGCTGAACTATGCAATATTGTACTCTAGGCTTTTAAGATAATGTTTGCAATGCCTGAAGATAAAACATTGGTGTATCTTTTTCATAATAAACCAGATATAATATAAAATGGGTTGGGTTGGAAGGGACCTTTAAGATCATATAATTCCAACCCCCCTGCCACAGGCATTTTGTGTAAGGACATGCAGTATATATCAATAGATTTTCCTGCATATAAATTTGTGAATTAATATAAAACCAATATGCAGAGTGACTATCATATATACATTTGTTATTTTTAATTTTGCTAAATTGAAATATGTTCCGAAAGACATATTTATGATAATAAGAAATGTCTGATAATAAGTTCATAAGTAATACCTGATAATAAGTTCATAAGTTCAATCAATAAATAATGATATTTTTTTTTCTATGTGATAAGGATAAAAACTATGGTTGGTCTTTACTATTTTGCTTAATTGGGCTTTGAGGTTGCAAGTATCTTTTTCTGGGTCTGTAACACTGGTCCTTTCCTGCAGTCAGCAGAGGCAATGGGTCTTCTCTATGGGCTGTAAAGGGTGACTATGGCCATAAGCTCAGCTATAACCATCTGAAGTCTGGACAGCTCAAGTTAGATGAAATTAAGCACATCCTAAGTTTCTACTTTGCTTTTGTGTTGTTGGAATCCATGACCATACCATTATTAGCAGACCACTGAAAATTATGTCTCTTAGAAGTCTGATTGGGTCCTAGTTGGGATTTATGAACTCTTATGGTTGAAGTGGGTGGCTGAGTGACAAGATAGTTATGACCCAGTTCTGTCATATCTGAAATGTACTTGTTTTTTCAAAATCAGCACCATCACACCAATAATAACAAGGATTTGGTTTGTTTCCTGCAGCAGAGGAACTATGGAATTAGAGTTTGGAGAGTATGAACAGGTCACTGTAGAAAGGTTATGCACCAGGGTATTGGGTCTGCTCAAAGCCTAGCTATAGAGCATTTTTTTTCAATACATATCTAAATTCTTACATGAAAACTGCAAAACTGGACCACTTGTAGATAACAGATTACTCCATCCTGAGTCAAATAACACAGAATTATATAGAAAATAAAACATTTAGATTTTCAGACAATGTGAAGCATGCAAATAACATAATCATTGTTTTTAGAAACAATTGCAAAGGCAGCTAGGGATTTACCTGTGAATTACAGTAAAATTTTATACATTAATGACATGAGAACCGTATTGCTTTAAAAGAACTGACACCAAAATACTTAAGCTTTTGAACTAAGAAGATCCTTGTCTGTATTTCAGTGTTTTCTGTTATGCAAAATTTAGCCAGTATTTTCAAATGGATTCTTTCAGATTCAAAGGAAATTACTCAGTTGAATCAACCCTCCTGTATGTTGTTCCTGTCCAAATGAAAGCCAGTATTACATGAAAGTAATTGCTTTTCATGGTCTTTATCATAAACCATGTGATGCTGGTAAGTTCTGAACATTTGAATATGCTAATTATTTTTCCCTTTGCTCCGTGGTAGATGCTGGTGTGCTATATAAATTGGCTCGGGAATCTGCATGCTTTTGTGATGTGCTAGTTGCCATCTGCTTTGGAGATATTCCCATGCACTTTTGTTGATGCAACAGCTATAGTGTTTTCAACTGTTGATACTATAAAAATGTAATGTGATTGGGCTTGGACAGGTGCCTTAAACAGACCACCCATCATATTTATTTTGCTGCCAGTCAGAACAGGCAAACTCTTGGGTAAAATTATGAAATGCTTTGAACTTTCTAGATAGATAGTGAATAATTTGAGGTTTATTTTAAAAGAGATTTTGACAGTCCTTAAAGAAGTGTTGCTTAACTAAGAGTCACCATTACTATCCAAATTTTCAAAGCTTACTGTTTATTTTGAGATTGCTTTTCAGTTTCGCAAAACAATTTAGTTCAAATGCCTTATTTTTGGTAGTTGAAAAAAAAACTTGTTAAAGAGTAAGCTGGAACAGTATAATTTATTAATATTATCACTCTAAGTCAAATGCAGAACAAGCAGCTATACTTGCTTATGTATATAAAATGACTGGATTTGGTGCACAAGGTACATCAAAGGTTCCATATATATATATATATATAAACAAGAATGTTAAATGTGGATACAAATGCTTAGATATGGTATGGACACTAAAGCTTAGATCTGCTTAGAAGTCACAAATAAACTTGGAAATCACTAGTTTTAAATCCAGTAGGAATGTTTTATCACTATGAAGTCTAGAAAAATAACAAATTAAGGGTTCAAACCACTGATACAAATTAAATACACAATAATATACACTCATGCATGTGTTGTTTACCTATTTGATATCTTGGGTTTACCTTAATGGTAAGCAGAGGCAAAAAAATTGACTTGAAGTCTTAACCTTTTCAAGCATTAAGGACTGGAGCTTACTGATAGAAAAGTTCTGGATAGAAAACTGGTTGTTAAAATAGATTGAAATATAAGTGATCACAGTGAAACAGAGTGTAATCATCACAGATCTGGAAAATTATTTAATATTAGATCAAAAAAACTGTATTTCAGAACAGAAATAGTTCTTGTGGTAACTGATATCACAGTTACTTGAAACAGGATAGCACAGAGGGAAAACAAGGATTGAGTGAAAAATAACAAAGCAGACAGTCAGGATCTTGTTCTCTGAAAGGTTAAATGCAATTAAGAGTAATTCACTTAAATTACGGCACTGGAAAATTGGCATAAAACGAGATAATTTTGCTTATGGGCACTCCAGCAAAGCTATGGGACTGGGAGTTTAATTTTGAGGTGACCTTTAAAAAAAGGAAGCTTTTTTTTCACATAAATATTCAACAATAATTCTTGAAAAAGTGTGCTATAGAAAAGGGATTGTCTATGGAGATTTTCATAAGAGGAAAGTGAATCTTGAAGGGTCTTCACGACTGTAGCCATGTTTTGGACTTAATATTGGCTGTTGTTTTGCCAGAGAGGAAGAGAAGACTTAGGTGTGGTTGGTTGTTTCTGAAAAAGAGATAGTGTTGACAGTTATTAATAAGAAAAATTAAGTCTCGGGAGAGGATGGTCTAATGGCAGAGCTATTAGCTACATCCAAAAAGATGGCCTCACATCCTTGCTGAAATGTTCATATTATATGAGAACACAGCGTGCTTTCCCAGATGGGTGAAAGAAAAACATAATCATCTCTGGCTTTTAAAATGATCACAGAAATAGCTGAGAAAATGATACCTCAATTATCTTGATCGATCTTGTAATAAACTCTGCACACAATCTATCTGTCTTTTCTAGGAAAGAGGTCATGAAGAGAAAATACACCCTTTTTTAAGAGGAGAACCAAGAGGAACTTGGAGTGAAGTTTTTTCAAAGGAGTGTATTTATCAGAGAGACTACGGAAGCATAGTGGCTGTTATCTAAGTTTTGCTGAAGTTAAGCAAAAGTTCAATACAGAATGAGGTAAGAGGTCATGGTCTTGTTTTATAATGAACAAAATCAGCATTTTGTACTGAAAGATCACATCCAAAATATTGCAGTAAGCTATTGAACAAGCAAATACTAATTTGCAACTGCTCAAACAGTGGTTTGAATGTGTAAGGATTTGAGTTTAGCTTCAATTACTAGCTGTGATATGGCTTTTATATCATGTGTTTTGCTGTTCAGCTCCAGAGAATGAAAAAGTCCTGAGGTCCATAACATAGTGCAAGTGTTTGTCATCTGTACATGTAGGTACAATTGTGTAGGCAAGACTTGTGCAACTCAGATTCTGGTGTATTTTTAAGTACATGTAACACCTTAGTGTATGCTGTCACAGTGACCATAAGTGTAAATTGTTCCTGTACTTCAGATAAAGAAACACTGTAGGTTTTGAACCCTTGCATTTTCATTGAAGATGGTTGGTCCTAATTAATTTATGACTAGAGAAATAGTCTAGAGACCACTAATATGAAGATGATGCTCTCTTCATTATACCAGTGAACTGAATAAAATAGTTCAAAAAAGTAAATAAGGAATTGTAAGTTCTGAAAGGGTTTTGGAAGACAGATGAAAGCTGCAGATTAAGAACATACTGTTCTATGTCATTTAAATTGATGTTATAGGTAGTGAGTTTGGGAAGCTAGGACTTCATAGCAATGGAACATAGAAAATTAACACCTTTGTCACATCATCACACTCCTTTTCTTTCGTTCCATGAGGTCATATATGAACTTAGCTTTACTGACTCAATACAGAAATTATAGCTTTACAAGGAATCTCACTTTTGTTTTTAGTAGAATGGGTCACAAGAGATTTCCACAGAAAACCACTGGAAACACTCTCCCCTCTCACCCCAGTTTAATTAGCTCAGAGTTCTGAAATTTATGTTGTCCTCAAAGGGCTAACTGAGAGATACATAGTAGGAATCACAGAGTGCATGCAACTGTTATGTATCTGGTGCCAATGATTAGGAAAGCGGAATTTTTAATTAAAGGGATTTATTTTTAATTGAAGCAACAAAATCCTATTGAGTAAATTTGGGGGTGAAATTCTCTTTTGTTTCTCTCTGTCCTGGTCACTGCCGTTCTGTATGGTAACTACTTGAAATACAAAAGGGGATGTTAAGCAAAGTTGGGGTTTTTTGTAAAGCTTTGCCACTGTACAATCATTTGTAATCCTGACCTTCAGTTTTAGGAAGACTATGAAAATCCAGGCCACTATGACACTTTTGAATCAACTGAAGTGGTTTAATATTAGAACCTTTGCGCTAGTGATTACAGAATCATAGATTCAACTAGGTTGGAAAAGACCTTTAAGATGGTGTAGAAGAGTTACCGGTTTAGACACCCTGACTTCTAAGATTTACCAGTTTTTAATATGTGAGGATAGGGTGTGTGGATTTACTAAAACTTTCAATTTTACTTCATTTTATTAAGGGAGAAGCAAGAAAATAAAACAATGCAAAAATTCCCTTGTGTCTTCTCTAATCTAAAAGCTGAGGGAGGAAGGAGACAGGAGACATTACTGACTGAGTCAAAATTGTAGATTTTGATCTCATTTATGGGGCACACAAGTATTACTCCTTTTGATATGGTTTTGTTTCATAGTGGCATAGAAAACACCTGTCCAAGTTTTTAATATTAAAGGAAAACCTTCAATGGATGAAGTCATAGAATCATAGAGTAGTTAGGGTTGGAAAGGACCTTAAGATCATCCAGTTCCTGCAGTTCTCACACCCATTCTATGATCCCATGCGCCATCATGGGAGCATTTGATAACACTGTAAAAGCATCTGTTTTACCAAGCTAGTTCTGATACATAAAAGCTGTGACTTCAAATTATTTCCCCCTTTTAAAATTCTTAGTGATTCTTTTTCCCTCAATATCAGAGTTGCTGTATTTTTTCCTAAGGGCATCCAGGTGTTTTGACTGGAATAATGCAATTTTAAGACATTTCTTTCCTGCATGCCAAATTTATTGAATTAATCACTGTACGCAAATGTGGTTCAGTACTGTCCAACGGCAATAATGAGACACAGCTTCTCAGGGGCTGGTTTCCAATCCAGCAGAGGGCAATGGGAGTGACAACCATCACCATTTTCTGGTGGTTTAGCTGTGGGACATAGGGCAAGAGCTGCAGCACACATGGGCCAAAACATGGCACAAACCCCCACGTCCATAGTGGGTGGTAATCGGCAATTATCCAAATAAAGGAATAACAAAACCATGTTGCTTCTTGCCTCCAGACCCAGCCTGTTGAGAACAACATGAAAACATCTTCTGAAGATTGAGAAGAGAAGCTTGGACTGAGAATTGAACTGTGTATAACAGAGGGTTGTTGTCCATTGTGCTTGGGAAGTATGTGAAAATATGGGCATTGTGCCTCAGGGCAAAAATTAGCAGACCTGGGAGACAGCAGAGATATTGAAGAAATTGAATGTACTCCCATATTTTTAACATTATTAAGGATTTAACTCTACTTTCAAAGGCTGTTTCAAAACACAGGGTATACATACTTTTTCATCTCAGAATAAACATAAAGAGCCACACTTTCAGCAAGTGTAAATCAATGTGGGACCAATAAAACAATTAAGAACAAGGCACAGAAGGATCTAAGTTTCAAATGTAGAGACAGAAATATACCTTTAAAGTTTTGGATTTGGGGTTCAGGTTCAGGACTAACTTTAAATAAAGCAAATCAGTCTGAGAGGTCAGGCAGGTTTTTCAAGGCAGGAAGTAGTCTTAGTAACAGTGGTCTTACTTCTGAAAGGTTACCATCCTTCGTGAATGGCCAGGCATAATATGGCAGTGCCAGTGTCTCCAACAGTGATACCTCAAAATAAGAAATCAGGATTTGTTCTTGCAAACCTTGTAAGCGTGTGTTTATTTATAATTCCACTGTAATGGTATGTCTGCCTTTGGCTTAGTATGCATTTGGTGTCAAAAGAATGAATAAAGTAAGGATAACTCTAATAATAAACAGTTGCTCTTTTACAGTTGCTTTTATTCCATATGCAGCACATGGACATGTCCAAGTGTCTTTGTTTGATTTCCGTGTTGCATTTATCTCATTCCCAGTTTGCAGTGTTTTATACTTTTATTTGCAGTATGAAAATACTTAAGTCACTGTTGCAATTTGTTTTCATTGCCCAGTGCAACTGCTTCTTCCAGGTGTTTATTTATTCTGGTGAGAAAGGTTCTTACTGGATTTTATTCCTGTTTATGTTTAGAAGGCTTCTGCCACATTTCATGGCTGTTGGGCCTCTTGGATGGGAGGGTGTTTTACCATGTGCATCATTATCACTTCCTTCATTATTTTGTACACATCTATTAGGTCATCCGAAATGTTTTTCATTGTCACTGAAATCAAGCTTAACACATAACAGGTGTTGAGCCAGATGGGGAGAGAGTTTAAAAGAAAAATACTAGTTTATCCATCGCAGTGCAGTGCCTCTCTCCATCAAGCAGCATGAGCATATATTGCGAAGGGGGTTATAGGCTCCCTATCCCACTCTCTCAGTAAATCCTCCTCTGCATAAGTGCCTTGCTTTGAAGGTCCATCTGGCAGAAGAGAGCCATGTAAAGCAAGTCAGTGTTTCAGGTCCAAAAATGTATGTCACTGACTGACTGTCACTTACAGCTCTTCGCAGCCTGATATATTGTAATGAGATTTAATACTGCCTTAATATTTAGCATCATTTTTTGCTTTTGTGGGCACAGGTGTCAACAAAATAGGGAGATACCAAAGTTTTGCTGAGATGCCTTGGGATTTCTCTGGAGCAAAGGGTATTAAAGAATTGTTATAATGGCTTTATAGCACCCTGCTACATAGTGTCATGTTGAGCTGATTTTCCTAAGTGATCAGAAAACAGCAGACTCCCAGTGATTCCGCCTCTACAATCACTGAAGCCAGGCAAAATATGCAGGAGTTTTGTGCCTCCTCTTAGAAGCACAGCAGCCTGAACCAGCTCCATATTCACAGCTGGGAGAAAAGGTGTGCAAAGTGGCACATTTTGTCCTGCCTTTTCTATCTTGGCCTTTGCTTGGTGCAAATGAACACCCACACCTAAGAGAGTAAAGAAAGAGATTAATTTCTGTTCCTGTAGGACTGGGCTCTAAATCAAGGACAGTAATACAATCCTCGTTTTCTTCCTTCTTTCTCTATACTATTATTAGAGAGCTTCCTTTGTCCCTGTTTCTCTCTTTTTTTTTTTTGGTGCAGTTTTAGAAGACCACCATTATATTTTCTCTTTAATGTGAATATGTCTGAAGAGCCCATTGTTGTCAGTTGAAATATTTATGTAGTTTAGCATTCAGTAATTCCATTTGCTCCTTTAATTTGATCCTTTAACTTACTTCTGCTTATTTTTACATACAGTGCCTCCAAATCCTCTGCGCCAGATTTGTTTATCTTTTTTTAAAGCTTTCAGCTCTCTGCTTGTAAAACTCTTTGCATTTCATTCCTTACCTAACCACAATGGCCTATGTTGCACTTTTCCCTGTTTAGATTGAAGTGGGAAGAATTTCAACTGCACTCTTTCCAGAAGTTGCTTAAACATTTCCCACTTTTCCCTTAGTAGATTTCCCAGTCAGTAGAAATCCAATCACAAGTACTTTCCACTCTTTTCAGTCAGCTACTTCATTTCTCTTATTCTTTCTGCTAATATTCTGTGCTCACCCTTGAGATTTCTTGCCCATCTTGCATATTTTGAGAGTATGTTATAGTGTTTTTATGTGTGTGAGTAAATGCATGCATGCACGCACACAGCTATACTTAGCCTTTTCATTCTTTCTCTCCTCACCTTGGCTTCCAAACTGCTTGTGTCCTACTGCTGTGTTTTGGAGTGGTTTTGTTTGTGGTTTTGGGTTTTTTTTTTAAACCATTGCACTATTCTCTTAGTGTAGCAAAAAGTGGGAAAAAGAGAGATATCTGATATGAGGCGTTTGTTCTGTCCTTGGAGACATCCGACCAATTGGACAACTCAGTGTAAGTTCTGGCACAGGCCAGGACCCCAGATGTTCTGGTGGTATGTAGGACAGTGAGAAAGATGTTAATCTAAGGAGGGAGAGACTGTAAACAGAAGAGGTTCGATTTGTTTTTCCTAAACTGGTGGGTCCAAGATGAAGCTGCCTTTCAGAGCAGAAGTCTCAGAGAATTACAGAAAGTTACCTGGTGTATAGACTATATCAAAACCTATTCCCTGATTACCTGTCACTGTCACACTGATGCTCTTCTCCAGCCCCAGGTCCTAGGCTTCTGGAAGTTAAGAAGTCTCTGCAAGAGGAACAGTGGTGCTTAATACTAACAAGATCTGAAAAAACCATCAGCTAATCAGCCCTTTCAAAATCCTTGGGCTTAATTAAGCCCTCTGTGGCTCCAGTTTTATGCTGATTTGGATCCAACAATTTCACTGGCATAAAAGAGGATGAATCAGGCACTTAAAGTATTGTTTAATGAGCTGGTTGCATGGAAAGGCCAACTGGAGCAGAGGCATGAGGTGGCTTGAATCAAGATTTTCTGCTCTTGTGCTTATTCTTCAAGGCCGTGCTTCCACATCAAGGGCATGTAGTGTGATGTGCAGTTTGGTCAAAGCCAAAAGCTGTGGGCTGTGGGACAGCTCTTCAGCTGGTTTTCACTGGCACAGATCCTGTGAAAGTTTTAATTCACGGAACAATTCTGGTTTAATACTCAGTGGGGGAAACCTGGCCACTGGTTATAACTCCCAAACTCATACAACATTTATTTTCTCCACCCAGATAGTGCCTCCAACTCAGTTTTATTTCCACATGGCTGCTTTGCTGCACATTTGTCTTTGAAATTCAGCCTCCAGTGATACTTCTCTGTTTGAGAATGAGTTTGAAGTGTTGACCTGAGAACTAGCGGAGTGTAATGCAGCACCTCCAAACACCCTGTGAAAACCAAAGCACAACTGCAGAAAGTGGATATATCTGCATTAGTAGCTGACATGAAGCACTATATTAAAAGTGGAATAGAAAGATGCTAGGACTAAGTAAATAAAAGACGATGCCCCAGTGTATGAACTTGGTGGAGGGAGCACAGGCAGGATTCACTGGGTGTGAATTAATTCACCTGCTGGCAGAAACCCAAATGATGCATATTTTATTCTGGGACTTTTCTGTTAAAGGAAATAATCAAAATATGGTGGTGAAATAGTGTATGTCTAAAGAGTAAACATATGTGTGCCACATTTTATTTCTCATGTAGCCTTTATTGCAAAGTGCTAAATGAGTTGTCCTGCAACGAGATAGGGACTAGAGCTTTCTGAGCAAGAAACATTTTGAAAGAGCTACTTTGTGAAATGTACAATAATAACTACAGCATCCAACCCGACAAGGGTTGTCTTGTAATATTACCGGCAGGTATTTAAACAAATAAACAATTCTTCATTTGTTTATTTGAAGTCCTGGTGTTTATTTTTCCTTGTTTTTAAAGGCAGCGTGGCAGGAACACTTCTTTTATAGGAAAACAATGTCAACAGAAGGCTGAAGAGCACGTGCCTGTGGAACATCTGCTCTGAGAAGCCACTTGAAAAATAACCACTCAGTAGCATGATAAGAAAACATCTGTGAAGCACTGGGAGGAATATTAGCAATG
This sequence comes from Melopsittacus undulatus, assembly GCF_012275295.1. NCBI lineage: Eukaryota > Metazoa > Chordata > Aves > Psittaciformes > Psittaculidae > Melopsittacus > Melopsittacus undulatus. The sequence goes on along the minus strand of NC_047529.1, from coordinate 104,964,400 downwards.
GGAGGAGGCAAGGAAGGACAAGTGAGGTTGGACCTCGAACAAGGACAGATATCTACCAAGTGCCAGTGGCAGCACCTCTGTTATTTGTTTCATGACTACGTCTATATTTAATGTTAGGATTCTGTTAGAAGCAGGGAGGGATGTGGCAAGAGGAGAACTGAGCAGGGTGGCCATCATCTTACCATCTTCTCACCCTGATCCAGGCACCACAGATGTTGGGGTGGGAAAGAGGGAGGGAGCGCTGTGCCGGCCAGGCTTGGGATAGGAGATGAGGCCCTTTGCATAATCGAAACCTGGCGTGTGTGTTCATATAGCCCACTCTTTGTTTTCTTTTGTTGCACTTTACGTGTTGGATGAATCACACAGGATTTTATTAGAAAAACATTGTTCTTATTAAAATGGTATATAAACAAGCCGTCTGCCTTCACACATCTTTTTGAAGATATTTTTCTAAGGTTGGCAATTTGATTTCAAGGCACTTGTGGGACACTTCTTTGCTGAATGTCGGGAGGATGACACATAGCAGTGTCTTAACCATTAAGCAGACATTTGGCTTTAATTGATGTGCAGATTACACTGCCTTTTAAAAGTGGGATAGTTAGTGTTTATTCAATTACACCAAGGCAGCTCCTCAGCAACTTTTAACAAAGAACACATACTACTGAGACATTTCCCACATCATAACCATGGCCTCACAATCTCATTGGTTCACTGTAGAGTAAACAGTCAGGAATTCCTGGAAATTAAAAACCAAAAACCACATGGACGGTAGGAGAAAATTAAATTAGTGACCCTAGGTAGAAACAAGTAAGATTTTCAGGCATCCACTCTGTTTCCAATCTTATTTATTCTTTTTCTGGTATTAATCAACCTCCTAAATTTCCCTTTGGATCTGGCTTTTTCCATTACAAATTTAAAGATACTGTAGAATGACAACTTAAATACACTACAGGTTGTATATTATTCTTCTGAATAACACATGCAGAAATTGGTACGTATTTGTAAAGAGTATATGTATGACAAAGTATAAATAGATGGAAGTGTTTGTGTTTAGAGAGGAGGTGAGATGCTGGCAAACTGGTGCATTATTTCATTATGTGTACAGAAAAAAAATCAGCTCAATCTTTTATTTCTTGTTAAAGATCCTATTTCACATAAGATATTATTAAATGGAAGAAGGGAAAAACTGACTAAGAGCCAGACGTAAGAGTCAGGATGTTTTATCACCCTGAAGAAATCAAATTTGCACATAGTCCAAAAAATGGGACACATAATTCCCATTTATTCAAGGTGCTCGAACTCTAACAGGTCAGGAATTCCAGCCAGGAGAATATTAAACATACCTTAATGAGGATAATTTTTGAGCACCTCCTCATTAATCAGGCTTAAGCATAGTCCATCCTAACAAGAGACAGTTCTGTTTTAGATTGGATCTAAGGAAGAAATTCTTTCCTGTTAGTGTGGTGAGGCACTGGTATGGGTTGCCCAGGGAGGTAGTGAATGTTCCATCCCTGGCAGTGTTCAAGGCCAGGTTGGATGAAGCCTTGGGTGATATGATTTAGTGTGAGGTGTCCCTGCCCATGGCAGGGGTGTTGGAACTAGATGATCTTAAGGTCCTTTCCAACCCTAACTGTTCTATGATTCTATGAATCACAACCTGAGCTCTGCTTTGTCATCCAGAAGGATAATGGCTGCAACATTTTAAAAAGGAGGGGAGATACTCACGGTTCACTGAAAATCAGACCTTTTGTAGGTGTCTCCAGCTGGAAGAGAAAATGATAAGACAATAAAACAAGACATCTAGTAAAAAAAAAAAATCAAGTTATATTGACCATTTGTTTTTTTGGTAGGTTGAAGTTCACAGTGTTGTTCCTGAATTTGGTACTGATTTGTCCATATGGAGGAGGCTGCCAGCGAGGAAGGGAACTATCCCTCACCTAAACTGAGGATGTTAACTCCCATCATACTCTATGTAAAGAGGTTTTCTATCTTAAAATGATTTCTTTGTCCACCTCCAGATGTTTTTATGTCTCTGCTGGTGAGTGAGGTTGGTGTTTCAGAAGTGGGCTTGTGAGCATTTACTTTTTTTGATGGTACAGTGTGGCTACAATAGTACGCACTTTTACAGTCTTAAAGGGATGCCAGTTTAAGTTTCAAATTGACAAAACTGACCCCTCACAAACCTCTGTTTAAACTCTTAGCTTGCTTCATACCTTTTTGTCAATTCAGTCTCCCGTGCAAGTTAAATAAGATTTAGGAGTGTCCAAACAGTGATCTGTGCCAATTTAAATAAGTTGTTTTTGAAAAATACACATAGCTCAGCTGAGTAAGGTTTTATTCAGGGTTAGAATCATGAACAGTAGAATATAATATGGATTTCATGACCTTATCCCTACTTTCAACATTTCCTATGCTCCTTTCCATCCATTCATCTAAAATGTTGAGAACACAGGAGTATGTACAGCTCCTGACACAGTGAGGAACAGATGTTCATTCAGCTTCATGGTATGACCAGATTGTATATATTTTACGTAATAAAGGGGTAAATATATATATATATATCTAAAAATTAGGGGGGTTGTGGCATTTTAACTTTACCCATTTAAGAGTTCTTCAGAAATAAAAACTACCTCAAAGTTTGCCAAACTTTCTGAAATCTGAAGAACACTTGATCAAGTTTGATTTTCCGCAGGCTCTTTGCCTCTCCTTTGTCAATGACAAAAATTGTCTGCATCACCTGCAACATTCCTTACTCTTCCCAGAGATACAGAGGGGAGAAAAAAGACCCTAATGCTAATAAACACACATTTTTTTCAATAGCTAGTAATTGCTGTATAATGATTTACAAAAATTGCACATCCTCTGTTTAACTAAGGTTTTGCCTGTGATCATCATAATCAGTTCTGCCTGTTTGAATAAACGCATGCTTGCACAGCTTGAAACATTTAAAACCTTTCAAGTCAGGCTTTGGCACCTCTGATGGTATGTACTGTGCTTATGACAGTTAATCATGTGAACTGAGCTTTTTTTCTCTTTCCTTTAAACTTGGTAGATTTAAGATTATCTTTTTTTTTTTCCTCATATTATTTCTTCAAAGTTAAATTTCCAGTGCATGAATCTACTTGACCTGGAAAATAAACACAGTGCTACATTTAGCACTGTGGGATAGCAAAAGAGATCTGACTTGCATAACTAACAAAAGAGAGATGTAAACCAATGGGGGCTTCATTTTCTCTGGTATTTTAGCAATAATTTTAGGGTAACTAAACAGAGAGATGTGTCCTGCAATTATCTTCAATGTTCAGTACTTTCCATAAAGGAGCTTTGAAAATCTGGTCCTTGAATCTTCAGTGACCTACCTTTCATTTTCTCAAAGTAATAAGAGTTGACATGTATTACAGATGTCAGTGGAAACAGCTGATGTTGACTCCCTCTGAGAAATCAGGCCCGACAGACCAGGATCTCTGCTGGTGAATCATGACTGGATTCCTCTCACAAGACTGGAAGTGTCCACTTTTATATCTGTGGAAACTCGCAGTGCTACACTACCTCAACTGTGATTTTTCTTCGTATTTTGCTTCCTATGACCTGTGACTGTAGCCTCTTTTCCTCTTGCTATAAGCCTTGAGAAGAACCTGGCTCTTCTGTGATCACCCTTTTCTAAGGGAGTGGCAGAGACAGAGTTCAAACACTGGATTTCTGTATGTATGTATCCTTTACAGTACACCTCATGATGCTGCCATCCCAGAATTTTGGTTATAAGCTGTACAAATAGGAAGGAAAGACACCAAGTTCATATATTTTAAAATATAAAGCATAAGGCTCCTCATAAGGTAATTTTGGCAAGCTAATGTTCTTTCACTTCTAATTATCATACAGACATTATACATGGGATTTGGAATTTTTTGTATGCCATTGAATCAGCAATTTTTATTAGTTATAGAGATGTAATATGGGTTGTCTGAATTTAGTGACATGCTTGAAGTTACAGTAGAAGCAACTCAATATATCTGATGGGTTGATATGCATAAGAGGGTCGCATTGCAACAGAATGTTTTTGTGACCAAAATAATGACAGCATATTAATTGCAATCAGGATTGGTTTAACCCTTTTGAATGATGAGCTGTGTTTCCACATGATCAGAATAATGGTTTTGGCAGCCAAGATTAAGTGCTTGTAAAAGTCCTTACTAATAGTTCATCAGCAGAGTTACCATAAGGTAAACTGTTCAACTTAGGTGAAAAATGAAGGGGATTGAGAAGATCATGAAAACTACTTTGCAATGAGATGTCAGCTTGGGTGAGAATTTGGAAGAGAAGCATTGGTGTGCTTTCAGAAGGGTGCTCGTTTCTCAGACTTTACACTGTCATAGTGACTAAATACTGTGGCATATTGTCATGGGTTAAGCCCAGCCAGCAGCCCAGAACCACGCAGCTGCTCACCCACTCCCCCCCCTTCCCTCTCCGTGCTCCCAGAGGGATGAGGAGGAGAATCGAAAGAATGTAACTCCCACGGGTTGAGACAAGAACAGTCCAGTAACTGAGGTGTGACACAAATCACTACTGCTGCCACCAATAATAATAATAATAATAATAATGATAAGGGAAATAACAAGGGAAGAGAATACAACCACTCAGCACCCACCGACTGATACCCAGCCTGACCTGAGCAGTGATCTAACCCTTCCATGTAACTGCCCCCAGTTTATAAACTGTACTGCGGTATGGAATACCTCTTTGGCTAGTTTGGGTCAGGTGTCCTGTTTCTACTTCCTCCTGGCTTCCCCTCCTCCCTGGCAGACTCACAAAGACCTTGGTCAGAGTAAACATCACTTAGCACCAACTAAAAACATCTGTGTTATCAGTGTTGTTCCCAGGCTGAAAGTCAAAGCCACAGCACTGCACCAGCTACTAAGAAGGAGAGAAATGACTGCTACTGGTGAACCCAGGACACACATCAAAGACATTTGTGAATTTCTAAAGGTAAATTAACATGATTTATGGGAGCTTATAATGATCGGGATAAATGAAATTATGTTTCATCTTGCCTCATACCAACTTCTTGGTTTTGCCTCATTTAGCTTTCCATTTTGGTAAATATTTCCCACAATGTTTCCAAAACAAATCTTTTTTTCTAAAGATGTTTGATGTTTCTTGATAGGAGCTGATGAACAGCAATGTGCCCTCTACCATATCTTTACTGCGTCAGCTGGAAACCTGCAGCTCTGCTTATTGCGTTATTCCATTTGTCACAAATACTTGGAGACAAATAGATCACTTTCATTCAAGTGAGATTAATGATAGAGCTAACTTGCTGATTTAATGATCTCTGGGACCTAAAAGGGTGTATTTCAGGGACCAAATTTCCCTCTTTAGTTAAGTTTACAGTTTATGCTGTTCATACATATTAAGTAACTTTTTGCAGTTTTGGCTGAAAATTTAGTTGAGAGGTTCAACTCATATGTAGTCAGCATTTCTTCATCACAGAGACATGCACTAGTCATAATATAAGTGACATTTGACTCACACTTAACAACCTAATTATTTTCTTGCAAGGATATGTATTAAACTAGACCCAGAGTTGGGAGATGTTTGCTGCCTATGTACAGCAAAACAAGGGCTCCTTAGTTTTCTGTGGTTGGCAATAGCCTACATTTTGAAGGGAAGTCATTGTTTTATAATGGTTTATAAACCTGTGAGCTCAAGAAAGTTCTTAGCGTATTTAACATGCAGCATTTTTAACGTATGCCTGGAAGTAAATAGTGAGCTACTTCTGCTATGACAAATGTCATAGCCTTCCCTGGTGAAAAATCCCACTTATTCCAGGAGGCCAAGGTGTTTGCTATGGTGGAACACTCACTTGTGGAGCCTTCATTTCTCCCATAGTCTTCCAAAGGGGTCACAGCTGGAGTTTTGGCCAGTATTATGATTTTGCAGATAAGCTGTTATTCCAATAATCTCTTAAAAACCCAAACCCAAGATGTACTATCAAGATCAAAGCTCCACAAACCACCTTTTCCTCTTAAGCAACTTTTTACTAGTAGCTATAGTTGAGGAATTGTCCAGGCTGTCTATTTAGTTTTCAGTCTTCTTCAAAAATTTATTCGTGAGATTTTTCCTAGGGAGTGATGGAGAATCCTTCTCTGTACAAAGATCTATAGCAGTGTCTTATACCTGAAATATTCTTAAGCCTTCTCTTTTGGTTCAATGTGTTATTAATCCTCAGTTTGGCTACACAGCAATGATAATTGGCCATTGTCAGGATTTCATTGGCTAATGCTGTTTCAAAAAATAAAGCAAACACTAGGGAACATCTGAAAGGAAAATAACTCAGACTAAGCAAGGTACTTGATATTTTTGGTGCATATTATTGCTAGACATGGTGGGTAGGTGTTTGTGTATGAATGGGATTCATCCCTTTCAAAGCTTGGCATATTTCACTTCCATAGTTAACATACAGTTCAGATTTAGAGACAACTAGTAATGTATACAGCAACTGGTTACTCTGTAAGTAGCATTAAATGGATACAAATCCGAATGATCACCCCTGAAGGTGATCTGAACTCTGGAGCATTAGGTGTGAAGGATTCTGATCTGTTACGTGTTAGTGTGTAAAGGACACCATCTTAAAGCTATCCAAAATGCCAAAGCACCTGCTCCATTTTATTTACCTGTAAATACATATAGAATATTGTCTGCTACTTTTAATAGGAGTCTCTTGAGCCCTTAACAATCATCTGGGCTTGTTTGGATGAGTCCTGGGTGCTGTTTATCATTGGCACCTGCCCATCATGGTTAACCCCTAGGCTCCTCTGGTGCCTGGGCTCAGTGCAGTTGTACCACCCGCCTATGTGATGGCTTTGCCACGGATTTGGGAATTCAGCTTTTCAACTGCCTGCTATCCTGACAGAAATCTCTCTTTCAGGCTTTCTAGTGTCCATCCTGAATCTCTTCTCTTTCCCTTGTTTTGTATTGTAATTCTCAGAAGGCTGTCACAGGAGGAAAGCTTTCAGATAGCTGAGGCTTGACTCAGTCCCTGGTTACTCAGATAAGTTATCCAGATTACTTACCAGCAGTAGCAGCATTTCACTGCATCTTCTCTTCCCTGATACACTGAGAAAAGAGACTTCATATTGCTTCACAGCTTTCAGACAAGAGGACAAGGTAATACTCTTAAAACTATTGCACAAAACAATTCTTTGAGAAATTACTTTTTTTAAGAGTGTATCTTAGAAATTAGAGGGAAGTTCTGCAGTACATGCACTGTAGCCTGTCATTTCTGCAAATTCCTTTCATCACCTTTATTTGCTAGCATACACATTATATGTGATATGTAGGCTTGAGTCAATAATCTGGATTCACATGTAGGAATGTTTGCAATTGATCCCTTACTTTTCAGTCTCTGTCATCCCCTGGGTATTGGGAAGGACTTAATATTTCTTGTGAGCATTAATGTATATCATGGCACATGTTAAAAAAGGGACTAGGCTAAAATTACAAATCACCACCATGAAGAATCACAAAGGCACAACCAAGGCAGACAGGTTTGACTCAAGTGATTTGTATGAGGAAAACCAGTATACTCAAGTATTTACTGAAGGACTGTTATTGTACATGTGGAAGTGAAAGGTATCTCTGCACCATGGATTAAAGTTTTAGTTTCTTGTTTTATGGTTAGGTTATAACTTAGCTGGGGCACTAGTTGTGTCCTTATTTCATGCTGTACAAGTCTCCTATTATAGGATTCATAAGCACTGAAGTAAAAGGAAGAAGACAACGCTTACACTAGGACATGTGTTAACAGTGTAGGAAAGGAGATCAGAGCTTCTGTATGATTCCTGTTGTAATATCATTTGACTGCCTGTTCCTATTTAAATGTTTATTATTTTCTCTTTTTATTTTTTTTTACATTTTAAATGTATCAAAAATAAACCCTATTCTTACATGTGATTTCTATTTGAGCTGAAAATAGCAAAAAAGTTTCATCAGCTACTGTAAAGGCAAAAAGGGACCAATATTGTCTGTTTCTTCCATCTGAAAATTTCATGTGGTATTTACTACTTGAGTTTTGACCAAAGCCAAGACTAAACTTCTACACATTTCTATAGATAGAAATCTATCTGTAGAGGTCTGGAACAAGAATTCTGTGATACCTAATTAAAAGGCACTTCTAAAGGGAGGTATTATCACATATTCCCCACCCACCCATCCCTGTAGTACCGTCTAACATCAGAAATACATGATTTGTTCCCATCCCCAAAATGCTGTACTGGAAGGACTAATAGAGAAATAATGGAAAAGCAGAGAAATAAAATAGCAGAGAAATAAAAGAAGGTGACAACTCTGACAGCAGTGTTTTGGCTTTATCATCTCTTTGAAAAGGCATCAAAATCTGAAGGTGATAATTAAAACGCATTGTGGCTGAGCAGAATTCATATATCCTAAGAAGTTTTGCATTTTTCTTGAAAAATTAAGGAGACTTAAAGCTAAGATTCAGCCACCCAACTTTCAACCCGTGACTAATGCCTAGGGAGAAGCCTAGTCGCTCTAAGCTCCATTTCCAGGCAGCAGGAAGAGATGTAGGATGGATTTGGCTGAGGCGAGGAGAGTGCAGTTTCATTTCAGATATGCTTCAGTATTTCGTAAATGGCCAGCTGGGATACTTGGAACTGAATCCTTCAGTGCTACCGTAATAGGAGTTTAGCCAGGGTGAATGCTGCATCTTCAGACCCTTTTGTGTTTTAATTTACTTCATAATGCTGGTGTGACTCTCGGTTCTACAGGAAAACTACCAGTAATGTTGCCTAAAAGCACAGAACTGTCTGAATCCCAGCAGTGGTCTCCATCACGTTTATGTGTGCATCTCTTCTCTAAATGCCTCTAACCTCATCTCCATTGCTCATAGGCTCTGGTTTGTGTTTATGAAAATATGCCTGGAATAGAATTCCTTATAAAAGTGCTTCATGCTAAAGCTGCTTGGAGCTCTCTCTTCCAAAGGCTGACTTCAGAGGATTTCCAAGCTGCAACCACAAATTGTGTCAGTTGTTTTCTGTAAGAAATACAGTACTTCATTGTTGCCACAGGGGGTACTGTTGGCTTAATTTTGTGTTTGAGTCACTGCTGCTGAAATTATTAAGTTAATGATTTATGCTCCTATGATACAACAATCTCTAGTGTTTAAATTGGTTACTATGTTTTGTTTACTGTTTATAACTACCACGGTTGTTTTAAATGCCACTAAAACTACTTGCCAGCTTGTATGGTTTATTTCTCCCTGCAGATTTTTTCAAACCACTTATTGATATAGGGGGAAAAAACACCCCTACAATGATTTATGCTTGAAAAAAAATATCCCAAGAGCTATGAATTAACCAGTGTTTTGCTATAGAAAAAATAACACTCTAGTGACAGTGAACAATGGATGTCAAAATGCACCTATTCTCCCTCTTGCTTCTGGTTTTATCATAGTGGAAAATTTGAGTGCTTTTTTCTTCCTTTTTTCTTTGAGTACTATGACTACATCAGTTTTGGACTATGAGCTCACTAGTTTTTCCCCAGGGTTCCTCCTCATCATGCCATGTTAAGTACTTGATTCACTTAAACAGTCTAATGTTTGCAAAAGTGGAAAAAATGTCCCAGAATTTGCTTCTTGACAGAGGTTAGCTCATGTAGCTCCTGGTGCACACAGAAAATATGAGAGGCTGATCTACAGCTTCAGGGAAATCATCTGATAACAAAGCTGGGTAGATTCTGTTGCTCTCTTTTGCTCTGGAGCAAAAAAAGCACTTATTGTTTTTCACTGGAAAAAACCCAGAGAAGTGAGAACATAACTGAACTGTGTAGGACAGGATGATAACACCAGTGTGTTATAGCAGTTGCAAGCCAGTGTGACAACAGGCACTTCACTCTGCTGGGTGAAATTATGGTCAAAGTAAAGCATAAAAACACGGTTTTGACATCTCATCTTAGACCTCCTTTTCTGCATCATCAATGCTCATTTTGCATTTGTCTTCTTTTATGTGCCCCCTGGGCCACCACTTCCATACGCCTAGCCAGTTGCTTACTGGTGAGTTTGTGATCAAAACCACTTCAGTTGGTTTATGGGGATATGTGAAACATACAACTCTTACAGAGAGCTAGATTCATAATTTCCACTGTCCAGCTCTATCTCCGTAGACACACAGACTATGGATTTACATCTGAACTGCTTTTAGTTCAACGGAGGGGTCAGGAAGGAGCATGTGCTGCTGATCCACCCCTCAGCTTGCAGTGGTTCAGCCACTGGCCTGGTTCCCAGCAACTTTAGGCTGTTCAGACAGCCAAAAGTGGAGTTGATTAGGTGATGCTTTAGGACCTGTCCCAGCAGCAATGTACTACCAGAACCCTTTTACTTCCCAACACGTGGGCTGGGATTTTCCCACTATTGAGGTCTCTTAAATCTAAGACTAATCATCAGACCAGCATCAAATGCTTATTGCAGGAAGGAGTGATGAGCATGAGAGCTTCAAGTGGAAAGGAGATGTTGACAATGTAGAAAATCAGGCACAAGAAAAAGAATAAAGAAAAGAAAGAAAAGTAGAAGTAAAGTTTATCACTTCTGTATTACAATATAAAGTAAACCCAAGGACTTTCAGCTAATAGGGCTCCAACATTTCTGTCCCAGTTTTCCCAACAGAGAAGTGGTCCAGATACACAACATAAATGATGTATTTGGGGTCTGTCTGACTTTCTACATGAAGCAATACATCCACCTGATGATCTGTGTGTACACTTGCCTTAGGCTGCTGTATATCTGGCAGCCAGAGAGCTGCCTTTTCTCTCAGCTAACTTATCCAGACAAATGGGAAAAATTATCTTTTACTGCCCAGAGAACATTTCCAGGCAGAAAGTGAGGATATATTCTGGGAAGCCCAAAACATTTCGTACCCCCAGCTAGTGAAACAACCTGTTATGTGTGGCCTTTCACTAATTCATGCAATAGTTTCACTAACTGAAAAAATCTGCAATAAAAAAGCCTTGAGCTCTACTCTAAATGAATGTAGGTTTAAGTTAAGTTTTAGTTATGTTTTCCTGTGCCTATCATGACCTTTCTGTACATGGATGGATCTGAAGAATGGATCCAATCCATCCTTCTCAATGAATATTGCAGAGATCAAAGGTGTTTCATGTGGCATGGGAGAATTTCTCTGATATAAAGAAAACTTCAGATGTGTGAGTGAAAAGTGCATGAGTTCATGGATGAGACATAGCAGGGAGAGGAAGGGTTGGCTGTCCAGAGCACAGCTTTGAGGAACTACACCCAATCCTGCAAACTCTTCCTAGTATGGGTTCAGAGAAGATACAGATGTAATTTCTCGAGAGCTTCCTCTGCAAGTATGAGTTTTACCTAAGATGTGCTTCAGATCTAATGGTGTGAATGGGTCGTGGATGCTGGGGTGGCCACAGGGTGTGATGCTGGCTGCCTGTTCATCCCATCTGTTAGAAGACCTGCAGACTGCTAACAAGAAGTGCCCGGTTCCAGGGGGATTTCACACACCCTTGGCTGATGTGGCTTACAAACACACCTTTGAGGGAGGTTAAAACTGGCATCCAGTCACAGAAGTTCATGGATAATGCTATTCAGCCTCTCACTAGTGAATGCATTTGTGTAAAACTGGCAGAGGAAAATGCATGTAATTCTTTAGCTTCAACAGGTATCTTCTTAAACTAAATGAGCACCTAGTCAGAGATGAGCTACACTTTTTACAGACTTTCAGAGACATTCCTCATGACATTTTCCAGGGCTGGAATACTGTATATGTGATTTTTCCCTTAATAAAGCATTCAGGAGTTGTTTTTCAGGGAGGTGTATAAATATGGGAGTCAACTGTGCAAGGGAGGTCATGTGTAGATGTGAGAACCTATTGGCAGCAATACCCTGCAACTTTATTTTATATGACTTGAAGCTATATTTTTTTTCCTCCAAGATTATAAAATAACACTAATCTGTGTGTTAATGTGTGGCCTGTAAAAGGTGTGTGAAAGGTCTTCTTGGCCCTCAGCAAGGAAAAGGCTCGTCTCCTGTCATTTAGATGAGTCTAGGTGGAAATTAACTCATGTAGGAAAGTATCCATGGCAAAAAAACATGAAAAAGCTATTTTCTGGCATCAGGAAAACATTTTCCATAGTACATTGGGGTACTACAACTGTGAGAAAATAAAGGAAGGTGATAAACATAGACTGCAAGAGATCTGGAAACAAATCCCCCATGCACAATACGTATGAGCACACACCTCTGAATGGATTTAGAGGACTAAGTGGAAGATCTCAGACAGACCAAGTAAGAAAGGAGACTTCATTTTCTTTCATTTAGGGCCTAGGGTGAAATATTAATAGAAAAATATGAAGGATTATTTCTCCCTGTGATGTGAAAGCTTGAAGTGAGAACCTTGTATTCCAGAAAGAGTAATATCTCAATTATTCTAGCAGGTAGGTGATACTTCCTGGAGCACTGAGAGTATCAAAACCAGCAGAGGCAAGAGAAGCTGCAAGCTCCTCCAGTCAACTTTGTGCACCTAAAACAAATGCAAAAAGTCAGTTTTCAAGAATCAATTACATTTTTTTTCAATGTGTTTTAATGCATCACTGCTGTATAGAAAAGAACTGTATGAAAGAGCCTCCAGTGAGATGTGAGATGTTTCACTGGTTTTACCAAGCAATAAAATTCTGTACTAAGAGGGCAATATAAAATTGTGCATTTTTTATAATTCAAACCCACTTTAAAAATATATATATTTTAAATATATTATAAATATAATATATAATATAGTATTTATAATGTATATTTTTAATATATTATAAATCTAAATATAATATATGAATATAGATTTTAAAATAGTTTTAATCCTAGATGTAAAATGTACCCTATTAGATAAATGACTGTGTAATTATGCCTCCACCTTTTATCTGTTACAGCAGAGGCCAGTGTTCTGTACAGTTTTGCTTTATCATGAAATATTAGATTTGAAAATATGATCTTAATAGCTTTTTTTAAATAAAGTCATAACATTCTGGTATGACATTTTCAAAACTTCCGCTATCTCTGGAAACACTCTACTGCTGTATTTGAGGCATGCTATGTTCATGACCTTTATATAAAGAGCAGGTATTAGAGGAGCATAAAGAGTGGCAAACTTGTATTGGGGACAAAGATCCAAGTCAGAATGTCAGTTTTTCAGCATTTTGTATTTTCCCTAACGTTAGTGGGAATTGAATTTACTGTAGAATTAATTTGATTCAAACATCTGTTCAACCTTTGATTCGTTATTTTAGAGCTGTGATCATTATAACATCTGAGAATCAGACCAATCACCACTGAATAAAACAAATTATAGTATTTTCTAGGTTTGCTTTTCACTTCTATTCTCTGTGCTAAAATGCCTTTGCCACTTACAAAACAGCAGGTTCATCCCCTCTCTCTGGGTCTCTACTCCCTTTCTGCCCTTCCAGTCCATCTGGCTTGGTTCCTCTATTTCTTTTGCATCCCACTCTCGGTTACTAGTGAAACTGGTTTTGAAGTAAAACTCTCACACTCCACAAGACCATTCATATTCATGGCATACTGAATTTTTAAGCACATGGCTTGCTACCTCTCCCTATATTGAACTTTTCACTCTTACTAGAGCCTTCTGTTTCCTGTCCATAAGCCAGTTTTAAAGCTTACAGTCTTAGCATTTACAGTCTTAGTATTTTTACAGTCCTCTCCCTTTTTTTTTTAAAGGGGTTTCTGAGAACTTCATTACACCAGCCATTATGAAGACTTGTGCAAGAGGTAGAAGACTACAGAAGGTCATAGAAAAGCACTTGCTTTTCTATGGGCGTTTAAATCAGAAGGAAAAGTGTTTATTTCAGTGGACCTTGGGCTGTACCTCAATATTGATGCAGTGAAACAAATCATATACCATCAGAGAGCAGAATGGATAAGAATCTGGATCCTTGTCCGCTTTTGCATCATTTCCTAGTAACTGCATGGGAAGAGGACTGGGAAGAGCAGGATATGGAAGGCGGAAGTTCTTACAATCATTCCTCAGACAAGGAGGCCAAAGACTTCATATGGAAGCACAAAAAGTGGAGTTCATTTTAACCTCCCTAATAAGAAATGAAAAGTAAACGATACTTCAAGAACAGTGTGGCAACTATGAGTACACAGTTAAAACTTCTATGCAGAAGAAACAGGTTACATCAAGTTACCAAATGTTTTCTGTAGCACTGTATGCCTCTCCTGTGTACAATTAGGAAGACTGCGTCTGCATTGGAGCACTGGTGTTGACAGCACAGAGCAATGGACATTTCAATGAAAAAGTTGATGTTCTCTTCCTCCTGAGATCCAATAAAGATTTTGTGCATTGGGTTTTGCCTTATTTCACTTCCACTGTGATGTTAAGTACAGAATGGTGATATTTATTTATGTTACACTGTCTGCTTGCATGAATACATCACTATAAACAGGTACTTTAATTTTTGATGGAAGCAGTGTAATGTTTTCTAGTGACCACTTACACTGACTTTAAACAATGTACCAATTGACTTTTAAAAGGATAGTTACATGACGTAGCACCAATTTTTAACTCCATTCTTGGTAGTTTATCATGCACAAGCAAATCAATCCTTCTTTGCCAAAGGAATGCTTATAGTGCCCTACTAGACTGTAAAATCACTAAGACTGTTTCTTCTGGCTCACCCCGCTGGATTTGTGGAAATCATTCTCACTATAGAGCATTTGCTCTTTGTTTTCCATATTCTGCACATCTTCGAAGCCTGACTGCTGGCCTCACTGACAATCATGTGTGTCATCTCATTTTGAGGTGCAGGAGGAACCTGCTGTTCCTACACCACCCACATGCCTTCCAGAGGGTGAGCTGGGCTTCCCTGGGAGGGTCCATTGTAGAGCTCTATTGATCCGGGGCAGCAGAGAGCAACAGTGCAGACATCCTAGACAACAGGTCAAAATTAGGCTTGTCAGTTGTCCTACATAGTCAGGTAGGTAAGAGATTAAAATAATAGTTAAAAACATAAATTTTTGCCTCTTCACCGAAAATTTCCCTTTCCTCAGCTGAAAACAGACCACAGAAACATTGCAGACAAAGATTTTCCCCTGGGATATAGGAGTGG
The DNA here is from genome assembly GCF_012275295.1 of Melopsittacus undulatus. NCBI lineage: Eukaryota > Metazoa > Chordata > Aves > Psittaciformes > Psittaculidae > Melopsittacus > Melopsittacus undulatus. Next base: position 104,949,250 of record NC_047529.1, on the reverse strand, counting down.
GAACCAGTAACTAGGGAATGGAAAGGGAGCCTTTGTGGACAATGACAAACACGCCAAAAACCCATTCTGTTACAGTCCTGTTATAAATCACCCTATAGAAATTATGCCATAGGAGTATTAAAACAAAAGACTAAAAGTTTTCCAGAATCCTGTTCTGATGGTCACCAAACAGAGTACAATTTTGTTTTTTGGTTTTTGGTTTTTTTTTTTTTTTAATTTTTAAATCTGATGAGCTAGATGTTGCGCTATACACATATACAGAGACCTATAAAACTAACCCAAGAAATATATGTCTGCTAGAGTGGGTCCTGGGAGTCTGATTTATCAACCCACTTATGTAGGCCATCAGAAAACCAGAAGTCAAAGCTAAATCCCATCACTAATTATTACTGATTTGCAGTTTAAGAAAATAGAAGATCCCTAAAACATTGTAGTTTCTGGTAGGGATCAAATGAAATTCTCCTGTGCTTTAATTACAGTAGTTTTGGAAAAGTTGCAGACTTTCCATGTACAGTGTAATACAGAGGTCTGCTGACATTTCTCAGAACACACAGATGATGGGGAGAAAAAAGAACTGATTGAAATGTAGATAGCAAAAAACCAGCAAAAAGACAAAGTAGTGTTTTGTTGAATGTCTCACCTGAATTCTAAAGCCCATGGGAGGGTGCTTTGGTTCTAAAGATGTTTTTGCTACTTGGAAATCCTTCACAGAATCAATTCTAAGCTGCCCAGGAACATCCTTCATTTCCCAGTGAGAGAAATTAAAATTAGTTGGCACTGATATTTAAAAAGTGAGAGAGAAAGAAGGAAGGAAGGGAGTTGATTTTTCCACTGCATTAGCAAAAATTGCATTTTAATTTGAATCAGAAAAAAAGGTGAAATAAGGAAACAAGAAAGAGAAAAAAAGATAATAAATACTGAGTGAACTAATAATTTTTGCTTTAATAAAATGGAAAAAGAACAGAGCAATTTATCTTGTCACTAGTTAATGATCACTTAGGACGATTTATCAGGTGCTGCAACTGAAATCTATTTTAAAATATTAAATAATGGAATATAAGGGAAAAGCTACAGAGTATTAGAGACTGAATGAAAGGATTTAAAGCATTACAGAGATTTCATTTGTAAGTCTTCGTGTCAAGTTTTTAAATACCTTACAGTGACTGCAAGAAGACTGGTGTTTGAGCAGAGCTCCAGTTAGTGTTGCAGCTGTAACTCATCACAGTTGGGGCTTATTTGATTTTCTTTTATTCATCATGCTTTCTCTGAGGTTAAGCATCAGAGACTGGATAGTATCTTCAATAAGTGAAATCACTGATGTTGTGAGGGTATAATCTCTTACTCTTTGTTGGTGGGCAAGTGGGCAGGCACTCTGAAGGCTGTATGCAGTAGGATAAGCAAGGTCACATACATCCAGTGTCACTGTGTTCATTCAGTTGAGTGCACCAGAGGTTAATTATGAGACATGCACATGTGTCAGATTGTAGTAACTCTTTTCCCTGAAATCTCTGAGGATTTCCTCTGAATCATGTCAGTGAATCATGATCCTTAAGAGGTGGGTCTGTCTCCTCTGACTTCAGCGATGCTCATTCAAACTCTGTCTGGAGTCACTGGAGAGAGGTAGGCACCCTCACAAATCTACTTTAAGATGGAATTAACTGGGGTGTGTAGACCAGACAGGCAAAGGCTAAGTTAGACTGTGTGACTAAAATTTAAGTGGTCAAGGTGGATAAGATGAATGTACAGTCACTCTTCATGACTGTACTAGCTGGAGGATTGATGGAGCACTGCTCACAGTGCTATCCCATCACTGTTGTTCACTGCCCTCCACCATAATATCTTGAATATGAAGCAGTGGCAGTGATAGGAGGAACTGGATGTGGAAACACCATACTAATTGGAAACTCACCTTTAGTGAAGGATTTTCCAAGACAAGGCTTGCTGGGGCAATTTCACCTTTTTTAATGCCTCTTTAAGCCTCTGACAGAGGGTGCAAACAGCTCAAAGTCCTGACTTTGCAATGCTATATGTAGAGCTCTGAATTTGGGAAGTTGCATGTGTGGGATGCCCTTGTCAAACTTCCCTTAGAAAGCTGACAGAGCTCTCATACATGCAATAGTATATGCCAAACTCTCTGTAAGAAAGCTGAGAGTAACTGCCATATTATAATCAAAGCAAGGTCTACTAGCAGTTGTGTAAGATAAGACCCATTCTTCATTTTGAGCTTGCGTCTGTCTTCTTTCTGTCTTTCTTTAAGTTCTGTAATGCAAATGGACCTGTCAGCTGCAGCAGTGTGAATCTGACCTCATTTGAGGTTCATTTTTGTAAAGAAAAGGAGGTCTGTTCACCAGGCTCTGAAGATGTTCATGCTATGTTCCTCCTTTGATCTCCAAAACAGGCTGGGCTCACAGCCTAAGCCTCTACTGCCAAAATTCTGTGACCCCACAACTCCTACTACTAATAAGATACCATCTGGTTTATGAAGGTGAGGATAAACTCAGATTTCAAGCAAAAGGCACACCTCACTGTATGGCTGAATTAATATATAGTGACATAGTGCCATTAGTGCTATATATATGTGAGATATCCAATCATAAGGGCCACACATAGATGGCAATACTTTGGAAGACGGCCAGTTGCCTTGAAGTTTACCTAGGGAATCACTGTATTAATAAGAATAAACCATAGCAGAAAGCAGAGCTTTAAATGTAGCATTCACTTGTTTTTCCCCCCCCCATTTATGATGTTTCAAATATTCATCTGTAACTTTTGCCACCTGGAGCTGTGTACATATTTCAGCTATCAATTTGTGAGGGAAAAAATGCTGGGAGCTACTAGCATGGTTTTAATTGAGAAAACCACCCGAGAGCTCACATGTATAACTGATGCTGAGATTATCTTGATGATGGTGGCTGACAGCGTGAGGCTTAGGGTTAGCATTAATAGATCCATAAAGCCTACAGCTCCGGGGATACTAGGAATGTAAAAAGCATGCCAAGGGGACCTTGGCACAGCACCAATATTGCTTCTTCCACAGCTTTCCCAGACGGTCCAGTCATGGTGCTGGGGATGTAGGCATCATCTCTATGGTGGTGGCTTACATTAGGGTTAGGCTTAGGGTTAGCATTCAGAGATCTACAAAGCTGACAGCTCCGTGGACATTGGAGCTGCAAAAGGCATGCCAAGGGGAGCTTGGAAGAGCACCAATATTACTTCTTCCATACCTTTCCCAAATGGTCCAGACATGGTACTGGGCAATGTAGACCTCCTCTCCACAGTAGTGGACTATATTAGGGTTAGGTTTAGGGTTAGCATTCAGATATCCACAAAGCCTACAGCTCCAGGGATACTGGGGTGTAAAAGGCATGACAGGGGGATCTTGGTTCACCACCAACATTACTCCTTCCACTCGTTTTTCATCTAGGCCAGCCATGGTGCTGGGGGATGTAAGCCTCATCCCTATAGTGGTGGCTTAATTTAGTGTTAGGTTAGTTATGCTTCAGAGACCCACAAAGCCAACAACTCCATTGACACTGGGGCTGTAAAAGACACGCAATGGGAGCTTGGCACAGCACCAACATTCTTCTCCTACAACTTTCTCAAATGCCCCAGCCATGCTACTGGGGGAAGTAGACCTTTTCTCTACGGTGGTGGTTTATATTAGGTTTATACTTAGGGTTAGCATCCAGAGATCCACAGAGCCTATAACTAGAGGGATACTGGGGCTCTAAAAGACATGCCAAGGGGAGCTTGATTTATCACAAACGTTACTGCTTCCATACCTTTTTCATCTGGGTCAGCCATGGTGCACGGTAGCCTCAGCTCCCTGGTAGTGGCTTAATTTACGGTTAGGGTTAGGGCTGACTTTCAGGTTGACCTTTTATGTTTGACCCCACTACCCAGATTCATACGTCCCATGACCCTCCCTGCAAAGACCCACCCCTGTCCTTGCCCCCCCCACTACCCAGTAACACACTGTGCAAGACCCTCCCAACAAAGACCCACCACAATCCCCCAACCTCGCCCCCCCCACCAAAAATAGAGTAACCATATTCACAAAAAGGCGCACACGTAAGGAATCACCCACACACACTAACCACAACCATCCACCTCCTGACCATGAAAAATGATACATACAGCCCCACCATTTTTCCAATGACTAAATGAACGATAAAATATGCTAGTTAATCAACTGTATATGCAAATTGGCTATTTTTTTCACCTTTTTATTTTCTTTAATTTTTATGGTTTTGAATACAAGAATAAAATGTGGTCCATACTCAAGCACGATACCTCCACCAAGGCCATTCCACCTGTATCTGAACCAAACAGCACCTTGACAACATTAAATCAAACGAATAGGAACCAAACCACCACGGTGACAATGCGAAGACGCCACTGACCCATACCACATGCACTGTTAAAGCACAAAACATGTACATATGCCACTACAACTATGCACAAACCAAGACATCAACGATTTTACAATCAAATTTACGTAATTTTCAACACCCAAACCTGCTACATAGGAAAAAAGTGCACATAAATATACGCAGGTTAAGGGATATATGTCAAGGGTCATAGGTCAAAGGGCCACAAAGCAAAGGTAAAGGGGCAAAGATCAATGCTCAAAAGGTCAAAAGTTAGAGGACAAAGGTCAGATGACAAGATTCAGAGGTCACAGGACATGGGTCAATGGTCAGAAGTCAAAGGTCAAGGTTCATAGGTCAAAATCCAGAGGACACAGTCACAGATTAGGATTAGCATTAGAGCTAGGGTTAGGGTGAGGGTTAGGGTTAGCGTGAGGGTTAGGGTTAGGCTTCAGACATCAGAAAGCTTACATCTCTAGGGACACTGGGGCTGCAAAAGGCATGCCAAATGCCAAGGGGAGCTTGGCACATCACCACCACCATTGCTTCTACCACACTTCCTCCATCAATGCCAGCCATGATGCTTAGGGATGTAAGCTTATCTCCAAGGTGGTAACTTAGTTTAGGGTTAGGTCTAGGGCTAGGTTTTAGAGATCCAGAAAATCTACATCTCCAGGGAAACCGCGATGCAATACACATTCCAAGGGATACTTGACACAGCAACAGTGTTACTCCTTCAACTCCTTTTTCATCTGGGTAGCAGCTGTGGTGGGTGATGCACTCTGGAGACTTCACTTTGGAAGCTTATATTATGGTTAGTCTTTGTGTTACCATTCAAGATCCACAAAGGCTACAGCTCTATGGACCTTGGCACAGCACCAACACTGCTTCTTCTACAGTTTTCCAAATGGCCCAATCATGTTGCTTGGGATGTGTGAATGAAGATTTTAGGCCCATTGTAGAACAGGATCTGGTTCGAGACCATCTTAAGAACCTGAACGTGCACAAGTCCGTGGGACCTGATAAAATCCATCTGTGGGTCCTGAAGGAGCTGGCGAATGAACTTGCAAAGCCACTGTCCATAATATTTGAAAAATCATGGCAGTCAGGTGAAGTTCCTGACAACTGGGAAAAGGGAAATACAACCCCCATTTTCAAGAAGGGGAAAATGGATGCCCCAGGGAATTACAGACCAGTCAGTCTCACCTCTGTGCCTGGCAAAATCTGGGAGCAGATTCTCCTGGAAGGCATGCTAGGGCACATGAAAAACAACAAGGTGCTTGGTGAGAGCCAGCATGGCTTTACTAGGGGGAAATCCTGCCTGACCAATTTGGTGGCCTTCTATGATAGGGCTATGGAAATAATGGACAGGGGTGGAGCAGTTGACGTCATCTACCTGGACTTGTGCAAAGCATTCGACACTGTCCCACACAACATCCTTGTCTCTAAATTGGAGAGACATCACTTTGATAGATGGACCACTCAGTGGATAAAGAACTGTCTGGATGGGAGCAAACAATGAGCTGTGCTCAACAGTTTAATGTCTGGCTGGAGACCAGTAACGATCCCCCTCAGGGATCGGTGTTGGTACTGGTCTTGTTCAACATGTTCAGTGACACGGACAGTGGGATTGAGTGCGCCCTCAGCAAGTTTGCCGATGACACCAAGATGTGTGGCTCTGTTGATACACTGGAGGGAAGGAATGCCATCCACACTTGTGAGGTGGGCTGATGCCAACCTTATAAAGTTTAACCATGACAAGTGCAGGGTCCTACACCTGGGTTGGAGCAATCCCAGGCACAGCTACAGTTGGGCAAAAAGGAAATTCAGAGCAGCCCTGCGGAGAAGGACTTGGGGATGTTGGTCGATGAGAAAATGAACATGAGCCAGCTTCAGTGTGCGCTCACAGCCCAGAAAGCCAAACATATCCTGCATCAAAAGACCGTGACCGGCAGGTCAAAGGAGGTGATCCTGCCCCTCTACTCTGCTCTCGTGAGACCTCACTTGGAGTATTGTGTGCAGTTCTGGTGTCCTCAACATAAAAAGGACATGGAACTGTTGGAACAAGTCCAGAGGAGGGCCACGAGGATGATCAGGGGACTGGAGCACCTCCCATATAAAGACAGGCTGAGAAAGTTGGGGCTGTTCAGCCTGGAGAAGAGAAGGCTGCATGGAGACCTCATAGCAGCCTTCCAGTGTCTGAAGGGGGCTTATAGGGATGCTGGTGAGGGACTATTCATTAGGGACTGTAGTGATAAGACAAGGGGTAACGGGTTGAAACTTAAACAGCAGAGGTTTAGATTGGATATAAGGAAGAAATTCTTTCCTGTTAGGGTGGTGAGGTACTGGAATGGGTTGCCCAGGGAGGTTGTGAATGCTCCATCCCTGGCAGTGTTCAAGACCAGGTTGGATGAAGCCTTGGGTGATATGGTTTAGTGTGAGGTGTCCCTGACCATGGCAGGGGGATTGGAACTGGATGATCTTAAGGTCCTTTCCAGCCCGAACTACTCTATGATCCTATGATTCTATGATTCTATGATGTAGGTCTCATCTCCATGGTGATGACTTAATATAGGTTTAGCATTCAGAGATCCACAAAGCCTACATGTCCAGGGACACTGGGTTTATAAAAGGCATGCCGAGGGGAGCTTGGCATAGCACTAACATTCCCACCACACTTTTTACAACTAGGCCAGCCATGGTGCTGGAGATGTAGTCCTCATCATTATGGGGGCAGTTAAATTAGGGTTACAGTTATGGTTAGGGTTCAGAGACACACAAAGCGAACAGCTCTGGGGACACTGGGGCTGCAAAAGGCATGTTAAGTGGAGCTTGGCACAGCATGAACATTGCTTCTTCCACGGCTTTCCCAAATGCCCTAGCCATGGTGCTGGGTGATGTAGGCTTCATCTCTCTGGTGGCGGCTTATATTAGGGTTAGGTTTACTGTTAGGGTTAGACTTCACAGATCCACAAAGCCTACATCTCCACAGACACTGGCGTTACAAAAGACATGCCAAGGGGAGCTTGGCACAGCACCAACATTACTCCTTTCACACCTTTTTCATCTGGGCCAGTCCTGGTGCTGGGGGATGTATGCCTCATCATTGTGGTAATGGTTAGGCTTAGGGTATATTTGACCTGTGAGTCAAATATACCCTGGTACGACCACACTGGAAATAAGAGGCCAGTTCCTGTCTTACAGCCTGTGGTATGAATCAGACATAATTATTTTGAAGGAAAGGCAAAGCCCAAAAGAAAACTTGGCAGGGTGACTGGTTAAGAATCAGCCCACTGAAAACAGAGCCCTGGGAGGTCCAAGTGTTCTCACACATTCAGTCTGATCATGTTGGGAATAACACAAAACCACATTCCTCAGCCCCAACCTGTATTCCCGTTCCTGTGATAAAGAGCAAAACAGAAAAAGGGAATAAAAGAAAATAAACTGAAAGCACAGTTTCAACTTTGATTTTGCAGAAATAAAGTAGGTTATTAATTGAATAATTAATAAATTCTCATTTGGGATTCTTAATGGGATTTAATATTAAATAAATATTAATAAATTCTGAAGGGGATTCTTTTTTGTCCTGAGCCTGCTGAACCGAGTAACTGGAATATCATCACTATATTCAAGTCTCTGTCTAGCAAAACATTAAAAACCTGCTTTCTTGATCCCTTTGTCCCAGTCAAAATGTCAGGACCATACATTTACATTTCATTCATTCCGACCAACCACAGAGCAAGAACTTCCAATTAACAACTTGTACACAAGATTCTCGCAAAGGAAATGATACTTTTGCTGAGCTGCAGCCTGTGTGGTATTGTGCCAAAACGTCAACTCCCAGAATACAATGTGTTGAAGTGAAATATGAAAATTCTGCTTCTGTCCTAGTTGTCTAGTCATATACACCACATTAACATGAGATATTAACGAAATGCACTCTAATGATAAGGGAACTGCAGCCAACGTCTTGTTCACGGTTGGGCTAAATGTCAGTTTTGTGGTAATGATGGCAGGGGAGCATTAATCAAGTGTGAACTTTGGTTAATAAAAACATCAGTCTGGATGCAAAGGGAAAAGAAAACATGCCATTTACTTTACAGGCGGCATTAGGTAGCCAACAGATGATGCAATTAGAGGGACAAGTGCTTGTTTGCAGATACACTTGTATCATGATGTATTACAGAACGAAGTGCTATGATTACATTCAAGGTTGTGAAATAATGTTTTCTGCATGTGAAAACAGTTGATTATTCTTTCAGCAGGTAATGTTCCTCTTTACCTTCTTCATCTTCCTCCAGCATTTGTGTCTATACTGTTACAGTCTTTCAAGACATACACACAGAAAAGACTGATGTTGCCAATTTCTTATCCAGTTAAGAAGAGACAGATGCAGGGAGGTGGCTATGTGCCCTTATAACGCTGCAGCAGAGCTAGAACGGGATCCTCCTAGGAATGTAAGTGAGGCATTCTCCAGTCATATTCCCAAAAGTCCACAGTAACCCTTCCATGTAACTCAGGATCTCCCTGGTAAATAGACATATGGCCGGACAGGCTCTGGAGTTGGAAACAGCCACATACATTCCATATCTGTATGCAATACTAGTAGAAAATGCAGAAAAACAACAGCAACTCTAATTCTGCTTCCTGACCAGCAGCATTTCATTTTCCCATATCCAAACTCAGAAGCTTCCATCATAGAGACCAGTAATAGGGCTTTGTTGCCTATTAGTATCCAAACAAAAGTGCAGAAGAATGAGAGGCACACAGAGCTGGGACTAGATTTTTCCATGGATCTCCCCGTTGTACATGGTGGGAAGACCACATGAAAACCTTTATTGCAAAATTTTCTCTGAGGGGTTCATGTTGTAGCAATTCCAGAAAAGCTTGGAAAATTAGCTGTACTGTATGTACCCCCTCAGGAGATTCTGCTTGTGTAAGGACATTCTATTTCCTAATTAGACAGTCTGTTCTGCCATGGATTCATAATGAGAATCACATCTGTGCAGAGTACTCCATTCAGGACTTACCTGAAAGATTTCAGTGATGTGTAAAGCCTTACTCAAATGTCACCTAAAGCCCATGGGGGATGAGATGAGTTCCCTCATACCCACTGCAATTATTCTCCTTCACATGCTGTGAGATGCATCTGTAGCACCTGAAAACAAGAATCTGTCATCTGGTTTTATTTTGTTGCTCTTGAGAATGCCAAGTTGATTCAGCAAGGTCATGCACAGTCTAAATATATGCCAGTAATATTTTTTTTGTTGTGAAAATCAGCTTTAGATTTATGACTATGAACAATAATCTTTAGCTCAGTTGTCTAGCTCTGCATGCTATTTTGCAAACAAAAACACTGCTACAAACTTTGAGCTTTTAGACCAACCTTGAAGGTGGCATGAAAATTTATATACTGAGCTATCAGTTTCCTAAGGTTAGTACAGTGAGTATGTTCCCTCTTAACCCTGCAATGTCCTAATATGTAGTTACAGCTCTTGTACATCCCCTCTGAACGCTATCATGGTGCTAGTGACGTACTTACTGTAACTTTCACAAAGCAAATGGTCTGCGTTGCATTCTCACTCTCTGCTGCATTTAGCTTAAGCTTGAAAGAGCAATACCATACAAACATAGTTCCTCGTAGCTGTATTACAACTGGCCATTTTTCAAAGCTTCTTGAAAGCCTTGAGCAAACATGTAAAAGTTACTGTGTGGAAGTTAATGGTTTTGATCTAAGTTTCAGTAGTATAAATCTGGAATAATTTCAATGACCACATGTCTGAATATGTGTATATATCTTCAGAACTTGGTTATAGTTCAATGTGCCAATGCCCCATATACTCAGCTGAAAGCTTTTACAGCAAGGTGCAGCAGCTAGTTAATGCTGCACAGGAAAGCACAACTTAGGGGAGTTCTGCATCAGACTCTGCTCTCAAATCAGTTTTGTAACAGTGTAAGTGCATTGATTTATATGGAATGACAGCTTATAAACTGAGGGTGTTTGGAGAATCAGAAAAAATACAGCCAGCTGAAATAAAAGAAGGAATTCTATTGAGGCAAATACATAATTATTGGAAACTGCATTTTTCATGCTCAGCAGGTTTAACAGCATTACTGTTGTTAATCAGGAACTGTTTCGTCATCTCAGTCTTTGGGATGTTGCTTTGTTTCCAAAATGTGACACTTTCCCAAGTAGAGGGCCCTCCACTTCATCATTAATTCAAGAAACAGCTCAGCTGGATAGACTAATAAGATAGTCCTAAATCTAATTCAAATAATTTCTCTAATGTGAATGTATAATGATAGCTGATAAAATTGTAAGATTACAGTGCACTCACAATGAAAAATAGTCTATTGTCTTGTTTTAAGATGGGTCCACTTGTAAAAGAAATACCTGTATGGTAATGCTTGAAGTTATTAAAATAAAAGATCTCCTAAAGTAATGATCACTGGAAGGTTTTTGTCCCCTGTAATGGTACGGTGAAGGGGTGTTTTATATTCTGACTAGAGTCAGATAACACAGAATCACAAAACCAAAGGTTGGCTGATGTTGGAAAACACCTCCAGGATTGTTTTTTTTCCCAGGTTCAGGCTGATCAGCCTGTAGCTCCCCAGATCTTCCCTCATTCCCTTTGTGAAGCCTGCCTCTGCCCTTCACATCCCTTACACATTTGTCCTATTTGTAAGTCTGCTGTACAGCAGAGCTCTTCCCCTCCTCTGCTCCTTGATCACCTGTGTCAGGATGTTGTCATCAGTGCAATTCAAATACCCCCTGGATTGCTTATGCCCCACTGTCACGTCTCTCCAACAGATATGAGGGTGCTTGAAGTGCCCATGAGGGCCAGGGACTGCAAACATGAAGCTTCTTCCAGTGGTGTGAAGAAGGCTCCATCTGCTTCTTCCTGGTCAGGCATTCTTTAATAGACATTCATCACAGTGTTGCCCACATTTATCTGTCCTCTAATACTGACCCATAGACCCTCAGCTGGCTTGTAATCCCTCCCTGGGCAGAGCTCCATGCTTTCCTGCTAATCTGTCACATACAAGGTGACATCTCCTCTCCATCCCTGAAGAGCCTCTATGGGTCCGTTGCAGCATTCCAGTTATTTGAGCTATTCCGCCACATCTCTGTGACCCCAGTGAGTCTGCAGACCTGTAACTGCTCAGAGAGCTCTAATTCCTCCTGTTTGTTCTCCCTAGTTGTATTTTAATCTTTATCTAATTCAAATACCTTATAGTTGCAATTTATACTAATTTGGGTTTGGGGAGAGTAATATTTAATTATTAGCCCACATATTCATCAAATATATTAGGAACTGGTATTTTCATCACTAACATATCTAAAGGATAGAAAGCACAAGTGGTTTTCTAAATTTAAATGTACCCTGCCTTTCTCACAAGGCCACCATGGTTTACTGTTTCTGTCAAAGGAAATCTATCTCATCCTATAACTGATTGTGCTCTGACTCTATAAAACTAATGTGACTTTTCTTCTTCCCCCGTCACATACATATTGAGCCAGGTATTTTAATGTGGTTATTATTATTATAAATTGTTATTGTTATCTGTATAATTGTTATTTTTCTGACTCAGATGTGCAGAGACCTCTGTGTCACTACAATAGTTCATGGCCAGTCAACAGCTTTTGGAAAGTTGTTTCCATCTGGAAACTCTTTGCTGTCATATGGGAAATGCATTGGTGATGTCAGCCTTGTACTTAATGGAAAGAGATACACAACACTTAAATTGTCACTGCTCAGCCAAAAGTGGCCAAGAACTGAATGTGCATAAAGCTTGAAATATTTTCTCAGCCACCGAGATCGCTTCATCCAAGGACTGAAGCTCACTGGCAGCAAAGGGCACTGCTCACCCTATTCTTGATCTATGGATAACTAAAGTCTTTCTGTTTCCAGGCTCCCCTTCTAAGACATTTCCTGAGCACTAAAAATGTTTCAAAAATGTAAAAGAAAACAGTTACAGAAAATGATATTAAAAAAAAAATTCCAAACTGCAGCAAATGCCTCCAGCCAAATTTCTAAACTGGGCAGCAGAGTGAGAGGAAATGGTAACATATTTTTGCAGCATTTACACTTTTTATGCTACTGCTGGCACACACAGCTTTGCGCCTGTAGAGAGAGCAAAATATTGGATGCAAAATCTACCCAGTAGAGCTGAGAGCAAGAATAATACAGAAGTTCAGGCCGGCAGCATAGGTTTGGAGATAGGTTGTGCCCTCAGGTTGAACTGCCTGTATGAAACTGTGAAGGGCCTGGGGGAATTTGCAGTGGTTGAATGGGTGGGATTGGTGGCACTGATGAGCCTTCCAGGGATAGGGAAGAGAGGGTGAAGGTCCTGATGGGATGATGCTGGCATTGTTTCTGTCATGGGGAGGAAGAGGCAGTGTGTTGGTTGGGAAGCTCCAGGAAATAGTATTGCTGCTTAGAAGTACTCATAGGAAACATTCCTGTTTGCTTGCTTAACTTTCACATAAGCACCCCCAGCCCCTTTGAAACTTGTTTAGAAATGAATGAAACATGGCATTAAGTGGCTGATACATAAATCAAGCCATTACTGTAACTGTGGAATGATCAGTAGAGACAAACAGTCTCTCTTTAGTTTGTTACTAGCCTGGAAAAAGCATTAATTAGCACTAATGAATCACCAGAGCTATGACTGAGCCAGGTTTCCAGCATTGCCAAAACACAAGCATGATTCAATTAATGCTGAAGGTTTTAAGTGCACGTGTTTTTATGGAACAGTCTTTTGACACTAGTGTCTTTTTAATAATGCTTTGCAAATCTCTTCCAATATTATTGCGTGCAGACTGAGCAATTTACTGCTAACAATAAAGAGTTAGAAATGCATTTGTGACCTCCTTTTGGAAGAAATACTCATTTGGGTAATGTAATTATTATGTAAATTACTTAAAGTTAATGGCATTTTCTATTTGTGCTGGATTTACTGCTGCCAGAGTTGATGACTGACTAGCACTAGAGCTTAGATGTTGGTGGAAGAGTTAATTTAATTTAAAGATTCCAAGAAACTGCTCCTAGTGTGTAAACAAAATCTTATCAAGCAACCTCTACAACAAGTTGTGTTTTTGTTAGTAATCTCTGCAATTCAGAGACA